>NC_143576.1:46386755-46693064 GCF_048544385.1 Mastigoproctus giganteus | reverse complement strand
TGCTGCTCATTCCAATAGAAGCAGTGCAAGAATCACTTTCACCTCTACCAGTGGCTACTGTTAATCTATTAGTCCTTGTATCCCCCAAGCTAGCAGTTTTCCGACCCATCTAACACTGCCTCGATAGCATCATATGGGCTGAAGTGTTATCAGAAATCCTCAATTTGCTTCAGTTTATCATTTTAAATGGAAAACAAAATGATAAGTTCACCAGGTGCAAACTAATATTTAGTTGAATTTCCTCTGGCCCTTATGACAGCAGCACACCATCGAGACACTGACAAGATCAATTTCTGAAGATAATCAACTGATAGTTTGTGATTCCAAACACGACTTATGGCTTCTTGAAGTTCATGAAGGGTCTTTGGTTTCTTTCTGGCAACTGAAGATTTCACACGATGCCAACAGTTCTCTATAGGATTTAGGTCCGGGCTGTTTCCTAGCCAGCTAAGAGTTGTAATGGACTGTTCTTCCAACTGATTTTTCACCTGTAAAAAAAGTAAACTCATTACTGTCAAACATCTAATGCAGAAATGAAACTGAAGTAACTATACAGAAGTGCCTACTTACACATTTTGTCTAATGATAAAGAGCAGAGGGCTAAGGAAAAATAAGCCAACACGAGAACGACGAGAAACGTCAGATAACTAATGCGGAAAATTAATTTCCCGACACCAGACTCTAGCGCTGCTCGCTCAGTAAACAGATGGTAGGTGTTATCGGTCTGGAGCCGAAATCGAGAAGGATATATTGATTGACAGGTAGGTGTGGCAAACGATGAAATGATTGGTGGTGGGCAGGACAGAGGGCAAGCTACTGTGTAGTTATTTGTTGGCATTATAATGTGTATTTATGAGTAAAGAACGGTGCAAATAGGTTTGTAATGAATGGTAAACAGATAGTGATGAATCTTTTAAAGATGGAAGAAATTGGTAAGGAAAATAAAATGTTGGTTGATTTTTTGATGAAAACTAAATTAATAAAAGTTTCGTTCTGTTTGTTTTTATGTTCTTCATTATTTTTTTCTCATTATTAAAAGCAGATTTTTGAAGTTCATGAGTGTTTTTACTATACTGTTGATTTAGGTTTGGTTACGAAAAAAAGAAAAGGTTTCTTTATTTTTCGTTATATTTTGTAACCTGACCTTAAATGGTAGGTTAGGAAATAACAGATTTCAGTTTCAAAGCATATACTGTAGATAAACTGTTTCCTATGAAGTGATAAAAACAGCTCATTCGCTTTAACATAGAGGCTCTGGACAGGAGATGTTAGAAATGCTCTAGTGGCAATATGGATTGCCCGATGGCTGGGAACCATAAACTAACTTAGATTATACCTGGGAACCATAAACTAACTTAGATCGCATGAGTTCACGATAGAGGTGCAGCAAGTTGCTTTGGTCAGTGCCACGAAGAATCTGATGAAATCGCATATAGGATATTCAAGCCTCTTGTGCAGTTTGCATATAGTTGAAGGATGTGTTGTAGAAAGATCAACTTTCTGTCAATAAGAGCCACAAAAATCTAGTCTTAACTACTACTGGAATAGCATTTTGTACAAGCCTCAGTTCAGGTTCAGGGTGAAGATTTTGCTTGAGGAAAAAAATGTACGCAAAAGGTCTTTTGTGGGGAGAACCTGAATCTGCTATTCACTGCTTATGAACTCAGATGATCAACATGTTGCCGGAGTGAGAGAATATACTAAAATCGTCAACACAGAGGGCACAGTTTACAGCTGGAGGAAGTTGTTCTGTGATGGAGTTCACTTCGACGGCAAAAAACATAACACTTAAAATTGATCCTTCAGATACTCCCTCCTCTCTGCTAAAGGGTTGATTGATTATGATTTTACGGACACAAAAACGACTGGTTATACTGCGCCAGGAAAAAGTTAAAACACGGAAATAATAGATTCTGATAACTTTTAAAAAGGTTATCTAGTCAAATTATATATATATATATATATATATATATAAAATTAGTATAAGTCTAAAAATAAATTATCTAATTTAAATACATGTGTATATATTAATAACACATGGCTTGTAAAAACTTTAAAACTGCTGACACATGCTTGTTGTCTGATAAAATTTGACTGAGTGTATAAGGCCCAGTCAGATGAGTAAAAGTGGCAAAATATATATTGCGAATATGGGTAAGATTAACGCAATCAATTAAAATATGCTTTATTGATAAAATGGTGTCACAAGACTCGCTCATAGGAGGGTCATCTGCCCTCAACAGGAACAAATGTGTTAGAGGGCTGTGTCCTAAGGTCAAAATTTACCTGATGTTGGAAGGCATTCCAATCAGTCTTTCACCGTGGTAACCTGGAAGGAAGACACAGTCTCCCACTGTGTAAGCAGGTTATCACATGGAAGTGATCTTCCATATGGGTTCTCCTCCACTTCCCAAGCAAGTGAGGGGAAGAGAAGGGGAGCAGATAGAAGGATCAATGGCAGAAAATGTATGGGTAGCCATGCATAGAAAGTGTTTGTTCCCACATTTAGAAGGGAGAGGTCATTCTCATTTAGCATATGCTCTATGACTCGTCCCCTTCCATTATTGCTAGCACTAGCCCACAAGGAGTTATGTCCATTAAAATCACTGAGAAATAAGAAAGGGGGAGGCAGCGGCATTACAAGATCATCAATCTTCTGCCATTACATAAAGTAGGATCTTAATCTACTTTTAGATATACAGTGAAACTTCCCTTTAACGGACAGCCATGGGGAACGAAAATGTGTCCGTTAGAGAGAAGTGTCTGCTAACAAGAAGTCTGAGGGAGAAAAAAAAAAAAGAAAGAAAAATCGTTAGACGTTTAATGTAAAATTAAATTAAAATATATACAGATTTTGAACAATATTTTTGTAAATAATATACAATTACATACACAAGAGATAAAGAAAAATTGTTAAACGTTTAATGTAAAATTAAATTAAATTAAATACAGATTTTTCACAATATTTTTGTAAATAATATACATACAATTGTGCTATGCATATTATGACTATCTTAAGAAAAATACATACAGTAATCACTTATTTTCTTCTGAACCTTCTTCCGGCTGATAATTTTGTTTTCAACATTTGTTTGGAGTGAAGAAACCATCGGAAGTCCTTCAGTATCTTCTTCAGCGGCGAAAAACATTTTTAAACGGTTGATTTGTATGAGCGCTTCTTCTATTTTCATCGGTGGTTCGTTGTTAATATGTTCTTCGACAGAATGACCTCCTTCCGTTTCTTCATCCTCATGAGGAACTTCTTGAAAAATATCGATGATAATGTCGTTGATATCTATAGCACCATCTTCTGTAGTGAGGTTCGAGTCTATATCTTTGTAGCCAGGGTCACTTGTAGCTGAAGTATCGCACATTATCAATAGATGTTGAAGTTCTTGTTCTTCTTGGTGCTCCACATTGCTGTTCACAACTTCAATTTTTGCGTTTGAGAAGCCAGACTTTACAAAACAGTTCACGACAGTTTGTTTTCTAATTGCGTTCTGAAGAGGAAATCCACTGAATTGCATCTAGGATGCTGATTTTCTTTGCAAGGTCACTCGCACATGTTACATCGTTCATACTTGCAATGAGATGTCTTAAAACACGTTTTCTGTAGTGAAGTTTAAAATTTTTTATTATCCCTTGATCCAAGGATTGACACTCTGCAAGATGTGTTTGGTGGCAGAAAAACAATTTGAATGTTGGACAATTCAATGTGCGGGTGAGATGCAGCATTATCCATGAAAAGAATAATTTTTCTGTTTTGACGAATCATGTTTTGGTTAAAGTGACTTATCCATTCGCTCATGATATCTCGAGTCATCCACGCTTTTTTATTAGACTTCCAGTCAACATTCAAAAGATTCAACTTTATACCCTTGAAACAACGAGGATTTTGTGGTTTTCCTATAACAAGAGGTTGTTCAAAGTCTCCCAGCATATTTGTACACAATAGTACATTCAAGCATTCCTTAGAAATTTTTCCGCCCTGGCACTTTTCATTTTTTAGACTCATTGTTTTTTCAGGAAGAGCTTTAAAAAACAACCATGTTTCGTCACAGTTGTAAATATCCTTAGCTTCAAAATCACGACATAAATCTTCCAATTTGACGGTCCACTCTGTTACAACCCCAGTATCAACAGATCCACCTTCACCACTTACGGTTTTCCAAGAAATTTTATGCCAAGTTTTGAACTTGTCTAGCCATCCCACAGAAGCTTTGAACTCATTTACTCCCATACATTTCGCAACCTCCAAAGCCTTTTTCCTAATAATAGGCCCATTAATGGGAATTTTTTTAGCACGTGCGCGACAAAACCACTCATACGTAACATTGTCAATTTGAAGTCCAACAGTTTTCGGGAATGATTTTTGAACCTGATCATTTCCGTGTTGCCAAAATTGTTTGAGCAGTTCATTTTTTTCTTTAGGATGTCGCTTACCTGCGTCTTCCCGAATTTGAATTTTGCAGCGAGATTGCGAACACTATTTTTTTGCCGATCTTACGCATTAATGAGTTCGACTTTATCTTTTAAAGTTAAATGTTTACGAGAAGACATTGTGCACTTCCACAACACTGAACAAAACTGAAACTGAAAAGATGAAAAGCTGATAAAATTCCCCCCCCCCTGCACACATTGAATTCATCAGAAGTTTTACACGTGCCTTAAAATTCTTGAAAAAGGGTTTAGAACCACGACGTAAACCTTGATAAAATTCAGAGAATCGGAAATAGAAAATAAGCACACGATTGAGGCAATACGTGGAAGAAAAGTTCCTAGAAAAAGGGCCGTGAGCTCTCCCGCAGTCCGTTGTGGGGAGATCAAATTAAGTGCTAATCTAAACGAAACAGTGCAGATTGCCTGTCCATGTCCATTACAGAGAATGTCCGCTAGACAGAAGCTGCAAACACGTTAAAACCAATAGAGGTGAGTTGGGGAATTTGAAAATGTCCGTTGTAGAGAGATGTCCGTTAACGAGAGGTGTCTGTTAGGAGAAGTTTCATTGTATCTCCTGCAAACAAATGTTATTTGTTGTTATTTGGTTTTTAGGAGCATTAGCAACTAAGGCCATATTGCTCCTTGATATGCGGTGGTCATTCCCTGACCTTTCCGCATCCCCGTATTTGGTGGTGACGGGCTCGAACCCCGGTCTAATCAAGAAGCGTGTGCTACGCACTGCTGCTCCTTCCCACCTGGCTACGGAGGCGCCTTCCTGCAAACAAAGGCACACTGGCTTGTGCCTATGGAGGAGGGCTTTGATGTCATCAACATTCCTGTGGAATCCATGGCAATTCTACTGTATAAATTTGGCCATTATTTAGGCTTTGTGGATCTGCTAGGAGTTTAGTAAATAAATGCACCAATGTAAATTGGTGCATTTAGTAAATAAGTGCACCAATGCTAGGAGTTTAGTAAATAAATTTGATGAATTTGAGGTATTGCTCAAAACATCGAAGGCAGATATTGTTGGGATATCAGAGACGTGGTGTCACACAGATATAAGGGATGCAGAACTGCAATTTGGGGAGTACAACGTCTACAGAAAGGATAGACAGGATAGGAAGGGAGGAGGGGTTATGTTATTAGTTAAGAAACACATAAAAACCAAGGAAGTGAAGCCAGTCGACATCGCTGGACAGTGCAGTGTGGAGTCAGTTTGGTGTGACATAAACATTGGGAGATCAAAATTGAGAGTAGGAGTGTGCTATAGGCCTAATGACTCTGATGAGTATAATAAGGAACTGTACAGGGAAATAGAGTGGGCCAGTAAATCAGAGTGTCTTATAATGGGAGATTTTAATTTCCCAGATATTGACTGGAATTTGGGGGCTGGTTACTCACACACTAGCAGGACTTTTGTGGATTTATTGGATGATTGTTTTCTACATCAGCATGTTCGGGAGGCAACTAGAGGGAGTAATACTCTTGATTTGATTATCAGCAGTGATTCTTCATGCATTAAGAATCTGCAGATAAATGAACCACTAGGTGGCAGTGATCACAGTGTGCTGAAGTGGGATTTACTCAAAGAGGTAACTACCATTAGGGGTAAAGGGAAGGGTTATTGCTTCCGTAAAGGCGACTACGATGGACTGAGACAGTATTTAAATTCTATACAGTGGGACCAACTGATGATGTTACCAACAGCAAATTCAAAATGGGAAGCATTCAAAGGACTTATCTTGGAAGCTACTAGGCTTTACATACCAACTAAGAAATATTGTTCAGGGTTTAGGCCAAAATGGATGTCAGATGAACTAATGAGGCATATGGCAGAGAAGAAAAATGCATGGGATACATACAAATTAACACATGACACAGAAGCCTATGATAGATACAAGTTGATATGCAACCAAGTTACAAAGGAGGTTAGGCAGGCGAAGGCAGATTACGAGAAATCCTTGGCAAGGGATGCAAAGAAAAACAGCAAAGAGTTCTTTACTTATGTAAACTCTAGAAGGAAGGGGATGAATCAGATTGGTCCACTTGATATTGATGGGTCAACTGTTGATGATCCTGCTCAGGTAGCTAACAAACTAAATGAATATTTTGCATCGACATTCACACATGAGGAGTTATTCAGCGAGGGGAATGCCAGAGGTGTATTCAACTCTAGCAGTAAGCTACAGAATCTTGAAATAACTGGGAGTAAAGTGGAGGAGAAACTGTTGAAGATAAACACAAGAAAGGCACCCGGGGTGGATGGGATCTATCCAGTTATATTAAAGGAGGCAGCAAAGGAAGTAAGCAAACCCTTAGCCATAATTATGAGAGCTTCCTTGGACTCAGGGGAGGTACCCATAGACTGGAAATGTGCAAATGTGACCCCAATTCACAAAGGAGGATCAAAGGCTGACACAAGTAACTATAGACCTGTGAGCTTAACTTCTGTTCCAGGAAAATTAATGGAGGCACTGGTTAAAGAAGCACTGCAGGATCATTTAGACAAGACTTCAGTTATAGCTAAGACACAGCATGGTTTTGTTAAGGGGAAGTCTTGCCTGACCAACTTGATTGGATACTATGATGCAGTCACAAAAGAACTGGATGCAGGGAATAACTTTGATATTATATACTTGGATCTTAGAAAGGCTTTTGATACTGTTGCACATGGAAGACTGCTACACAAATTGGAGCAGTGTGACATTGGAGGCAAATTGCTGCTGCTATTATTATTATTATTATTATTAATAATAGCCATATGGTGCAAGGAAGCCTGAGGCTTATGCTGCACCAGCCAAAAAAAAAAAAAAAAAAAAAAAAATTTCCCTATTACCCTGAGCGAGAGAGAGAGAGAGAGAGAGAGAGAGAGAGAGAGAGAGAGAGAGAGAGAGAGAGAGAATAGAAAGGAATCACCAAGAAAGAGAAGAATGATGATATCCAGCTCAGGACCCTGGGTGTGCCAAGCCCATACTCACCAGATGTGAGCCCCTGGGGTTATGGATAAAGGGGTGGTTGAGGGGGAGAAGACAGAGAGTGGTAATCAATGGACACTGCTCATCGTGGACTGATGTTATTAGTGGAGTCCCTCAGGGCTCAGTGTTGGGTCCATTATTGTTTTCTGTATTTATAAATGATATTGATGATGGTATATCGGGCTTAATGTCCAAGTTTGCAGACGATACAAAGGTTGGCAGGGTTGTCAAGGACACTACTGACACTATGCTGCTGCAACAGGATCTGGAAAGGTTGAGCAGATGGGCTGAGAGGTGGCAAATGAAGTTTAACATTGATAAATGTAAAGTACTACACATGGGAAACAGCAACCCCAGAGCAATGTATCAACTCTGTGGTACTACACTGACAGTGGTAGAGAATGAAAGGGACTTGGGGGTGGTTGTGCAGGCAGATATGAAGTTCTCTGAGCAGTGCAGACGGGCTGCAAGAGTAGCTCATGGAGTATTGTCAATGATATACAGGAATTTTTCCAGCAGGGTGGTCAGGCCACACCTAGAGTACTGTATACAGGTCTGGAGACCTCATTTCAAGAAGGATGTAGAGCTGCTGGAACGAGTACAGAGAAGGGCAACAAGATTAGTGAATGGAACAAAGGAGTGCTCTTACGAAGAAAGGCTTAAGTTTTGCAAATTACAGTGTCTGGAGACTAGGCACCAGCGAGGTGATCTGATAGAGGTGTATAAAGCCTTGAATGGTTTAAGCATGCTCAATGCTGATGGGATTCTTCCTCTAGCTCAGAAAAATCACCTGAGAGGGCATAAATTCAAATTGAGGAAAGACAGATGTAGGATAGACGTGCAGAAATTTGCCTTTAGCCAGCGGGTGGTTGGTTGGTGGAACAGACTTCCATCCCATGTGGTGGAGGTTGATAGCCTAAATAAGTTTAAGGCTCGGCTGGACAGGTATTTTGAACGAACAGAGGGGTGAAGTGGAAGAGAGTTTTTTTTTTTTTTTTTTTTTGGCTGATGCTGCATAAGCTTGCTTTCTTGCATCAAATGCCTCTACTAATGCTAATGCTAATGCTGGATGGCTTCTAAAATTATGAGAGTTTAGTTTTTTTAATCTTGGATTTATCTTTTTTTGGGGAAGTAGATGCTGTTTTGTATCCATTTCTTCCTCGGTAAAAGAGTTCCAAGAATGAATCATTTTGTGTCTCTACCTTGATTTCCATGTTTTCATGTGTTACTTCAGTTTTTTTTACCTTATCTCTCTCTCTCTCACTCTTTGTTGCCAGTGGAGCATTAGGAAGCACAGATAGGAGTGGCAGGGGGGGAAGGGAGTAAATGTCTCTGATGGGTATGGTCATCTCTGTTTGTATCCCAATACTACAATTCCCATAAACCTTCTGGCCATATGACGGCTTCCTACTGTTTACTGGTTGGATTCATTTCTGGACCTCTTGGTAGGAAATGTTCAGTTCTGTTTTCAGGTTTTGAATTTCTTTCTCTTCCTTCCACTGCTGGCATGCTCCCAAGTTTCAGGGTGCTCTCATCTCTGGCACTTAAAACTTCAGTGGATTTGGTATGTAAATCCTAACTGGGCAGATTAAGTAGCATGGCTTAATGGAGGTCGGAGGACATGGGGTGTTAAATGTGATGATAAGAACTCGAGTAGAAATGCACTGAACAAACTACAAATATGCTAGCAACTGCCTCTATCGTGGTTGTAAGAGGGATTAATTGGAAAGCGTTATGGTTGCTCACTAGGATGGCGAATAGGCATCCCTCTTCTGTCTTTACATATTATGCTGCCATTACATAAATCCCCATCCTTTCACATCAATAACTGCTTGATAGCTGTCACTCCATCTTTAAATTCAGAGATGTGAAGAAGATTCAACTTTGATATGGCATCACGAGAAGAGTTCCAAGTTTTATGTGGCGTTACAATGATAGGTATTCCTCCTATCATTGTGGCTTTTGGAATTTGCTGGACATGTTTTTACTTCTCATAGATTTTTGGGATCTAACTAACCCTTCTAATCCATTCTGGATGAAGAAGAGTGACATTTTCCTGATTGCTTGCTCTCTGGTGGATTGGACTATGAAGAAAAACAGTGTCACCGATGGTGGTTTTTCCTCAATTTGGGGTTCTTCTTGCAGAGACATTATTAGTATCATCTAAACAGTTAGGTAGGGGTGTTGTTGGATCCCCAAAAGAAAAGGATGAATTTAAATTACTGATGAGAGTAAAATAAAAATTTCTGATGCCCTAAATACCTTGTTCACCATGGATCCCTAGAGGAGATGCCTACTCGTAAACTAGCAGGTACTGCATATATGAATGGGATGAAAAGTTTGCTTAGAGCAGGGGTGGCCAACGAGTCGATTGTGGCTTCAATTTCGGTCAATCACAACGAATTTTAAATATACAGTCATCCCTCGATTTGCGTGGTCAGCTATACTACCAAAATTTTATATTGCGCAGTGGGTTTCGTTACCTGCGCGTTATTTTTTTTAAATTTTTTTCGAAGCTTCAAAAATAGAAATGAAGAGCAAATTTTGAAAATTTATTTTTGTTTTTTTTTGCATGATTGAAGATTTCATTAAAGGAGAAACACATTTCACAATAATAACGTAAAACCCCACAGAATTCCAGCTGTCGGTATTATTGCAAATGAAATAAGATTGAATTTACTAGCTGTTTATAATTAGATTGCACTAACAGAAAAGCCCAATAAACCGGAAAGTGCAAATTGTTTTTACAGTTTTATGGTCGTGACCTCCAGAAATAGCTTTAAAGAAATATCACAAAGGCATTCAAAACTAATTCTTATAAGGATACAACCAAACAGAGCAATAAACAGTGGTGTGTTTGTCCGGTTATTTTGGAAACAACTTCCTCATTCAGGAATCCTCTTCATCAATCAATCATTCTACGTTAGCTGTTCAGACAGAATATTTTTCCGGTTTGGTCAACTTAAAGCGTTTTAATCGGTAAGCATTGCTTTTGCTGATTTAATAACTGGACAGTACTTATATGTTAATTTAATACCTTTTGATTTAAAATGAATACTACAAAAAAGAGTAAAACGTATCATTTTCATCAAGAGTTGGGACTAGATTAAGATTGAATTTACTAGCTGTTTATAATTAGATTGCACTAACAGAAAAGCCCAATAAACCGGAAAGTGCAAATTGTTTTTACAGTTTTATGGTCGTGACCTCCAGAAATAGCTTTAAAGAAATATCACAAAGGCATTCAAAACTAATTCTTATAAGGATACAACCAAACAGAGCAATAAACAGTGGTGTGTTTGTCCGGTTATTTTGGAAACAACTTCCTCATTCAGGAATCTTCTTCATCAATCAATCATTCTACGTTAGCTGTTCAGACAGAATATTTTTCCGGTTTGGTCAACTTAAAGCGTTTTAATCGGTAAGCATTGCTTTTGCTGATTTAATAACTGGACAGTACTTATATGTTAATTTAATACCTTTTGATTTAAAATGAATACTACAAAAAAGAGTAAAACGTATCATTTTCATCAAGAGTTGGGACTAGATTCCTTTTTGTAATAGTGAAAGAAAAATGTTGCTGTTTGATTTGCAATGCTTCTGTGGCTATACCCAAAAAACGAAATTCAGAAAGGCACTTCAACGCACTCCATGGTATATACCAATCGGATTTTCTGCCAAAGTGACCTTAGAAAAAATAAATTATCATCATCATCATGAACTTGGTCCGGCTTAGGTCTTTTAAGACCCGTTCCATTGAAACTCTTGGAGGTGGTCATGATCTTGCCATCGTTGTCTTGGTTGACCAACATCTCTCTTACCTGTAGGTTTGTAGTTAAAGGCTAATTTTGGGATCTGGTTTGGGTTCATTCTTTCTATGTGGCTGATCCATTTTTCCCGATACCGTTTTATGTCATTTACTATGTTATCTGCTTTTAATTTCTTGCGGATATCTAAATTTCTTTGGTGGTCTAGTCTTGTAAAGCCTAATAATGGTCTTAAAAATCTCATTTGTGCTGCTTCTAGTTTGTGTGCATCTTTCTTATTTATGACCCAAGTCTCACAGCTGTAGAAGAGGGCTGATTTTTAAGCGATATTGTGCAGTCGTAATTTTGTTTCAGTTGTCATTTGTTTTCCTAAGTGGCGTTTAATTGTTCCATTCATTTTATTATATTTTTGTAGTTTATTGTGGATGTCTTTCCCTTCATTTGATGTTAAATTTCCCAAATAGGTGAAGTCAGATATTTGTTCTATTATTTTACCATCAATAACAATTTTGACTCTGTATTTTTTTCAGCATAATCCCATTGATTTTGTTTTTGAGGTGGAGATTTTAATTTCATACTTTTTTGCCTATTTTATTCAGTTCATCTGCTGCTATCTGTAGTTCATCTTCGGATTTTGCAATTATAACTTGATCATCAGCATATAACATAGTTTGGATTTTATTCCTGTTGTTCAACTGTATTCCGTTAATTGTTTGTTTCCATTCTTTAAGAATTTTATTGATGTAGATATTAAATAAATTTGGTGATAGTCCACATCCTTGTTTGACTCCTTTATTGGTGTTAATTGGGTCTGATAGTTGGCCATTAGAATATTTTATACAGACTTTTGAGTTTTTATATAGGCTTTGGATCGCTTTCTGGAGTTGGGTTGGAATATTTTATTCACGCAGAATCGGCAAAAGTTTTACCCGGTTTATATTGTTGTATGCTTTTTCACAATCAATAAACAGCAGAAATGTTGGTAGATTGAATTCTTTTCTCCAAAAGTTGTTGTAGTGAGAAAATGGCATCTATTGTGCTTCTCCCTTTTCTGAACCAACTTTGTTCTTCTTCTAAGAATTGTTCCTGTATTTATTAAGTTTATTCTTTAGTATATTAGAGTATAGCTTTGCAGCAATCAGCAGTGTTATCCCTCTGTAGTTGTTAGGGTTATTTCTGGAGCCTTTTTTGTGTAAATTGATTACTATTCCTGTTTTCCAATCTTTGGGTATCTGTTGCTTATGCCATATGATGTTAAATAATTTTAGTAGTGCATTTTTAGTAAGGTGCCCCCATATTTAAATAGTTCTACATTCAAATTGCTTATGCCTGGGCTTTTTCAGTATTTTGATTTTTGTAATATTAACTCTAGTTCTTCCATTGTTATATTTTCTTCATCTTTGGTTACCACAGATTCATCTTCCAATTCCCTAGTGCCTGAGTTATACCATAGTTTGGAATAGTGTTGCTTCCATTCTGCTTGGGAGATGGAGTTGGTTTTTATTTGATCATTTGTGTCTAGTTGTAATTTCTTAAAAATGTTAAAACCTCTTCTCTGTGGGCCCGTGATATCACATTCTAAAGATTTAACGAATTTATCCCAGTCATCTCGTCGGATTCTTCTGGTTAGTTTTCTGACTTCTGCTCTAAGCCTTTTATATTTTATGTGTAGATGTAAGTCTTTAGTTTGTAGGAACAGTTTATAGGTCTTTTTTTTCTCATTGATTGTTTGTTTCAATTCTTCATTCCAAGTTCTTATCCAGTTTTTAATTTTTATAGGTTTATATCCAAGACTTTCTTCAGCAGCTCTGAGAATTGATTTTTTCATGTTTGACCAGATTTCCTCAACATTATCACTTTCATCTGATTTGAGTTTATCTTTCAATCGACTTTCATACAGGAATTTAGTGCTTTCATCTTCCAACAAATGTATTTTTAATTTCTTAGTAGTTTTTGTTGGTATTTTCTTTTTTTTTTTTATTAAGATAATTTTTTTATTTTGAAAGTGCTTTCTACCAGGTAGTGATCACTGTCAATTTCACTGCCTCTGAATACTGTAGTGTCTCTAATTGTCATTTAAATTTTCATTAATGATAATATAATCTATGTTATTTGTGTTTCTTGCTTCCCATGTGAATTTATGGGTATTCTTGTGTCTGAAAAAAGTATTTTGTAATTTAAAGTTTATTAAAAATGCAAAAGTCTATCAGGCATCTTCCATTATTGTTGACCACGAGTTTGCCTTCTGATCCTATACATTTGTTCGCCTTCTGATATCCTAAAAATAAATTAAAAGAACTTAAATCCAGATTATTCGCGCAACAAAATTTCTTAATGACACCTAATTTACAATCTAAAGCAGTAACTGTAGCATCATTTAAAGTGAGTCATCTTCTTGCAAAAAAATGCAAACCATTTTCTGATGGTCAATTCATCAAAGACGCATTTTTAGGAACAACAGATTCTCTTTTTGAAAATTTTAAGAACAAAAATTAAATTAAAAGTGGTCTTCAAGGTCTGCAATTATCTCAAAATATTGTGATATGTTGCATCGAAAAAATGAGTAAAAATGTGAGCGAACAATTGCGTGCTGATATTGCTAATTGTGTCCTTTTCTTTAAACTGGATGAATCTACAGATGTCAGTGATACAGCTCACCTGCTCATTTTTATTCGTATGGTTTTCGATGATTCTGCCACCAGAGAAGAACTGCTGGGTATGGTTTCGGTATAAGGAAGAACTAGAGGTCTTGATATCTTTAACTCATTCAAACATTTTATTGCAAAAATTAAATTACCACTATTTAAGCTCGTATCAGCAACAACAAATGGAGCTAAAGCAATAACCAGGCATCTTAACGGATTCACCACATGATGATGAATTCCCAGATTTTTCGAGTTACCACTGTGTCATCCACCAACAAGTGTTAGCCGGCAAAAGATTAAATTCTAAAAGTGTTATGGACATAGCTTTCAAAATCGTGAATTCCATCAGAGGACAATCTCTTCAAAGGAGACTTTTCAAAATACAACTCGATGAAAATGAACCAGATGTGAGGTGGCTGAGTCGGAGTAAGTTTCTACAGAGATTTTGAAATCTTCTGAATGAAATGAAAAAATCTGTTGATCAGAGGGGAGATGATTATCAGCAGCTACAAGATACGGAGTGGTTGTGTGATCTGGCTTTTTTGGCAGATTTTACCAGTAAATTAAGTGATTTGAATTTGGAATTACAAAGAAAAAATAAAAATGTGGGTGGCATGATAAGTAGTATTTCTGCATATAGATATCAATTTTTGGCAATGGGTAAGAATCTCAAAGAAAAAAAATTCAACCATTTTGCAAATATGCACGATCATTTGCAAAAATAGCCTGTTTTTGAATTTAATAGTGAGAAATATGTTTCTGAAATTGAGAATGTTGTGGCGATTTTGAAACCAGATCAGTGATTTTAAAACAATTGAAGACATTGTTGAATATATTTCTTATCCATATAATGTCGACTTAGATACGAAACAAATTGCAGAAAAAAAAAAAAAAAACGCTGTGATTTTTCACATGGAGGAAAATATTACTTGAAAATGAAATTATTATATTGCAAAATGATATCTTCCTAAAAGCTAGATCAGCAGAAAAAGACTTTTAAAAATATGTTTGCCGAGAAAAGTACTCAAATGTAAAAAAATGCAGTGAAATTTTAAATTCCTGTTTTGGTTCTACATATCTATGCGAATTGGCCTTCTCATATTTGAAACAAACAAAGACGAAGAATCGTTCTACTCTTACGGACTTGCATACAGAACATTCTTTACAGTTGGCCTTATCACAGTATATCCCTGATTTTGAAAGCTTGGCAGATGACGTGAAGACACAAACTTCGCATAAATTAAAATTTTAAATACGTATGAATTTAAAATAAGAATTCTGAATTGTATTGAATATTAAAATTTATAAACAACATTTTTCAATATGTGTTGATTAACTTTTTTAACCTTGTGCAATGAAATTTTTGAGATGGTAGATCGCGGCACATTTTGAAGGAAAAAAGTAGATCACATCACAAATTAAGTTGGCCATTCCTGGCTTAGAGCAACCATCCCTCATTTCCAATAAGTTTTGACTCCCTTCCAAAACCAAAGGAAGGAGACTTATTAGAATGCATCTGAACCGAGTAATCCCAGTTGGGCTGGTCTGAGCTCCCCTTTCCCACCTGGTTCCCCCATTTCCGAATTTCCAAGAGGTTCAGAATATGGCTTCACATGTTGGATACCAATGATGTAATCCTGGAACTAAGGTATGGGAATTGGATCTCAGTGATGATAATCTGAAAGGCCAGCAGCAGCAGCATCACTGGTAGGTCTCCTCACCATGTATAGTTGCTCACATCGAAGGGGTAGCAATGGTAATAAAGCAGGAGTTTGAGCACTTGGTGTTAATAGGTTGCCCCTGACACCCCCTTAATTTGTGTGCTCAAAACGAAGCTACATGCCTTCCTGTGAAAGTTAATGAATATTTCTGAATAGCATTTACTGTTTTTCAGAAAGAAATGCTGAAAGGAAAGATAGACTTAAATAGTTTCAATTAATGCGAAGTAAAAAAAAAAGAATTTTAAGCATGTATGTGCACATTCCGTCTCTATGCGTTAATGTTAAAGAAGGGTGGCAGAACAGTGGCAACGACCAACAAGCCTGTTTAAAGAAGAGGTTGCAACTGGACAGAAAAACCACATAAATATATTTCTTGGCTAGTGGAAGTAGATTTCCACTAGCTAAGTTATCAAATTGAAAAGTACTACAACACGCAATACCAGTGGGTAGTACTGACTCATAATCAAATCCAGTTCATGACTGAAAGGAAATTTTGAAAAAAGACAAATTAATGAACTCTTCAAAGAAAATACCTTTGCAATTGTTATTTTCAATCATGCAAAATTTCTTTTCAATCCATCTGACTGAAAAGAAATTTTGAAAGAAGATAAATTAATGAACTCCCAATAAAATAACCTTTTGAATCACAAGAACATTTGGTAAAATGTAATACTACTTTTACCAAATGGTAAATCTAGACATGTTATTACCAATCATGCAGAAAGTCTGCTAATATTCTTTCCTCCTGGCTAAAATGAAGCGTGTGTGTGTGTGTGTGTGTGTTATGGGGGTTTAATGGCACACGAGCTGCTGGGGCTATAGTGTGCCTATTCATAGGAAAATTATAAAAAAACAAATTTCAGATATAATCACTTCATTTTTTATTAGAGAGATCTTTTAGAATCTATGATAGATTCTAATTTTTTTCAAAAAAGAGAAAAATTCAATGATGTCTACATTGTCACTATGTTTTAATGTCTTGGGTTCTCAAAGATTTTTTAGGGAAAGAAGGATGGATGATAAAATGAAGCAATTTGCTTGATTCCAACTTACCTTGCATTTCAATTTGAAGAGATAATTACTCTTAGATATGTTGAAGAATGTGGTATGTATATTAGTTATGCCAACAGATTTTAAATTTTCACTTCACAATTGAAAGTAGATTACTAAACAAGACAGAAAGAAAAGGATGATTCAGACTGTCTCAGCTATTTCTACCACCACGTTTGTGGAGAGCATAATACAAAACAAAGGTTCTCTTCCTTTTGCAAGTGAATACACTAGTTCCAACTGAAATATGACATTCTTATAAATACCATGGTAGCCAAATTTTTTTGAGTGCATTTTAAAATTTTAAATTATTTTTGGAGACATTTCCAGTACTTTTCAACATCACCAAAGATAAAGAAATAGATGAAACAATAAATGTGGACCAGGTTGAAAATGTTGGAATAAGACCACAATATGTCAGTTAGGGGGTAAATGTTGATGATCTTGTAGGTCAGATATCACCTTTAAAGAGCAAAAAAGATATTGTTGTACACATTGGCACTAATGAATTAAGAGTAGGAGATAACAGTTACAGGTCAATGTTGAAAAAAAGTTGTGAGTTAGGGTTTTGAAAGGGTCCACAAATTCTGCCCAGACAAGATAGGAGGGAGTATATCATAAGAGCCTTGTCAATCAACTCGGCCCTAGAGAGATTGTACAAGGCACATGGGGTAGAAATTTTTCTCAACATGGTCTGAGCTTGTCAAAAGGAGAGACTGTTTTTACAGGGATGGGATACACTTAAATATAAAAGGTGTAAGAAAATTTGCTGATGCTATCAAGTTAGTGTCGGGTGAGCCAGAAAACTGATAGCTTGAGAGGAGGGGGGGGAAGATTTACAGACTAATAGATTAACAATAGCTACAGGCAGAGGTGAAAGTGATTCTTGTACTGCTTCTACTGGAATGAGAGGCAGCCAGGAAAGCAAGCTGCTGGGGATTTTAAGAAAGGGTAGGAGAAATTGTGAAACATAGGCTGTTAGGGTAACTAAGATTAAGAACAGTTGCATGTACAGCAATGCTAGGAGAACAGTAAATAAATGGATGAATTTAAAATGCTGGTCAAGACATCAAAGGTGGATATTGTAGGGATATCAGAGATGGATTGTCACACAGATATAAGGAAGGCAGAATTTGAATGTGTGTAATATAATGTGTACAGAAAGGAGTTTGTTTGGTTTTTAGGAGCATTAGCAACTAAGGCCATATTGCTCTGGGAATATGCGGTGGTCATTCCCTTGACCTTTCCGCATCCTCTGTATTTGGTGGTGACGGGCTCGAACCCCGGTCTAATCAAGAAGCGTGTGCTATGCACTGCTGCTCCTTCCCACCTGGCTACGGAGGCACCACACAGAAAGGAGAGGAAGGGAGGAGAGGTTATACTGTTAGTTAAGAAACACACAAAATCTAAGGCAGTGCATCAAGTTGACATGGTGGACAGTGAAATTGAGTCAGTTAGGTGTGACATAAGCAGAAGAAAAGCTAAAATCAGAGTAGGAGTATGTTATAGTCCTAATGACTGACGAGTACAATGAACAATTGTACAAAGAAATAGTGGGCCAGTAAATCAGAAACTGCCAGCGGCAAAAGTTGATGATGCTGTAGGGCAGATATCATCTTTTAAGGGACAAAGGGTGATAACTGTTATAGATGTTGGCACTAATGACCTTAAGAGTAAGAGATCTGCAGATTTATTGAACAACAACAGATCAATGTTAAAAAAAAGTCTCAAGTTAGGGTTAAATTTGAGTGTCTGCAATTCTGCCCAGACATGATAGGAGAGAGAGTATGTGATGAGAGCCTTGCCAATCAATTAGGCCCTGGAGAGATTGTGCAAGGCTTATGGGTTAGAATTTTTTTCAGCAGAGTCTGTACTTGATAACAGCAGAGAGTGCTTCTACAGGAATGGAATACATTTAAATAGAAAGGGTGCAACAGTGTTTGATTATGCTATCGAGGCAGTAACATGTGGGTCAGAAAACTGCTAACTTAAGGGGATTCACAGACAGAGGTGAAAGTGATTCTTGCACGGCTTCTATTAGAATGAGCAGTGGCCTAGAGGGTGGAGTACTGGGGGTTTCAGGGAATGTTGGGAATCAAAGAACATAAAAATACATCGGCTGTGTCAGGGTAACTAAGAGTAAGAATAGATGCATGGTACACCAATGCTAGGAGTATAGCAAATAAATTTGATGAATTTGAAGTGCTAGTCAAGACATCAAAGGCTTGTTGGAATATCAGAGAAATGGTGTCACACAGATATAAGAAGTGCAGAATTGGAATTTGGGGAGTATAATGCATATAGAAAGGATAGAAGGGAGGAGGGGTTATGCTATTAGTTAAGAAACAAAAATCTAAGGAAGTGCTTCCACCAGTACATATTGGAGGACAGTGCAAAGTTGAGTCAGTTTGCTGTGACATAAGCACTGGGAAATGGAAAATTAGAGTAGGAGTGTGTTTTATAGGCCTAATGACTCTGATGAGTACAATGAAGAATAGTGCAGAGAAATAGAATACTGCAGGGGCAGTAAATTGTATTGTAATGGGGGATTTTAACTTTCCAGATATTGACTGGAACTTGTGGTTTGGTCACTCGCACGCCAGCAAGATTTTTGTGGATTTACTGGAGGATTATTTTCTACAGCAACATATTCAGGGGACAACCTGAGAGAGTAATACTCTTGATCTGATTATCAAGCAATGATTATGCATGGATTAAGAATTTGCAGATAAAGAACTAGGTGACAGTGATCGCCGTGTACTTATGTGTGATTTACTTAATGATGTAACTACCATCAAGGGCAAAGGGAAGGATTTTTGTTTTCGTAAAGGTCACCTTTACGAAAACAAAAATCAAAAAACAAAAAAACAAAAAAAAAAAAATTGCCTGAGACCACTGTAGTGACTACAGTAGTCTCAGGCAATTTTTAAATTCTATACAATGGGATTAACTGATGATGTTAAAAAGTGAATTCTAAATGGGAACCTTTCAAGGAATTAATCATGGAAATTACTAGGTTTTCATACCAACTAAGAAATACTGTTCAAGATTTAGGCCTACATGGATGTCAGATGAACTAATGAGTTCGTCACAGAGAAGAAAAGTGCATGTGATGCATAAAAATAATCAGGAGAGACAGAAGCCTACAGTAGATATAAGCAAGTCTGCAATCAAGTCAAAAAGGAGGTCAGAGAGGTGAAGGCAGATTGCGACAAATCTTCGGCAGAGCATGCAAGGACGATCAGCAAAGACTGTTTTGCTTATGTAAACAATAGAAGGAAGGGGATTAATCAGATTAGTCCACTTGGTATCGATGGTTCGACTACTGCTATCCTGTTTGTCAGCTATCCTGCTCAGATAGCTGACAAACTGAATGAGTATTTTGCATCAAAATTCACAGATGAGAAATTCTGTAGGGAAGTGGATGCCAGAAGCTTATAAAACTAATCATTTATCTGGGAGATAAATGATTTTGTAATAACTGAGAGTGAAGTGAGGAGACATTTTTGAAGTTAAACATAAGAAAGCCACCTCAGTTGGATGGAATGTATCCAGTTACATTAAAGAAGGCAGCAAAGGAAGTAAGCAAATCCTTAGTCATATTTATGACAGCATCCTTGGATTCAGGATAGTTCCCCTTGGACTGGAGATTTCCAAATTTATCCCCAATTTATAAATAGGAATCAAAGATGACCAGAGTAATTACAGACCTATTAGAAAAAATAATGGAATCACAAGTTAAAGAAGTGATGCAGGGCCATTTACACAAGACTACAGTTTAGAAACACATGGGTTTGTCAAGGAGAAGTTTTGTCTTAACAATTTGGCTGGATACAATGTGGTCACAAATAAACTGGATGCAAAAAAAAAAAAAAATGTATCATAGTATTGGATTTCAGGAAAACTTTTCATATTGTTGCACATGGAAGACAACTGTACAAAGTGAAGCAGTATGGCATTAAGGGTAAATTGTGATATGGATAAAGGGATGGTTGAGTGGGAGAACACAGAGTGGTAACCATTCTGTGTTTTCCCACTTAGTGGAGGAATAAGATGCAAGAAAGCAATCTTATAAAGCATCAGCAAGAAAAAAAAACCTGCCCATTTAACTCATCCGTTCACTCCAAATATATGTCTAGTTCAGCCTTAAATTTATTTCAACTCAACCTCACATTCTTAATTTGAGCTGGCAGAAGAATCCGATTGGCATTCAGCCTGCCCAAACCATTCAAGGACTTGTACACATCAATCAGATCACCTCAGGGGTGCCTATGCTGCATCTTACAGAATTTAAGCCTCTCACGGTAAGAGAACCCCTTTGTTCCTCTCACCAAACTTGTTGTAACAATGCTACATCCTTCCCAAAATGAAGCTTCCAGAACTGTACCCAGTACACAAAGTGTGGCCTTACCATTGCCTTATACCAGGGTTGGCCAAGAAGTCGATCACGGCTTTAATTTGGGTCGATCACGACGAATTTTAAATACATTAGCATTAGTAGAGGCATTTGATGCAAGAAAGCAAGCTTATGCAGCATCAGCCAAAAAAAAAATAATAATAAATAATTAATAAATAAATAAATAAATAAATAAAAAATTACCACTTCCACTTCACCCCTCTGTTCGTTCGAAATACCTGTCCAGCTGAGCATTAAACTTATTTAGGCTATCAACTTCCACGACAAGGGATGGAAGTCTGTTCCACCAACCAACAACCCGCTGGCTAAAGGCAAATTTCCTCACGTCTATCCTACATCTGTCTTTCCTCAATTTGAATTTATGCCCTCTCAGGTGATTATTCTGAGCAAGAGGAAGAATCCCATTAGCATTGAGCATGCTCAAACCATTCAAGGCTTTATACACCTCTATCAGATCACCTCGCTGGTGCCTAGTCTCCAGACACTGTAATTTGCAAAACTTAAGCCTTTCTTTGTAAGAGCAACCCTTTGTTCCATTCACTAATCTTGTTGCCCTTCTCTGTACTCGTTCCAGCATCTCTACATCCTTCTTGAAATGAGGCCTCCAGACCTGTATACAGTACTCTAGGTGTGGTCTGACCATTGCCTCATACAAGGGAATAATCACCTCCTTATCCCTGCTAGAAAAATTCCTATATATCATTGACAATACACCATGAGCTACTCTTGCAGCCCTTCTGCACTGCTCAGAAAACTTCATATCTGCCTGCACAACCACCCCTAGGTCCCTTTCATTCTCTACAACTGCCAGTGTAGTACCACAGAGTTGATATGTTGCTCTGGGATTGCTGTTTCCCAGATGTAGTACTTTTGACAATGTTAAACTTCATTTGCCACCTCTCTTTCCAGATCCTGTTGCAGTAGCATAGTGTCAGTAGTGTCCTTGACAACCCTGCCAACTTTCGTATCGTCTGCAAACTAGGGCATTAAGCTTGTTGATATACCATCATCAATATCACTTATATATATACAGAAAACAATAATGGACCCAATACTGAACCCTGAGGGACTCCACTAATAACATTAGTCCACGATGAGCAGTGTCCATTGATTACCACTCTCTGTCTTCTCACTCTCAACCACCCCTTTATCCATAGCAGCAATTTGCCTCCAATGCCACACTACTCCAATTTGTGCAGCAGTCTTCCATGTGCAACAGTATCAAAAGCCTTTCTAAGATCCAAGTATATAATATCAAAGTTATTCCCTGCATCCAGTTCTTTTGTGACTGCATCATAGTATCCAATCAAATTGGTCAGGCAAAACTTCCCCTTAACAAAACCATGCTGTGTCTGAGCTATAATTGAAGTCTTGTCTATATGATCCTGCAGGGCTTCTTTAACCAGTGCTTCCATTAATTTTCTGGGAACAGAAGTTAAACTAACAGGTCTATAATTACTTGTGTCGCCCTTTGATCCTCCTTTGTGAATTGGGGTCACATTTGCACATCTCCATTCTATGGGTACCTCCCCTGAGTCCAAGGAAGGCCTCATAATTATGGCTAAGGGTTTGCTTACTTCCTTTGCTGCCTCCTTTAATATAACTGGAGAGATCCCATCCACCCCAGGTGTCTTTCTTGTATTTATCTTCAACAATTTCTCTTCCACTTTACTCTCAGTTATTACAAAATCATTTAGTTCCCTGTTAGAGTTTAGTAAACTTCTGTTCTCTCCTTCCTTACAGAATTCCTCATGTGTGAATAAAGATGCAAAATACACATTGTTTGTTAGCTGTCTGAGCAGGATCATCAACAGTCGAACCACCAACACATGGGGAGCAATCTGGTTCATCCCCTTCCTTCTAGAGTTTATATAAATAAAGAAGTCTTTGTTGTTTTTCTTTGCATCCTTTGCCAAGGATTTCTTGTAATCAGCCTTCGCTTGCCAACTCCCTTTGTGACTTGATTACCGACTAGCTTATATAGGCTTATGTGTCAGATGCTAATTTATATGCATCCCATGCATTTTTCTTTTGTGCCACGAGCATCATTAGTTCATCTGAAATCCATTTACGCCTAAAGCCTGAACAGTATTTCTTAGCTTCCGTGATCAATTCCTTGAAGGCTTCCCATTTAGAATTCACTGTTTCTAATATCATCAGTTGATCCCACTGTATCGAATTTAAAAACTGCCTGAGACCACTGTAGTCAACTTTATGAAAAGAAAAACCCTTCCCTTTACCCTTGATGGTGGTTACATCTTTAAGTAAATCCCACATCAGTACACTGTGATCACTGTCACCTAGTGGTTCCGTTATCTGCAAATTACTAATGCACGAGTCCTCATAGCTGATAATCAGATCAACGGTAATACTCACTGTGGTTGCCCCTTGAATGTTATGTTATTTGGTTTTTAGGAGCATTAGCAACTAAGGCCATATTGCTCCGGGATATGTGGTGGTCATTCCCTGACCTTTCCGCATCCTTCATATTTGGTGGTGACGGGCTCGAGCCCTGGTCAAATCAAGAAGCTTGTGCTACGCACTGCTGCTCCTTCCCACCTGGCTACGGAGGTGCCATTTGTCTCTCGAATGTGTTGCTGTAGAAAACAATTCTCCAATAAATCCACGAAATCGAACATGTGATCAATGCACAAGTTCCAGTCAATATCTGAAGAGTTAAAATCCCCCATTACAAAACATTTTGATTTTCTGGCCCACTCTATTTCTCTGCACAATTATTCATTGTACTCATCAGAGTCATTAGGCGTATAACACACTCCTATTCTGATTTTCCCTTTCTCAGTGTTTATGTCTCAACAAACTGACTCAACATTGCAGCATCCACACACGTCAACTGGAAGCACTTCTTAACTAACAATATAACCCCTCCTCCATTCCTACCATGTCTATCCTTTCTGTACACATTGTACTCCTCAAATTGCAATTCTGCATTGCTTATATCTGTTTTACAGATATAATCAGTGCGACACGATGTCTCTGAAATCCCAACAATATCTGCCTTTGATGCCTTGATCAGCACTTCGAATTCATCAAATTTATTTACTATTCTATCATTTGTATACATGCCAGTACATTTGCCCCTGTTCTTAATCTTTTAGTCTGTGAATCCCATCAAGCCAGTGGTTCCCAATCTACTGAGATCTATGGATCTCTTCAAAAATGGAAAAAAGTTCGCAGACCCCCAATATATACACATATGTTTCTGTGCTTGTGTGTGTATAAACACTGGTTTTTCTGAAAAGAAAATTCAAAGTTTTATGTTTACAACAACTCAACTTTATTCTTATTTTTACATAAATATATAATAATAGCTCTATCTATCATCAATTTGCTATACCTAGGACGAATAATTTGGCCAGTTCCAGAGGATCGTTTTGCGGACCCCAGTTTGGGTAATGCTGCCCCAAGCTATCAGTTTTCCAACTAACCGAACAATGCTTTGATAGCACCAGGAAATATTACTCCCTTTCTATTTAAGTGTATCCAATCCCCGTAGAAGCAGTCTCTCCTGTTAGCAAGCACAGACCACACTGAAAAAAATTCTACCCCAAGAGCCTTGCACAATCTCTCCAGGACTGAACTGATTGACAAGGCTCTCATCATATACTCCCTCCTATCATGTCTGGACAGAATTGTAGACATTTTCAAATTCAACTCTAGCTCTAGTTTTTTTCAACACTGACCTGTACTTGTTAATTAAATCTGCAGGTCCTGTTCCATCTATCCTTTTTGCATAATATATTCCCTATCTCCCTGACAATAGAGTCACCAACAATAACTAATTTCTGTGGACCCATGCATTCTGCCTTGGAGATTGTTGCTGTGTTGCCTGATGCACGGGAGTGAGCTCTGGTGTTGAGTTGGGCAGCTGAGAGCTTGATGGGGGGGCCTCTTATTAATTTCCTCGAGGGCATCTACCCTACTCTTCAAATCTCTCATAGATGCGCCCATCAGAACGCTGAGTTAGTGCCTAATTTCCTGACAGTATCTACACCTAGCACACAGAAAGACATTTTCCTTGGCTAGATCATGTGCTGTTCTAGACTGGTTGGTAAACATTTCACATTTCGTGCATTTTTTTAGACTGTGATGCATTGGATAATTGCCCCCTTTGCTTTTCCACCGAGCCACAGCACTCTGGTTAATCTGCGAGCGTTGCTTTGCTGATCTAGTCTGGGTCATGATTCCATTTAAGTACAATTTCATTAACAATGAAATGTACAAATAACAATGAAAAATGTACAATTTCATTAACAATGAAATTTAATAAGATTAATAAAATTTACTGATAAATAGATAATACTATACTATATACTAAGCTGTTTGTTTGTTGGTTTTTAGGAGCATTAGCAACTAAGGCCATATTGCTCCGGGATATGCGGTGGTCATTCCCTGACCTTTCCACATCCTCTGTATTTGGTGGTGACGGGCTCAAACACCAGTCTAATCAAGAAGTGTGTGCTATGCACTGCTGCTCCTTCCCACCTGGCTATGGAGGCGCCATATACTAAGCTAACAGATTTCTAATACAGTGCTTTGCTATCTAGTTTTATGTTAAACCTTATGCTGTCTAGTTCGGTATATAAGTTATATCGTATAACCATGGCGGAAAGTTATGAACGTAAAATCTACGGACACTAAGTATTACTTTCAAAATCGCTATCTAAATTCAAAATAAACCAAAGAGTTTGACTAGGACTATAAGCTACTATAGAAAATAATTTAATATAACAATTAATTCTATAAAACGGCTCAATATAATTAAAAACTCAGCATTCATCGGAACGGCAAAATCTTGTCCAACATGTGGATACCCTTACTGATAATCTACAAAATAACCTACAAAATCTCTAAGTTCAAAATAAACTAAGTAACGTAACTAGGAATAAAAAGATACTTTTAGAAAATAAATGAATATGCCAACTGAAGTCAATAAAATGGCAAAAATTTAAGAAAACATTCTCTATTAGCTGCAGCCATAAAAACTTCACCCGCATGGAGCTACTCTCATCGGTGGGTGGAGTCCCCCAGGTTTCGGTGTTGAGCCCATTGTTGTTTTCAGGTATTTATCAATGTTATAGATGAAAGTATATTCGGCTTATTTTCCAATTTGCATATGATACAAAGATTGGCAGGGTTGTTAATGACATTATGCTACTGCAACAGGACCTAGAAAAGTTGGGCAGATAGGCTAAGAGTTGGCAACTGAAGTTTAATGCAAAGTACCCATATACAGATATGGGAAGCAGTAACGCAGAGTGACATAACAAGTGTGAGATACAACACTCAGGGTATGGAGAATGAAAAACGCCTGGGGGAAATTATGCAGTCAGATATGAAGTTTTCTGAGTGGTTTTTATCCTGAGCAGGCTGATAGAGCAGTTCATGGGGTCTTGTCAATAATATACAGGAAATTTCCTAGCAGGGATAAGGAGGTGATTATTCCTTTGTATAGGGCAATGGTCACACCCACCTTGATTACTACATCCAGGCCTGGAGGCCTCATTTTTGGAAGGATGTAGAGCTGCTAGAATGAGTATAGAAAAGGGCAATGAGATTGGTCAGGAGGAACAAACGGTTGCTCTTACCAAGACAGGCTTAAGTTCTGCATATTGCAGTGTCTCGAAACTAGGCACATGTGAGGTAATCTGATTGAGGTCTATAAAGCCTTGAATGGTTTGTGCAAGCTCAATGCTGATGGAATTATTTGTCTTGCTCAGATGGGGCATAAATTCAAATTGAGGAAATTTATGTACCCGAGGGGGGCATAAATTCAAATTGAGGAAACACAGTTGTAGAATAGATGTGCGGAAATTTTCCTTTAAGCAGCGGGTGGTTGATTGTTGGAACAAACTTCCATCTGTTGTTGTTGAAGTTGATAGCTAAAATAAATTCAAGGAAGAAATGGACAAACTTTTGGAGGGAATCAATTTTTTTTTTTTTTTTTTTTTTTTTTGGCTGATGCTGTATAAGCTTGCTTTTTTGCATGATATGTCTCTACTAATGCTAATGTTTTGCTGTATCAGTTATTTCAATTTCAGTGTGAATATCAACCAGACACCATTAAGAAAGAAGGATGAACTTTGGTTCAGCAACTAATGAGTGCAAAGGAAGCTTGAAATGCAATGAAATGAAAAGAAAAAAAAAAGAACTGAAATGAATAGTTCTCCAAGGAATGCTTAGCATTTTAATAATTTCTCATGGAAATGCTGATCGAAAGGGATATTCATCCAGGTTTAAAAAAAAAAAAAAAAATAAATAAAATGAAATAATTTTAAAAAATTGAATTTGGATCTGGTTAAGATCGTAGAAATGTTCTTGACAGCGAAGTCTAGACATCTATGTGGTCATACATATAAGGAATGCAGCATATATAAGGAATACATCATACAGTCACAGATATAAGGAATACAGAACTGGAATTTGGGGAGAACAATGTGTACAGGAAGGATAGACTGGATAGAAAGGGAGGAGGGGTTATGCTATTATTTAAACAACACATAAAATCCAAGGAAGTACAGCCAATCAACATGGATGGACAGTACAGTTTGGTGTGACATAAGTACTGGGAGATCAAAATTGAGAGTAGGATTGTTATAGGCCTAATGACTCTGATGAGTATAATAAACAACTGTACAGAGAAATAGAGTGGACCAGAAAATCAGAGTGTTTTCTAATGGGGGATTTTAATTTCCCAGATATTGAGTGGAATTTGTGGGTTGGTCACACACACACTATAGAGTGGGCTAGTAAATCGGAATGTCTTATAATGGGGGATTTTAACTTCCCAGATATTGACTGGAACTTGTGGGTTGGGCACTCACACACTAGTCAGACTTTTGTGGATTTATTGGATGATTGTTTTCTGCAGCAGCATGTTTGAGAGGCAACCAGAGAAAGTAATACTCTTGATCTGGTTATCAGCAGTAATCATTCATGTATTAGGAATTTGCAGATAAAAGAACCACTAGGTGGCAGTGATCACAGTGTACTGATGTGGGATTTACTTAAAGATTTAATTACCATCAGGGGTAAAGGAAAGGGTTTTTGCTTCCGTAAAGGCAAGTACAGTGGTCTCCGACAGTTTTTAAATTCTGTACAGTGGGATCAACTGACGATGTTACCAACAGTAAATTCTAAGTGGGAAGCATTCAAGGAATTAATCGTGGAAGCTACTAAAAGTTTCATACCTATTAAGAAATATTGTTCAAGGTTTAGGCCTAAATGGTTGTCAAATGAACTAATGAGACTCGTAACAGAGAATAAAAATGCATGGGATGCATATAAATTATCAAGCGACTCAGAAGCCTATGGCAGATATAAGTTAATCTGTAATCAGGTCACAAAGGAGGTTCGGCAGGCGAAGGCAGATTACGAGAAATCCTTGGCAAAAGATGCTAAGAAAAAGAGCAAGGATTTCTTTACTTATATAAACTCTAAAAGGAAGGGGTTGAATCTGATTGGTCCATTTGACATCGATGGTTCGACTGTTGATGATCCTGCTCAGATAGCAAACAAACTGAATGAGTATTTTGCATCTACATTCACACATGAGGAATTATTAAGGTTTAAAAATGGCAGAGGGTTATCAAATTGTAGCAGGATACTTAATGATTTTGTAATAACTGAGAGCAAAGTGGAGGAGAAATTGTTGAAGTTAAACATAAGAAAAGCACCTGGGGTGGATGGGATCTATCCAGTTATATTAAAGGAGGCGGAAATGCAACTAAGCAAACCCTTAGCCATAATTATGAAAGCATTCTTGGACTCAGGGGAGGTTCCCACGGACTGGAGATGTGCAAATGTGTCCCCAATTCACAAAGGTGGATCGAAGGGTGACACGAGTAATTACAGACCAGTTAGTTTAACTTCTGTTCCGAGTAAAATAATGGAGTCGCTGGTTAAAGATGCATTGCAGGATGATCTAGACAAGACTGCAGCAATAATTCAAACACAGCATGGGTTTGTTAAGGGAAAGTCTTGTCTGACAAATTTGATTGGTTATTATGATGTGGTCACAAAGGAACTGGATGCAAAAAATAATTTTGATATCATATACTTGGATTTCAGGAAAGCTTTTGACACTGTTGTGCATGGAAGACTACTGTACAAATTGGAGCAGAATGGTATTAAGGGTAAGTTGCTACAATGGATAAAAGGATGGTTAAGTGGGAGAAGACAGAGGGTGGTAATCAATGGGTGCTGCTCTTCGTGGACTAATGTTATTAGTGGAGTCCCACAGGGTTCGGTGTTGGGTCCACTGTTGTTTTGTGTATTTATCAATGATATTGATGAAGGTATATCAGGCTTAATGTCGAAGTTTGCAGATGACACAAAGGTTGGCAGGGTTGTTAATGATAGTAATGGCAGTGTGCTACTGCAACAGGATCTAGATAATTTGGGCAGATGGGCTAAGAAGTGGCAACTGAAGTTTAACCTTGACAAATGCAAAGTACTGCATATGGGTAGAAGTAACCCCAGAGAAATGTACCAACTGTGTGGTACTACACTTAAGGTGGTAGAAAATGAAAAAGACCTGGGAGTAATTGTGTAGGCAGATATGAAGTTTTCTAAGCAATGCAGACAGGCTGCCAGGGCAGGTCATGGGGTTTTGTCAATGATATATAGGAATATTGCTAGCAGAGAAAAGGAGGTGATTATCCCTCTGTATAAGGCAATGGTCAGGCCATGCCTTGAGTACTGCGTACAGGTCTGGAGGCCTCATTTTAGGAAGGATGTTGTTAATGACAACCCTGACAACCTTTGTATCATCTGGTTAAGTGCGAGAAGACAGAGGGAGGTGATACAGACAGTAATGGCAGTGTGCTACTGCAACAGGATCTAGATAATTTGGGCAGATGGGCTAAGAAGTGGCAACTGAAGTTTAACCTTGACAAATGTAAAGTACTGCATATGGGTAGAAGTAACCCCAGAGAAATGTACCAACTGTGTGGTACTACACTTAATGTGGTAGAAAATGAAAAAGACCTGGGAGTAATTGTGTAGGCAGATATGAAGTTTTCTAAGCAATGCAGACAGGCTGCCAGGGCAGGTCATGGGGTTTTGTCAATGATATATAGGAATTTTGCTAGCAGTGAAAAGGAGGTGATTATCCCTCTGTATAAGGCAATGGTCAGGCCATGCCTTGAGTACGGCGTACAGGTCTGGAGGCCTCATTTTAGAAAGGATGTAGATTTACTTGAGCGTGTACAGAGAAGGGCAACAAAATTGGTGAGGGGAATGATGGGATCCTCTTATCAAGAGAGGCTTAAGTTCCTCAAATTGCAGTGGCTGGAGACTAGGCACCTGCGCGGTGATCTGATTGAGGTGAATAAGGCCTTGAATGGGTTCAGCACGCTGAATTCTGATGGGATCCTTCCACTTGTTCAGATTACAAGCCTAAGGGGGCATAAATTCAAATTATGAAAGGGCAGATGTAGAATAGATGTGCGGAAATTTGCCTTTAGCCAGCGGGTGGTTAATTGCTGGAACAATCTTCCATCTGTCGTTGTGGAAGTTGATAGGTTGAATAAATTTAAGGAGGAACTGGACAGGCATTTGGAGGGAATGGCGTGATTTTTTTTTTTTTGGCTGATGCTGCATAAGCTCATACATTTGCTTTCTTGCATCACATGCCACTACTACTACTGCTACTACTACTACTACACACACACACACACACACACACACACTAGCAAGGCTTTAGTGGATTTATTACATGATTGTTTTCGATAGCAGCATGTTCGGAAGGCAACTAGAAGGAGTAATACATTTGATCTGATTATCAGTAGTGATTCTTCATGCATTAAGAATCTGCAGATAAAGGAACCACTAGGTGGCAGTGATCACAGTGTGCTAAAGAGGTAACTACCGTCAGAGGTAAAGAGAAGGGTTTTTGCTTTCATAAAGGTGACTATGGTGGTCTCAGACAGTATTTAAATTCTATACGTGTGACCAACTGATGATGTTACCAACAGCAAATTCAAAAGAATTCAAAGAATTAATCTAGAAAGCTACTAGGCTTTCATACCAATTAAGAAATATTGTTCAAGATTTCGGCCTAAATGGATGTCAGTTTTTTTTTTTTTTTTTTTGATAGTTGTTGGCGCATAGGCTTCTGTGGCCATAATGCACCTCCCAAGGTTTTTGCAGTACTTTGATCCAAACCCGAGGTGGGAATTGAACCCGTGACCTTTGGTTTGCCAGGCAGGCACTTTACCCACCCTGCTAGCCCGGTCGGCATGGATGTCAGATGAACTAATGAGAAATGTGGCAGAGATGATAAATGCATGTGATACATATAAAGTAATAGGTGACATGGAAACCTATGGATAGATATAAGCTGGTCTGTAACCAAGTCGCAAAGGAGGTTAGGCAGGCAAAGCAGATTATGAGAAATCTTTGGCAAAGAATGCAAAGAAAAACAGCAAAGAGTTCTTTATTTATATACACTCTAGAGGGGAGCTAGATGATTTTGTAATAACTGCAAGCAAAGTGGAGGAGAAATTGTTGAAGATAAACATATGAAAGGCACCTTGGGTGGATGGGATCTATTCAATTATATTAAAGGAGGCAGCAAAGGAAGGTACCCATGGACTGGTGATGTGCAAATCTGACCCCAATTCACAAAGGAGGATCAAAAAGCAACACAAGTAATTACAGACCTGTTAGTTTAACTTCTATTCCAGGGAAATTAATAGAGGGACTGGTTAAAGAAGCACTGCAGGACCATCTAGACAAGACTACAATTATAGCTTGGACACAACATGGATTTGTTAAGAGGAAGTCTTGTCTGACCAATTTGAAGGGATACTATGATGTGGCTACAAAGAAACTGGATGCAAAGAATAATTTTGATATCACATATTTAGATCTTAGAAAGGCTTTTGATACTATTGCACATGGAAGAATGCTGCACAAATTGGAGCAGTGTGGCATTGGAGGCAAATTGCTGCTATGGATAAAGAGATGGTTGAGAGGGAGAAGGCAGAGAGTGTAATCAGCGGACACTGCTCTTCATAAACTAATATTATTAGTGGAGTCCCACAGGGTTCAGTATTGGGTCCATCGTTGTTTTCTGTTGTTGTTGTTGTTATAGAGACTTAATATCACATAAGCAGCTAAGGCTATAATGTGCCTATTTACTTATTATATTAAAAGATGAGTTTTCCATAAAGTCAGAAGAAAATCTGAAATCAGAAATAATTAAAAAATCCAGTTTGCCCGAGGAAGTCAAAAAATTCAGAAATATTTACCTTATCACGAATGAGATTTTCAAGTGTTATTGGTTTATGAAGGTTAGCATTAGCATTAGTAGAGGCATTTGATGCAAGAAAGCAAGCTTATGCAGCATCAGCCAAAAAAAAAATAAAGTAAAATAAATAAATAAAAAATAACCACTTCCACTTCACCCCTCTGTTCGTTCGAAATACCTGTCCAGCTGAGCCTTAAACTTATTTAGGCTATCAACTTCCACGTCAAGGGATGGAAGTCTGTTCCACCTACCAACCACCCGCTGGCTAAAGGCAAATTTCCGCACATCTTTCCTACATCTGTCTTTCCTCAATTTGAATTTATGCCCTCTCAGGTGATTATTCTGAGCAAGAGGAAGAATCCCATCAGCATTGAGCATGCTCAAACCATTCAAGGCTTTGTACACCTCTATCAGATCACCTCGCTGGTGCCTAGTCTCCAGACACTGTAATTCGCAAAACTTAAGCCTTTCTTCGTAAGAGCACCCCTTTGTTCCATTCACTAATCTTGTTGCCCTTCTCTGTACTCATTCCAGCAGCTCTACATCCTTCTTGAAATGAGGCCTCCAGGCCTGTATACAGTACTCTAGGTGTGGCCTGACCATTGCCTTATACAAGAGAATAATCACCTCCTTATCCCTGCTAGAAAAATTCCTATATATCATTGACAATACACCATGAGCTACTCTTGCAGCCCGTCTGCACTGCTCAGAGAACTTCATATCTGCCTGCACAACCACCCCCAGGTCCCTTTCATTCTCTACCACTGTCAGTGTAGTACCACAGAGTTGATACGTTGCTCTGGGGTTGCTGTTTCCCATATGTAGTACTTTGCATTTGTCAATGTTAAACTTCATTTGCCACCTCTCAGCCCATCTGCTCAACCTTTCCAGATCCTGTTGCAGCAGCATAGTGTCAGTAGTGTCCTTGACAACCCTGCCAACCTTGGACATTAAGCTTGATATACCATCATCAATATCATTTATAAATACAAATACAGAGGTTAACCAGTGAGATGAAGGATGAAGTTCTGTCCTGTTTATAGTAGGGGCAGCCAATAAGAATATGTTTAACAGTCAAATTCTTAGAACAATGTGTACACTGTGGTGGATCATCTCCTGCGAGTAAATGAAGGTGGGTCAAATGGGTATGACCTATTCTTGCCCTTGAAAGGACTACTTTTTCTCGTCTTGATGTATGGACACTGGAGCGCCAAATTTTTGGATCATGTTTAAACTGAAAGAGTTTATTATTATTCTGAGAGTGCCAGAGTGCTGTCCATTGTGATAGGCAAGTGGCATGTACGGTTAGTGCATAAACTGATCCTGGAACAGGGATATTGGTTAAATCTAAGGTAGTTAGATTTCTTGCAGCTTTATCGGCCAGTTCAATGCCTAAATTACTGGAATGTGCTGGAATCCAACAAAAAGTGATCAGTTGGTTGCGTTCTTTAATTTGCAGTAATATGTTTCTGATTTCCTCTAGAACAGGGTGAACTTTATCTGAGGAATTACATAACGATATGATTTAGCTGAGGTAATCTGTGTAAATAACAGATTTTAAGGAACAACCAGAATAAAGATTTTCTAAAGCTAGTTTGATTGCATATAATTCAGCAGAAAATATACTTAAAATTCTGATGGAAGGGATACTTATACAATTGTATTCAGAACACTGCAGCTGCTTTTCTAATGGTGGGTTTAAAAGGCATGATTGAACGGGATGAGAGGCATAACTTTGTATCTTGACAGCATATTTCAGTAACAGCTGTTTCCTGCATAAAGTTAATGGGTGCTCGTGAGCATCAATGTAGAGACTATGTGCTCGAGACGTTCTGAATGCACCAATTGCAATTCTCAAAGCACTGTGTTGAATGGGATCAAGCCAGCATAATACACTCTTTCTGGCAGAATTATAGATGGGAGCACAGTAATCGATACAGGATCTAATTAATGCCCTGTATAACCGAAGCAGGGAGGTACGATTTGCACCCCACACTTGGGCAGATAAAGCTCTGAGTATGTTTGACTTTTTTAGACAGGAAGTCCGTATATTTTTAATATGATCTAGGAAATTTAACTTATTGTCAAGGGTTAATCCTAGGAATCGGATGTTGCTGGTAACCGGAACGGAGCCGTTAGAAATTTGAAGTTCAGGATCTGGATGAAGCTTGCATTGTCTACAAAAATGGATAGCACTGTTTTCTGGTGGGAAAGTCGATAGCCATTGAGGCTTTCCCATTGTTGTATTTTATTAAGTGATATCTGAAGCTGTCTTTCCGTAGATCTCATGTTTTAAGAGTGACACGAGATGGAAAGGTCATCTGCATAAAGGTAAGTCTCAACTGTATTTGGAAGCTGCTTAGTGAAAGAATCTATTCTAAGAGCAAAAAGAGTGGCAGTCGGTACTGATCGTGAAACACCTTCTTCCTGGATGAAAGTTGCGGAAAGGGCATGTTGGTATCGAACTTGAAATGATCTAGTATGTAGAAAGTTCTGAACAAATATAGGAAGGTTACCTCGTAGTCCGAGAAGGTAAAGATCACTAAGTATACCATACCGTCAGGTAGAATCAAAAGCCTTCTCTATGTCTATTGAAACCATTACTAGATATTCATGTTTGACAAAAGCATTATGGATGGCAAATTCAGCCTTGACCATAAGATCTAAGCATGATCTGTTTTGACGAAAGCCATATTGACTATGCTTCATTAGCTGTTCCGACTCAATAATCCAGACGAGTCTTCTGTGGATAATTTTCTCAAAGAGTTTGTTGAGGCAGCTTGAGAGATATGGGTCTATAGCTATAGGGGTCAGATGGATCTTTTCCAGGCTTCAGGAATGCCAAAACTGTACAGTGATGCCAAGAAGCTGGAAAAACATTTTCTAAAAATATATGATTGTAAAAGACCAGGAGGAGGCACAAAGATTTGTCATCAAGATGTTGTAGCATGACATAATAAATCCCATCTGGTCCGGCAGCACCACTGTGGGCTGTTATAATGACATGTAACAGTTCAGAATACTGCAGAGGTTTGTTATATGGGAGAAGGAGGGCAGTTTGAAAATTAATAGCATGCTTTTATTTAGTGTTTTTAATTCGATGGAATGAGGTAGTATAGGCTGATGTTGCTGAGATTTCTGCATAAGTATTGCCCAAAGTATTAGCTATATCTATGGGGTTAGATAGATCTTGCCCATTCAAGGAGATTGTTAGTTTTGTTATTTGGAGCATTAGCAACTAAGGCCATATTGCTCCGGGATATGCAGTGGTGACGGGCTCGAACCCCGGTCTAATCAAAAAGCGTGTGCTACGCACTGCTGCTCCTTCCCACCTGGCTACGGAGGTGCCTCATTCCAGGAGAGGGTTGGAGAAGGTATGGTAGGAAACTTACCAGACAGCTGTCTAATTTTTTTCCATATTATTTTGGGATCAGTGTTTCTGTGAAAACTGGATGCAAAATGGGTCCAGGATTCTTTCTTGGCTTGCTTTCATATGAAGCGTGCTTTTGCCCTTAATTTCTTATAGTTAATGAGATTGACTGTGCTCGGACATTGCCGAAACAAATTCCAGATTTTATTTTTCTCTCTCTTTGCTTTGGTGCATTTCTCATTCCACCAGCAATTATAATGCTTTCGGCCTGGCGGATTTGATAGTGGTATTGTGCCTTTAGCTACATTTAGAAGATGCAATGTGATGTAATCTGTCATATTATCAATGTGCTGGAGGCAGATTTTTTCCTCATCAAGGGTGATTCATGACTGAAATTTTGCCCAGTCTGCTCGGACAAATTTCCATTTTATGCAGTGTTGAGTTGAAGGAGTCTGTGCTATCAAAAAGTTGCATACTATTGGGAAGTAGTCACTGCCCATGGGATCATTTATTACATACCACTCTATGATCAGGACCAGTACTGGTGAACAAATTGAGAGATCTATTGCTGAGGTGTGTCCTGTTGGGAGCTGTATATGTGTCGGTGCACCAGTATTGAGTATCGTGAGATTTAGTGCCTCTAAAAAGCTTTCAATTAGGCTACCCCGTCTATCTAATTTAGGAGAGCCCCATAAGGGGTGGTGCCCGTTAAAGTCCCCTAATATACAGAGAGGTGGAGGTATCTGTATAAAGAGATCTTCAAGATCTTTTAAAGAGTATGTACAGTTTGGCGGTAAGTAGATTGAGTTTGAAACAAGTGTTATTGCACTGTGGAGAGTTATACGAACAGCAAAAGCTTCTATTTCAGTTTGAAGTGGGATATGTTTAGTTGAGATCTTTGAATTTACTAGGATTGCTACACCACCATGGGCAGCATTAGCTGTATTTTGATGTCTTTGATAAAGGCAATAGTTCTTTATCGAAGGAGAAATTTGTGAGGTTAGGTAAGTTTCCGGTAAACAGAAGGCAACTTAGAGAATATCGGTTAATTAGGTATTGAATATCATAAGTATTGCAACGAAAACCTCTGCAATCCCATTGTAAGATGGTATGGTTCATTTAGGTTTAGTTGAGGATGATTTGTCTGACTGTTTTTTGTTTGAGGAGCATTTTTTTTTGGAAAGGTGGGGCGTACGGTATCCATAGTGTCATTTGTGTGAAGTTCTAGTATGGGTTCCTCATGATCTGGGTGTACATCTATTTCCATACTATTGGTGGATGATTCAGGTTTCTTATTGTCTTTAATACAGTGGATTCTGGTTATTTGGGCCACCGGTTAATCGGGGCAGCCGTTTATTTGGGGCAAATCTTAAAAAATAGAACCTAATCGAGAAAATAGCCAGGGTTTACTTCACTTAATTGGGACAACATTACCGTTTAATCGGGGCAGGAGACCAAAGCACTGGAGATTACCCTACGATCGTCTCCGACTGTACCACGTGGTTCGGTCGGATTTCTGGAGGTCACAACCATAAAACAATAAAAACAATTAGCAGTCACCTGTTTATTGGCCTTTTCTGTTAGTGCAATCTATCATAAATGGATAGTAAACTCAATCTTATTGAATTTGCGATAATAGCGACAGCTGGAATTCTGTGGGTTATTATGGTGAAATGCATTTACACTTTCATGAAATCTTCAATCATATAAAAAAAAAAAAATTAATTTTCAGAATCTTCTCTTCATTCCTATTTTTAAAGCTTCGTAACTTGTTACTCTGTTCTCACTTGTGTGTATCGTGTTCCTTGCAATTTGTGTGTGCCGTGTTCTTTGTTACTGATTGCTTATCTTTTTATTGTTTTAAATTTTAATCCACACCCACAAATGTCAGTGAACAGAAATGTCAGCTAGTTAGCATGTACATATTACAGTATGTATTAATTATTCCGATTATCATGTATATTCTTCCGATTTTCATGTATCATTTAATTTTTTTATTGGTAAGGTAATTAAGGGTAAATTTGTGCTTAATTTAGCTTTACTTTTATGGCCTGTAGATAATACTACTCCTATTTTCGCTAATTAGAATTGATGTTTAATAGAATTAAAATTCAATTCACAAATGTGATCACAATGACCGGCGCTTACTACACATCGTACAGTGAACGGTACTTTACTATGGTGAGTCCATCGTAACGTGATTTGATTGTACAGTGAACCAATTGTAAAGTGGGGGTCATTGTATTTTTCACTATTTACGTGAAACTTTGGATAATTGGGGCAGCCGTTTAATCGGGCCAAAATGCACTAGTCCCAATGTGTCCCAAATAACCGGAATCGACTGTACTTTTTAATTTTTCTTTGTCATGCTGGACTGTCCGAGTATCAGTTGGGATACTGATTGGAGTGTTGGTCGATTCACTGGTTTTAGTTTGATGTGTGTCTTTTTCAGAGTTTGATAATGTATTTTTAACCCAGTTAGCTAGAGATGTGCTGGGAGGTATTGATACAACTGTTTGAACTGCTGTTGAATGAAAGCTTTGAGTGTGAGATACATATGAACGACTGGGCATGGTCAACATAACCTGTCTGCGTGCCTCAGGGTATGTGACTTTGTGCTCTATTTTATATTTTTTGATTTCTTCTCTGTTTTCCACATTTCACAAGATTAGGAAAAGGCTGGGTTACTTTCTTGGCAGTTGGGGCAAATGAGACTTGAGGCTGAACAGTCTGCTTGTGTATGCTCCTTGGAACCACAAATAGGGCAGATGGCATCACCTCTGCATGCTTGTTGGGAGTGTTCATATTTTTGGCATTTAAAACAACAAATGGGATTAGAAATATAAGGCCGAATTCGGCAGTTTAAATATCCAGCTTTTACTGAGGATGGAAAATCTGGGGTGCTGAAAGTTAAAATGATTGATCTAGTTGGGACGAGATTTCCATCTTTTTTGTCATTATGCATTTGGCACCAATTACTTTTTGATTACTCAGTTCTTGAACTAATTCCTCTTCAGATATTGTAAGTAGATCCCATTCTGTTATGATGCCTTTCGAGGAATTTAAGGTGTTATGTGGAGTAATATATACTGGCAGCCCAACGAATGTTGTTGTTTTGAGCAGCCACACGGAATGTTTGGAGTTGGCTGTTTCAATAAGTAGGTCTCCGGATTGCAGTAGTTTAACCATTTTTGGTGTTCTAGCAATGGATTCCAAATATCTTTGGATGACAAATGGTGATAATTTGCCGACAGGCTGGTTGGTGAGAGAGTGTATCACCAGAAAGTTTGGCGTCTCGTTGCACTGCACTTTTCTTTGGAGCCTTTTTGGTTGATTCAAGTCATCATCATTGGGTTTGTCAGGCCTTGAGTTTGAAGGCTCTAAAGGTGGATAGTCGTTTATATCCTTTTCACCCTAGAGGATAACTTTTTCCACAGGTTATCCGGTCCCGCCACGGGAAGGTAGGAGCAGTGTCACTCGGAAGCCAAACGGTTGTTTGAAGTGTTAGTTGATTAGTAAAACTAGAAATATAGGAAAAAGAAAGGTGTGTTTCCTTTCTGTGTTCTAACTTGTGGCTTTCAAGTATAGAACTAGTTTTAAAGAAAGACTGTTGATAGAAATGTAGGAACTTAAAAGGAAATAACTTCAATCACTTACAAAGAGCGATCTACATATCACAAGAATATTGCTTGGCCTCAAAATACGCTTGGCACCCGGGGCCTGTTGTTTTATGTATTTATTAATGATACTGATGATGGTATATCAGGCTTAATGTCCAAGTTTGCAGATGATGTGAAGGTTGGCAGGGTTGTTAATGACACTAATTACAGTATGCTGCTGCAACAAGATCTAGAAAAGTTGAGCAGATGGGCTGAGAGGTGGCAACTGAAGTTTAACATTGACAAATGTAAAGTACTGCATATGGGAAGCAGTAACCCTAGAGTAACGTATCAACTGTGTGGTACTACACTGACAGTGGTAGAGAATGAAAAGGACTGGGGGTAATTGTGCAGTCAGATATGAAGTTTTCTGAGCAGTGCAGATGATCTGAAAGAGTAGTTCATGGAGTCTTGTCAATGATATACAGGAATTTTTCTAGCAGGGATAAGGAGGTGATTATCCCCTTGTATAAGGCAATGGTCAAATCATGCCTTGAGTATTGTATACAGGTAGGGAGGTCTCATTTTAAGAAGGATGTAGAGCTGCTGGAACGAATACAGAGAATGGCAAGAAGATTAGTGAATGAAACAAAGGAACTCTTACAAAGAAAGGCTTAAATTTTACAAATAACAGTGTCTGGAGACTAGGTACCTGCGAGGTGATCTGACTGAGGTGTATAAAGCCTTGATGGTTTGAGCATGCTCAGTGCTGATGGGATTCTTCCCATTGCTCAGAAACCTGAGAGGGCATAAATTCAAACTGAGGAAAGACAGTTGTAGGATAGATGTGCAGAAGTTTGCATTTAGCCAGCAGATGGTTGATTGCTGGAACAAACTTCCATCTGTCATTGTAGAAGACGATAGCATAAATAGATTTAAGGCAGAACAAGGCAAACATTTGGAGAGAATGGATGGGTGAAATGAGAAGGTTTTTTTTTTTTTTTTTTTGGCTGTTGCTATAGGCACATTTTGCAAGCTTGCTTTCTTGCATCATGTGACTTTACTAATGCTAATCAAGATTAACAAAATTTTTACTCAATTTCTGGAGAGCCAAAATCCAAAACAGTATTGTTAACAGAAAAATTCAAAGTTAGCTGTCTGAAAGCATACTGTACTTACTACTAGTAAACAATATGGCTGTATTTTAATGTAAAATTTTTATAAGTTGCCAGTGCCATTTAATTTCAAGTCCAAAGTTTGGATTTAAAAAAAAATTCCTGCGTTTTTTTTCTGCTTTTCTTAAAAAAGTACCTGTTTGTCTAAAACACTTCTTGCTTACAGTTACCTAATATTTCCAGCTTTTCAGAAGAGAAAGGTTGGCAAGAGTTTCCTATATTTTTGGACAAGAACATTTTGCAAAAGAAACCTAACAAGAAATACAAGATGGAGCATGATTCTATATTTCCTCACCAATCACCCTTTGTTAATTTTAAAAACTATCAACTAGTCAATTAAATCATCAAATATACCTTCCGTTCTTGTTAATTTTTAAATTTTAATAATTTTATTAATATTCTATACTTATATTTTAATTTACCTCTTAGTAACGATGAATCATGGTCTTTATTCTTATCAAAACCTTTCAAATGGTCATCTGCATTCACAGTTGATATAAGGTTAAACGGATCGACTTCTTGAGTTGGTTTATTTGAAAAATTTGTAAAGATATCATCATTATCTCCTCCACTAACATTCAGGAAATTTCCTTGTTTTTTATGATCATATTTATCACTTTGTTTTGAATTATGTTGAGCTGGTAGTTTTGTGCTTTGAAACTTTTTTTTTGAAATCTCGACAGATGGCTCAGATCTCAATGATCCCATAACAGGAAAGATATCCTCTTCTTCTGTTGATGGAGATGTATGGAAATCGATACCTTCTATCAATGGTGACTTTGTACCTTCGTTTTTGGTGATCTCAGAATCAAACTGTTCAGCTTCATTTTTAGGAATTATAGTATCTAAGCTGTTACTTGATTGAAGAGCTGCATGACGCCCTTTACGAGTTGGCAGCCTTCTTCTTGTCTGAATATGAACTCTATTCTGAAAGGCAGTAAAATATTATTAAAATACCATACTTTGCTATTTATTATGTACAAACATTCAACATATCTATTAAAAGACACATGATTTAGCACTTTAATTCTTTTGTAGTTTCTCTCTATACACCGATGAGCCAAAACATTATGACCAGCGAGCCGTTATGCAAATCAAAGTAACTGCAGGTGAACTATGGTGCATGCATGGGTCGGGACACAGTATAAAAAACATCTGATACTGAGCTCTGTTAATCAGATGGGAAAGGCAGCGAACTTAGGCAAGTTTCACAAAGGCCAGATTGTAATGGCCAGATGACTGGGTCAGAGCATATCCAAAATGGCACAGTTCGTGGGATGCTCATGGTCAGCCATGGTTAGTTTTTTTTTTTTTTTTTTTTTCTTAGTTGTTGGCGCATCGGCTTTTGTGGCCATAACGGACCTCCCAAAGTTTTTGTATTTTCTACTCTGATCCAAGCCTGAGGTGGGTTGCCATGAAACCTTGGACCAATGAAAATTTCCTTGAACCAACGAAAGTGGTTCAAGGAGGGGAAACCCACGAATCGCTGACGAGATGTTGGATGACCACGGTTCATTGATGCTCGAGGTGAGTGAAGGCTCTTCCGGATGGTACGTGGCAACAGAAGGGTGACTGGGGCACAACTTGCTGGTAATTGGAATGCTGGTGACAGGAGTAATGTGTCGCAACACACTACATCGAGCCCTGCTGAAAATGGAGCTTCGTAGCCACAGGTCGCTCCGAGTGGCTATGCTATCGATTCGCCAGCAACAGCATCTACAATGGGCACACGACCATCGAAACTGGACCTTGAGTGATTGGAAGAAGATCATCTGGTCCGATGAATCACTTTTCTTGTTGCACCACGTGGGCGGCTGGGCACGTGTGCTTTGTTTATCCTTTTTTTTTTTTACAAAAACCCCAAACACAAGAGGTATTAGAACCTATAGTACTTAGTAGCGGGTTTGGGTTGGAGGTTGAGAAGATGAAAGAAGATATTTGTTGACATTAGACTTGAACTTCTGTAGACTGTAATTTTCAGGAAATACACATGAAGGAAGCTTGTTCCAGAAAACTGCAAATGAATGAATAAACGAGAAAGAAGAAAAGTTGGTTCTGTGAGTTTGAAGTTAGACAGTAAATGGATGTTGGCTGGTGGCAGCATGAGTTCAGACAGTTTTGAAAGAGAGATCGAGAATTATAGAAGCCAATTCAGAAGAACAGTGCCCATGGAAGTATCTGTAGAAAAGGCATGCAGCAGAAACAGTACGTCTATGAGACAGTGAGTGGAGAGAGAGAAAGAGAGAGAGAGAAACTGTTAGAGATGGGTCATTAATTAACCTAACTGCCCTCTTCTGAATAGAATCTAGAAGCCTTAGAGAGGTTTTGGGGCCACCGCCCCAAATGTGGGAACAATATTCCATAGTAGGGCGGATTTGTGATTTATACGGGATGAAGAGCTGTTTGGAAGAAAAGTAAAGTCGAGAACGAAAGAGAAAAATCAAGTTTTTTAGATGCAGATTTGTAATGTGCTTGTGCCAAGAGAGATTAGAAGTCAGCGTAATCCCCAAAAGAGATATATTATTTTGCCTAGAAATCGGAGTGTCACAAAAGATAAGCATTGGAGCAGAAGAATCCTTTTTGCGAGATAAGACAAGACTTCAGTTTTACAAGGATTGAAATCAAATAAGTTGTCTGGGGAAGTGAACCTGGGGAAGTGATGGTGCCTGGATGCACTGTGGGACGAAAACAAGCCAGTGGTGGCAGTGTCTTGCTTTGGGCGATGTTCTGCTGGCATACCCTGATTCGAGTCATCCATGTGCCGGGCTGTTTGTTTGTTATTTGGTTTTTAGGAGCATTAGCAACTAATGCCATATTGCTCCAGGGATATGCAGTGATCATTCCCTGACCTTTCTGCATCCTCCGTATTTGGTGGTCACGGGCTCGAACCCTGGTCTAATCAAGAAGCGTGTGCTACGCACTGCTGCTCCTGCCCACCTGGCTACGGAGGCGGCATGTGCCGGGCACTCTGACGTCTACCACATTCCTAAACATCACTGCTGACAAGGTACACCCATTCATGGCAATGGTCTTCCCCTCTGGCGGTGCCATCTTTCAGCAGGGTAATGTGCCATGTCACACTGCCCATATTGTTCGAGACTGGTTCGTGGAACATGAGGAAGACTTCCAGGTATTGCCCTGGCCTCCAAATTCCCTAGATATCAATCCCATCGAGCATCTGTGGTTTGTGTTGCAATAGCAACTTTAATCGGCAGTGTCTCAACCATGGACCTTACAAGAGTTAAAGGATCTGATGATTACGTGTTGGTATCAGATACTACAAGACACATTAAGAAATCTTGTAACATCCATGCCACGCCAGGTATGAGCTGTTTTGGAGGACCAATTTGAACATAGAGGACCAATATCATATTATGTGGTCATAATATTTTGGCTCATCGGTGTATAACATTCTGCAATACACCTAATTCTGTTTTTACACGATAGATACGTTCCTGAAAAATACGTGTAAAAAAAATTCGTGTAAAAAAATACATTGTATTTATGGAAGAAAAGAAGATTGGTTCCGGATCTAAAAAAATCAGTAAAAATAATTTAAAAAAAAAAACACATAAAAATATTCTTTTTAAGCTTATTATTTTATTTCAACAAAATACACATGTAATAATATGTAATGAAAATGTATTAAAGTAAATTTGTATGCATATGAAATGAATTCTTCATGAACAAAAAAAATCTGTTTTACGCATAACAAAATTTTATTCATTTTCGCTTTCTGATAATAAATGGCGCATACGTTTGCGTACAATTGGAATATCACTGCTATCACTAGAAATGTTGTGGACATCGTCTTCTTCCTCTATTAATGAAATTCTTTCTGTGATCTCTTGAGCAAAATCAGCACGAGTCTCCTCTGGTGCTGATGTTTCACCGGTTTTACGAACGAATTCAGTTATTAATCGTTGTGTTAGTGTTTTGGTTAGGCCGTTATATAATTCTCTGTAAGAGGCTGTCAACAATTTCAGTTCAAGTTGAAACTTCTCAGCCCGTTCCTCATTAGGGTCATGTTTGACAAAATGATTACCTAATTTTCTGGCCAGTTCCAGACCTTCTTTTATTAAATCTGCATTTAGAACAGGATCATTTTCTTCATTATCACTACATTCTGTGGGATAAGGAGTCCCAAGGACAATCTCTAATATTTCATCTTCGCTTAGGGCTTTGTCGGTTAACAATTCATCAATATCTTCAAACGATAGATCATCGAATCCTTCTCCACCAATTTTGTGTGTCATTGTAATGATGTTGGGAAATGCGGTCGTATTAAGGATGATGGCTTTGTCGGTTAAAAATTCATCAATATCTTCAAACGATAGATCATCGAATCCTTCTCCACCAATTTTGTGTGTCATTGTAATGATGTTGGGAAATGCGGTCGTATTAAGGATGATGGGATCTTTGCTTTTTACACATTGTGGCCAAACCGCTTTCCAACATGAATTTAAAGTTGCTGGTTTTAATTCAGTTAACGCTAATCCAACTTGATTGATACAATCCATAATTGAGAATTTCTTCCACACATCAATGACTGTTAGTGTTTCATCATTCAGTTTGTCCAAAACGTGTTGGAATGTTCGTTTTACGTAGTATGTTTTAATTGTCGCAATTATACCTTGGTCTACCGGTTGTATCAAAGATGTAGTATTAGGTGGCAGAAATAAAATTTGTACGTTTGGGTGTTCCAAGACAGGATGGCTGGGTGCATTATCAAGAATCAGAAGAACTTTAAATTCGAGACCTTTCAAATTCATATAACGTCTGACTTCTGGGACGAAACATTTGTTGAACCATTCTATAAAGATAGCAGTAGACACCCAGGCCTTCTTGTTTGCCATCCAGTGAACAGGCAGTTTATTGATATCTACACCTTTCATTGAACGTGGGTTTAGGGCTCGATTTACCAGCAGTGGTTTCAACATACGATCTCCTGAAGTGTTAGAGGAAAATAATAAGGTCACACGATCCTTAGCTACCTTAAAACCACCAGCAGTTTTCTGCGATTTGGCTACATACGTTCTGTTCGGCATTCGTTTCCAGAAGAAACCAGTTTCATCTGCATTCCACACTTGATCAGGTGTATCCTCCATCTTCAATAATTTTTGCAAGTTCCTGCGGGAATACTTTAGCAGCCGATTCATCTGCAGATGCAGTTTCACCTTTAATTTTTATATTATGAAGAGTATTCCTTTTAAGAAACCCTGTCATCCAACCTGTACTCGCAGAAAATTCATACTTTCTGTTTAATTGAGATGAAGTGCTTGGCTCCTTTTCTTTACTTTTTTTTGTGACTGGTCTTCTATCCATATTACCAGAGCCTTTTCCATTTTTTCCTTGACAATATCTCTTGTATATGATGATGAATTAACACTTACTTTTGTTCCAGAACATAGCGACTTCCTAATGCAGCTTCATTTTTCTTAATAGTTCTTACGATAGCTTCATGTACACCAAAATGCTTTCCTACAGACGTAGCCCCTTGTCCAGTTGCAAGACGATCTAAAATTTGAATTTTAAGTTCCAAAGAAATCGCTTTCCTTTTCATTTTGGTAATAGGCGAATTATTCAACATTATATAAGGGCTACCGAAAAATATCTCAGTTATAATTAATAAAAAAAGGTATGAAAAATTTGTAAACTTACAATTTATTGACTATCGGCAAAATTAATAAATTTTTATGTGCACAAATTTCACTAAAGATTCTTTCACTTTGAAATAGAGCGTACTACTAAATGTCTTCCGAAGATACAATGCACAAATACCGTAGATGTGCACCAAATTCAATAAAAACGTTGACGATTCATAGATATCTAGATGTACACATTGATAAACAAAAGCATGCGTTTCAAAACGCACACACTAGCTGTTATCCAATCTATTGGTGCATGTAAAATAGAAATGATACTAATATGCCACAAATTAAAAAAAAAAAAATTTCTTAGAATTTAGGCAAAAAAAATTAATTGAAATCGTGTTAAATCAAAATGACTCGTGTAAAAAGAGAATGAAATTTTTATTTTGAATTTGTGTTAAATCAAATTCGTGTAAAAAAAGTTTGTGCAAAAACAGAATTAGGTGTACATAATAGTATTAGTATTAGTATTAGTAATGGCCGCATGGTGCAAGAAAGCCTATGGCTTATGCTGCACCAGCCAAAAAAAAAAAAAAAAAAAAATCCGAACAAAACAATGATAAACAATGATAATATGTCAATTTAAAGGCATAGAACAATGAGAAAAGCAATTATTTTAAGCAGATGTTTCAATGTGTGAATTACAAAAAGATTAAAATTAGACAAATAATAATAATTTAATATTAGAATCAGCAAAATTATGCAAGTACAAAAGATAATGTAGCATTAGCCAAAAAATAAAAAAAAAAAAGTAACCAACCAATATCACCTTTTCTCACTTCATTTACCTGTTCCATTTAAGTATTTATTCCAATCCCTAAAAAAAGGTACACACAATTTTATATTCTTATTACACACCACTTAGAGAGGTAGAGTGCTGGGGACCATATTCAGTAGTGAGCAATGATTTGGTTGGTATGGGGGTTTTTTGGCACAAGGGCAACTAAGGCCAAATTGTGCCTGTCAGAGTAATTGTGCTAAGGAAATTAATTTTTCCTGGTCATGTGTTAGAAATATTCATATAAATGAATCTTCATCGTAATCATCATCCTTTACAGAGTTTAGGCCAGATGGCCTGTTCTGGTCTCAAGTCCATCTTTGCTTTGAATGTCCTGGATCTCTTCTTCCAACTGACCGATATTTCATAATCTTCTAATCTTCTTTTGAAAATTAATGTCTGAAATCTTCTAATTTCGAAAACTTGAATCATCTTTAGAAAACTAATTAACTCAAGACACATTTGTTTCATCATTCAGAATATGATGCGGCTCTAATGAATTATGCTGGGTTAGAAGAGAACTAAAATTTGCAAGTCGAACAGCTTGACTGTAGGGAGAGTCAAGAAGGATGTGTTTCACTGTTGGTAGGAAGGGACAATGAGAACAGTGATGAGAAGGTGGGTAAAATGCATATGTCCAATGTGTGTCCTTGCAAGGACATCCACTTCTCGTCTCTTTAACCAATGCTAAGAGTATAAAAGAAATTTGACAAATTTATTTTATACACTTAGCATTGGTTAAATCTGTCATCAGCACTTGAAAGTTGTCAAATTTATTTTATACTCAAGAGTATAAAATAAATTTGACAAATTTCAAGTGCTGATGAAGACATCAAAGGCAGATATTGCTTGGATATCTGAGATGTGGCATCACACAGATATGAGGAATGCAGAAATGGAATTTCTACTACAATGTGTATAGAAAGGATATACATACATTTAAGATTCCATTAATGCTAAAGGCCACTCCCTAAGCCACAGCCTATCTGTGGCTATCAACTGCAATATTATACTATTAACTGGGTTCAATATAATTGTATAATATAGTTAGTATATACAATAAAAAATAACTCGGTGCAAATTTTTTTTTTTTTTTAATTCTTTCTTCTTCCTTTCAACTTTTTCCGCCTATTTTCTCCCTTTCTCTTTCTTTTCTTTTCCCTTCATTTTTTTCTTCTTTGAACTTCCAATTTGGTCACTTAGCCCCACTAAGAAGAATCTAATGGGGTACTTCAGAAGCAATGTTAGATCATAACGGCACCACCACAATGGTTGGCTGTAGGTACTAAACAATATAGTGCCATTTGTTCTTCAGTTAATTGTCTCACATAAAGCTATGCTTGAATCCATATTTTTCAAATTTGGAATAATCTGTCCAAAGTACATATTTTCACTGTTCAATCAATTATTGCTGATGGTTCTAGCCCAAGTCAACCATTTCTTTCTATTTTTTTGGTCTTAATAAGGGTTTTCTGACTATCACACAACCACTAAGCCCTGCTTGTTCAAGATGAAGTTTTATAGTGAAGACATGGTGATGAAATTTTAAAGTGATAGACATGGGAGTTCATTTTAAACTCAGCTCGGATTTCAGTTACCCATCGACCGTGTTTAGAAATCAGTGTTATGGTCTTATCATTTGCTCCCATTGTTACATGCAGTCATCCTGATTGTGGTTTGTCCTTTAAACTTCCAGTCTCCTTAAATTCCAACCAACAGCAAATTCTAAATGGGAAGCATTCAAGGAAGTAATCTTGGAAGCTAAAAGGCTTTTTGTTTCAACTAAGAAATACTGTTCCACGTTTAGGCCCAAATGGATGTCAGATGAACTAATGAGACTTGTGGCAGAGAAGAAAAATGCATGGGATGTGTATGAATTATTAGACGACACAGAAGCCTATGGTAGATAAAAGCTAGTCTGTAATCAAGTCACAAAGAAGGTTAAGCAAGCGAAGGTAGATTATGAGAAACCTTTGGCAAAGGATCCAAAGAAAAACAGCAAAAGCTTCTTTACTTACATAAACTCTAAAAGGAAGAGGGTGTTGGTCCACTTGATATCAATGAGTTGACTGTAGATGATCATTCTCAGATAGCTGCCAAACTAAATCAGTATTTTGCATTTACATTCACACATGAAGAGTTATTCAAGGAGGAGAAGGCTAGATATTTATCAAACTCTAACAGGGAGTTAAATGATTTTGTAATAACTGGGAGCAAACTGGAGAAGAAATTGATGAAGTTATAAGAAAGGCACCAGGGGTGGATGGGATCTATCCAGTTATATTAAAGCAGGTGGCAAAGGAAGAAAGCAAACCCTTAGCCATAATTATGAGAGCATCCATGGACTCGGGAAGTCCCCACGGACTGGAGGTGTGCAAATGTATCTCCAATTCACAAAGGAGGATCAAAGGGTGACACATAATTACAGACCTGTTAGTTTGACTACTGTTCCAGGGAAAATAATGGAGTCACTGGTTAAGAAGCATTGTAGGATCATTTAGACAAGACGGTAGTAATAATTCAGACACAGCATGAATTGTTGAGGGGAAGTTTTGTCTGACCAATTTGTTTGAATACGATGATGTGGTCACAAAGGAACTGGATGCAAAAAATAATATTGATATCATATACTTGGATTTCAGGAAAGCTTTTGATACAGTTGCACGTGGAAGACTACCGTACAAATTGGAGCAGTATGGTATTAAGGGCAAGTTGCTACAATGGATAAAAGGATGGTTGAGTGGGGTGGAAGAAGACAGAGAGTGGTAATCAATGGACACTGCTCTTCGTGGGCTAATGTTATTAGTAGTGTCCCTCCGGGTTGAGCCCATTGTTGTTTTCTATATTTATCAATGATATTGATGAAGGTATATCAAGCTTAATGTCAAAATTTGCAGATGATACAAAAGTTGGCTGGGTTATTAATAACAGTAATGACAGTATGCTGATGCATCAGGATCTGGAAAAGTTGGGCAGATGAGCTGAGAAGTGGCAACTGAAGTTTAATATTGAGAAATGCAAAGTACTGCATATGGGTGGCAGTAACCCCAGAAAAATGTACCAACTGGGTGGTGTTACACTCAGGGTAAGGGACAAAGAAAGAGACCTGGGGGTAATCGTGCAGTCAGATATGAAGTTTTCTGAGCACTGCATATAGGATGCCAGAGTAGGTCATGGGGGCTTGTCAAAAATATACAGGAATTTTGCTAGCAGGGATAAGGAGGTGATTATCCCCTTGTATAAGGGGATAATCACCTCCTTATAATCACCACAACACCTTGAGTATTGTGAAAGGTCTGGAAGCCTCATTTTAGGAAGGATATAGAGTTGCTAGAACGGGTACAGAGAAGGGTAACAAGACTGGTGAGGGGAACAAAGGGGTGATCTTACAAAGAAAAGTTTAAGTTCTGCAAACTGCAGCGTCTTGAAACTAGGCACCTGCAAGGTGATCTGACTGAAGTGTATAAGGCCTTGAATGGATTGAACAGGTTCAACAATGATGGGAATCTTCCTCTTGCTCGGATTACAAAACTGAGGGGGCATAAACTGAAATTGAGGAAAGACAGTTGTCAAGTAGACGTGTGGATATTTGCCTTTAGTCAGCAAGCAGTTAATTGCTGGAACAAACTTCCATCTGTTGTTGAGGAAGCTTAAGTAAATTCAAGGAAAAAGTGGACGAACTTTTGGAGCAAATGGATGGGTGAAATGGGAAGGGTTTTTATTATTTTTTTTTGGCCGATGCTGTATAAAGCTTGATTCCTTGCATCAAAAATGCCTCTGCTAATGCTAATGTCGATTGATCTTAATCAGGTGAGTTTCCGTCCCTATCACGAGGTGGCCGCCTACCATTACTTTGTTATTGATACCAATATCTTGCAATGCATGTAGAAAGGACATACATATATACATTAGAGGCTTATGCTGTACCAGCAAAAAAAAAAAAAAAAAAAAAATCCTGTGTTACTTTGAGAGAGAGAGAGAGAGAGAGAGAGAGAGAGAGAGAGAGAGAGAGAGAGAGTCAGAAGTAGAAGGGAATCGCCAAGAAAGCAAGATGATATCCAGCTCAGGACCTTGGATTTGACAAGTCCATACTCACCAGATGTGAGCCCCTGAGGATTATGCCCAGAAGAACAGTCCTTCTAATATTATGTTTTGTAAGATAATAAGAGAAGTTTACCTCAAAAGAGTATGTAGAACACTTCCGTATGATACTCTCCAGAAATTAAAATGAAAAAATCTAAAAACTTACATTAGAGTAACAAATAATAAAAAAATTTAAATCAATTTAACTCAATAAAACTCAATTTAACACAATTAAAAATCAATTAAAATAAGAAAATTAATTAAAAGAATTTTAACAAACAAATTGCAAAACGATTTTCCTTCCTGAAGCTCACAACGCTTTTTGACCGTATGTCGTGATCACAGGAATGAAAATTACCAAATAGGTTTGCGCATGAAACTTAAATAGGGATTATTAGTCTTTGCGCATGAACGTAAAAGCCCACAAATCAGAGATCAGATATGGCTGACGAACATTAACAGAATTTTTGTGTAATTACAATTAATAGTCGCATAATAGATGTTGGACACTATTTTGGCCTCGTTAAATAAAAAAGTATGTTTTTCGTTAACGGCTAATTCTGACGCTGCTGAACAAGAAGGATGAACTGAGGCTGCATGCTGATTAACACGAATATTCAAAGGAAAACACGTCGAACCAACCCTGGTAAAACGAGTCGCAATCACTGCAAGAAATGTTCTATACCAGGTCATTAATTTGTGTTGTGAACGAGGAAAAGACTGAGCGATTGTTCAGTATAGTGTGTAATTTACGTATTGGCCTGACCACAATTTTAAATTCGGTATCTCTAAAGAATCTGTTAAGCTGTTTGTGCCCCTGTTCCACATAGGGGACAGAAATAAAGTATTTTTTGATATTACTATTGTTGGTTGGTTAGTATTTTGTATCCTATCCTTAGCTTGTACCCTAATTTGGTTTATTGTAGTAAGGCGATAACCCCTGTTTAAGAATCTGCTGGTTAATATTTGTATTTCTGAGTCCAAAGCAGATTCTGTCGTTGAATATTTGTAGGCATTTATAAATTGATTAAAGATAATCGATCTTTTGTAGGTGAACAGGTGATAGCTGTTATAATGTAGAAGCATACCGGTGTTTGTAGGTTTTCGATAGATGTTAAATTGGATTTTATGCGAGTCCCTAGTAAGTATTTAGAAAATTTAATGACTTTTTATCCGTATCCACCCTTTCCAATGTAAATTTAAGTCTAGAATGAATATTATTAAACAAATGTAAAATGTCTTGGATAGTACTAATATCGGTAATAACTAGAACATCATCTGAATACCTCCCATAGTATGTGATACGGGGTTGAAAAGGTGTCAAATGTATATGCTCAATCGATGAGAGATAGATCTCCGATATTAAGGCACTCGGGCTCAATCCCATTGGCAAACCAAAAATTTGTTTGAACACTGAAAAGTGTCTGGAAAGGTGATATAGTTGGTCTCAACTAACAGTTTAATTAAGTGAAAAATTTCCTTAATAGGAAGTTTCGTATAATTAATTAATCGGTATTGAGTTATTATTTAACATATCTAATGTGTATTCAACGCGTTTACATTCGTATATAATGAGGTAACATCTAGTGAGAATAAATTGTCATTGTCGCCAAGTCTACAGTCCTTAAGGTTATTAAATAATGTATCGTAGTTCGTAATCCCAAATTTTATTGCCTGTCTAAAGGGTTTTGTAATGCTATATACATGTGTGGCCAAGGATGAAAATGCCGAGTTTCTGTAGGAAACAATAGATTGAATAGGAAATCCTGTCTTGTGTAATTTTATCTGACTGAAAAGTGCAGGAATATTGTATGTTCTCGCCTTCAATTCCTTTAACTGAGCCATAGTAATGTAGTAGTTTTTTCGATACGTGATTAATGTTTTATTGTTTGTTATTTGTTTTTTAGGAGCATTAGCAGCTAAGGCCATATTGCTCCGGGATATGCGGTGGTCATTCCCTGACCTTTCCGCATCCTCCGTATTTAGTGGTGATGGGCTCGAACCCCGGTCTAATCAAGAAGCGTGTGCTATGCACTGCTGCTCCTTCCCACCTGGCTACGGAGGCGCCATGTTTTATTGTATTGAGTGACTAAATTGGTAAATAGTGCTGATAATAGTGCTTCAAGATAAGTGGAGGCATCTGAAAAAACTGATTCTAACTTATTAATATAATCAGGTTTATCGAGTATTACCACTGTATCTCTTTTATCTGCCCTCTGTATAATAATATCTTTATTTTCCCGAAGTTCACGTAAAGCTGACCTGTCATGAGTATTCAATTTAGGAAGTCATGTTTCTTTTATGTTATTCACCACTTGGTTAACTTGTTGAATAAATAAATCTTTTTGTGGAACATTACGAAGTCCAAATTCAATATCAATTATGCACTTTTTTTTTAGGTAGTTTTCGAGGTGGTCAATTTAATAATTTAATCCTTTGGATAAAAGTGAAATCTGGTCCTGCGATACGGTATACGAGGAAAGATTTGTAACCTGTTGATGCGTTGGTTCGTTGAATGCTGGGCGAGGAGGTGTTCGCGAACTAGCTGACGTATTCTGTGGTAGCACGTTGTGTGTATGCAGGGGGGGGGGGTCGTCAGCCAACTTGTATGCACTTGGTCACAAGCCTGCGAAATTTGTGTTAGAATTCGTATGAATGTGTCTTGACCCTCCCAATAATGTTTGTAATTTGTTAATGGGTCTGTTTTTTATATCTGAGGCCTGTGCGTCCTGTTGCAAATCTATGGAGGTCTTCAATACAGACCAATCGTTAGGATAGATAATTTAATTTATTGCGAAGCTTCCTAACCTGGGAAAGGTATTTTTGTTTATTAGAATATTGAGATTTTAAGGCAAGTTTAACAATATTACACGATGTGACAAGTGCTAGTTTTATGCCCGAAATTTTTTGATTTAAATTGACCCTAGCAAACTTCAGAATGATGTTGTTTTGAAGGCAATATTTTAGAAAAGAAATATGGTAACTTTGTTCCGAGTATCTTAATGTTCATTTAACATAATTTTGCACCAAGCTGTTCAAAAAATCCACCGTAATTATGTGTATCGATAGGTTATACCTGGTGAGAAAGGAAATGAATGAAATAGTCAATAAGAGTTTAAATTGATATCAGCGTAGAATGTATTGAGCATTACAGCTCTGGTTCATACTATCTAATATTATATTGGCTGGATTATTATATTATAATCCAGCCAAAAAACCCCACACCGAACAGGAAGCCTTCCAGAAATAATCTGTAATGCTTCAGGGAAGACAGTTCGGCATGCAAGTGTCAACACAGGAAGAGCAAACCTCTGAGCCTGAATCAAATATTTCTGTATAATAACATTATTTATTCTATGAATCCAACTCCAGAGGCACTCACACAGTGCGAATGAATGTGTAAAGACTGGTCACTTGTGTAAACTATGCAGTGACTGTGTGAATGCACTGTGATTTGCTCAAAAAAAAAAAAAAAAAAAAGTCCTGTCTTGGTAGATGCCTTCATTTAGATGGCACATGTCCTGTCCAAATGTGGGATGATGCAAGGTAAATGAGTGAGTGAACATAGGGTACTGTTAGAAATCAGTCTGTAACTAAATAAGTAAAAAAAAAAAAAAAAAAAATATATATATATATATATAATATATATATTATTAGTATGATAGTTGTATACTGAGTGAAATAATGATTACTATGTGTTGTTTTAGAGGTTCCACCCCCCTCCAAACTGGACTGCATTGAGTGCAGCCTATGTGGAACACTGCTGGCATCATTCCGTCTCATTTGGGGCATGCTGTTGGATATGCTAACACCAGCTGCAGCTGGTCTGGGATTATTCATAGGGAACCACTGCCCCTAGTGCGATCTCTGTCCAACATAGGGCACCCTAGCCCAATGCTTTATTCCCAACTCACCCATACTCTCCCTTCCTCCACCTCCGATCCCTATTTTCTGTCTGGTGGATCCTACCACCACAAATCTTTTACTTTTCTTGACAGACTCCCCTTCCCCCCCATGTGGATGATGGGCTTCCAAATGGGCACTCCTCTATTCCATTAATTTCCAACTTCTTGGTGGACAGCCTTTCTGTTATCCACCCTACCCTCCTTGCTCCACTGTCATCCCTTTCATGTCTTCTCCTTCTAGAGGTTTTTATTTATTTTTTACACTTGGGGCCTCCCTGGCAAGCTCAGGTGTAGTTCAGGGTTTGCCCCAGCCAGAGTCTTTATTCTACTGTACCTCGCTGCCTCCCCGAGGCAGTGGACAGAAACGCGGGATCCCACAAGGGACCGACCCCCAGTGGCTAAATTCCAGAGGAACAACAGACCAAGATCGATATAACCCAACACCACACTTTGCAAACTAACACAAATATTTACACTATCTCTTGCATTTACAGAGTTTGTATTGCATCACAAAGCATACTTTGCAGTTTGTAGGTGAAACCCCTGGTGCCGCTAGACAAGAACACTATACACTATGTCTCAAAGAGAATTCCTGTGACAATCCTGGATCATACCATAAATAATAACAACAACAAGGTGATTATCCCTTTGTATAAGGCAATGGTCAGGCCACACCTCGAGTACTGTAGATCTGGAGGCTTCATTTTAAGAAGGATGTAGAGCTGTTGGAATGAGTACAGAGAAGGGCAATAAGATTAGTGAATGGAACAAAGGGTTTCTCTTACAAAAAAAGGCTTAAGTTTTGCAAATTACAGTGTCTGAAGACTAGGCACCTGTGAGGTGATCTGACTGAGGTGTATAAAGCCTTGAATGGTTTGAGCATGCTCAATGCTGATGGGATTCTTTCTCTTGCTCAGAATAATCAACTGAGAGAGCATAAATTCAAATTGAGGAAAGACAGTTGTAGGACATATGTGCAGAAGTTTGCCTTTAGCCAGCAGGTGGCTGATTGCTGGAACAAACTTCCATCTGTTGTAGAAGTTGATAGCTTAAACAGATTCAAGGCAGAACTAGACACACATTTGGAGCGAGTGGATGGGTGAAATGAGAAGGGTCTGTGTTTTTTTTTTTTTAACTGATGCTATATAAGCTTGCTTTCTTGAATCATGTGCCCTGCTAATGCTAACCCTATCAAGCAAGAGAAGAAAATCCTATTCACCACATTAATGCACATCAGGCAACAGCAATGGTCCGTTTCTTCCAAAGGGCCCATTACAAAAAATACTGGATATCACTGCAAATTACAGTGTCTGGAAACTAGGCACCAGCGGGGTGATCTGATAGAGGTGTACAAAGCCTTGAATGGTTTGAGCATGCTCAATGCTGATGGGATTCTTCCTCTAGCTCAGAAAAATCACCTGAGAGGGCATAAATTCAAATTGAGGAAAGACAGATGTAGGATAGATGTGCGGAAATTTGCCTTTAGCCAGCGGGTGGTTGGTGGGTGGAACAGACTTCCATCCCTTGTCGTGGAAGTTGATAGCCTAAATAAGTTTAAGGCTCAGCTGGACAGGTATTTCGAACGAACAGAGGGGTGAAGTGGAAGTGGTTATTTTTATTTATTTATGTTACTTTTTTTTTTTTTTTTTTTTTGGCTGATGCTGCATAAGCTTGCTTTCTTGCATCAAATGCCTCTACTAATGCTAATGCTAATGCTAATGCTAATGCTAATCACGCTTTTCTATCTGTAGCCTCCAAGCATGGTTCTCTCCAGGATTATATGTTACTTATATCCTCACTAGACATGGATCCATAAATCAAAAATTGGCAGCACTAGAAATTACTGATGATCCTTATGGCCAGATGGAAGACTGGCACCACCTAGTTTACATCTATCCACTATATGAAGACCTCCAATGCCAACTGTTGTTTACCATCCATGAATTACCATTCAACAGAGAATATCTCTTCATCACAGAGCTGCTTCATCAGCAAGCATTCCCAAAGTTAGCATTAGTAGAGGCATGTGATGCAAGAAAGCAAGCTTATTCAGCATCAGCCAAAAAAAAAAAAAAAAACACCACTCCCATTTCACCCCTCCGTTCATTCGAAATACCTGTCCAGTTGAGCCTTAAATTTGTTTAGGCTGTCAACTTCAACAACAAGTGATGGAAGTCGGTTCCACCAACCAACCACCCGCTGGCCAAAGGCAAATTTCCGCACATCTATCCAACATCTGTCCTTCCTCAATTTGAATTTATGCCCTCTGAGGTGATTATTCTGAGCAAGAGGAAGAATCCCATCGGCATTGAGCATGCTCAAACCATTCAAAGCCTTTTACACCTCTATCAGATCACCTCGCTGGTGCCTAGTCTCCAGACTCTGTAATTTGCAAAACTTAAGCCGTTCTTCGTAAGAGCAACCCTTTGTTCCAATTTGTTCCATTCACTAATCTTGTTGCCCTTCTCTGTACCTGTTCCAGCAGCTCTACATCCTTCTTGAAATGAGGCCTCCAGACCTGTATACAGTACTCAAGGTGTGGCCTGACCATTGCCTTATACAAGGGAATAATCACCTCCTTATCCCTGCTAGAAAAATTCCTGTATATCATTGACAAGACACCATGAGCTACTCTTGCAGCTCGTCTGCACTGCTCAGAGAACTTCATATCTGCCTGCACAATTACCACCAGGTCCTTTTCATTCTCCACCACTGTCAGTGTAGTACCGCAGAGTTGATACATTGATCTGGGGTTACCGTTTCCCATATATAGTACTTTACATTTGTCAATGTTAACCTTCATTTGCCACCTCTCAGCCCATCTGTTCAACCTGTCCAGATCCTGTTGCAGCAGCATAGCGTCAGTAGTGTCCTTAACAACCCTGCCTACCTTTGTATCATCTGCAAACTTGGACATTAAACTTGATATACCATCATCAATATCATTCATAAATACAGAAAACAACAACGGACCCAACACTGACCCCTGAGGAACTCCACTAATAACATTAGTCCACGTTGAGCAGTGTCCATTGATTACCACTCTCTGTCTTCTGCCACTCGACCATCCCTTTATCCATAGCAGCAATTTGCCTCCAATGCCACACTGCTCCAATTTGTGCAGCAGTCTTGTATGTGCAACAGTATCAAAAGCCTTTCTAAGATCCAAATATATAATATCAAAGTTATTCCCTGCATCCAGATCTTTTGTGACTACATCATAGTATCCAATCAAATTGGTCAGGCAAGACCTGCCCTTAACAAAACCATGCTGCATCTGAGCTATAACTGAATTCTTGTCTAGATGATCCTGCAGTGCTTCTTTAACCAGTGCCTCCATTAATTTTCCTGGAACAGAAGTTAAACTAACAGGTCTATAATTACTTGTGTCAGCCTTTGATCCTCCTTTGTGAATTGGGGTTATATTTGCACATCTCCAGGCTATGGGTACCTCCCCTGAGTCCAAGGAAGCTCTCATAATTATGGCTAGGTGTTTGCTTACTTCCTTTGCTGCCTCCTTTAATATAACTGGATAGATCCCATCCACCCCAGGTGCCATTTTTATGTTTATCCTCAACAATCTCTCCTCCACTTTCCTCTCAGTTATTACAAAATCATCTAGCTCACTGCCAATGTTTACTTTACCTACGTCATTCTCCTTCCTGAATAATTCCTCATGTGTGAATGTAGATGCAAAATACTCGTTTAGATTGTTAGCCACCTGAGCAGGATCCTCAACTGTTGAACCATCAATATCCAGTGGACCAATCTGATTCATCCCTTTCCTTCTTGAATTTAAATAGGTAAAGAACTCTTTTCTGTTTTTCTTTGCATCCTTTGCCAAGGATTTTTCGTAGTCTGCCTTTGCCTGCCTAATCTCCTTTGTGACTTGGTTACAGACCAACTTATATCTATCATAGGCTTCCATGTCACCGATTAATTTGTATGTATCCCATGCATTTTTCTTCTCTTCCACATGTCTCATTAGTTCATCTGACAACCATTTAGGCCTAAACCTTGAACAATATTTCTTAGTTGGTATGTAAAGCCTGGTAACTTCCAAGATTAGTTCCTTGAATGCTTCCCATTTTGAGTTTACTGTTGGTAACATCATCAGTTGGTCCCACTGTATAGAATTTAAATACTGTCTCAGAGCATCATAGTCGCCTTTACGAAAACAAAAACCCTTCCCTTTACCTATAGGTTAGGTGGAACAGGACCAGGGTATGTCGGCCAGGGGCAAAGGTTGATGACGTTGTAGAGCGGATATCATCTTTCAAGGGCACAAAAGGTGATATAGTTGTACACGTTGGCACTAATGATATTAAGAGTAGGAGACCGGCGGAATTACTCAACAAGTACAGGTCACTGTTGAAAAAAAGCCGTGATATAGGGTTGAATTTGAAAGTGTCTGCAATTCTGCCCAGACACGATAGGAGGGAGTACATGATGAGAGCCTTGTCGATCAATTCGGCCCTGGAAAGATTGTGCAAGGCTCAAGGGGTAGAATTTTTTTCAGCCTGGACTGTACTTGTTAACAGGAGAGATTGCTTCTACAGGGATGGGATACACTTAAATAGAAAGGGTGCAAGAATATTTGCTGATGCTATCGAGGCAGTGTTAGGTGGGTCGGAAAACTGCTAGTTTGGGGGGATACAAAGACTAATAGTTTAACAGTAACCGCAGGCAGAGGTGAAGGTGATTCTTGCACAACTTCTATTAGAATAAGAAGCGACCTGGAGCGAGGGGTGTTGGGGGTTTCAGGGACGGATGGCAGTCATCATGGATTAGTTGGGTATATGGGATGTGTTAGGGTAACAAGGAATAGGCATAGGAGCATGTATGCTTGCATGTATACCAATGCTAGAAGTATAGTAAATAAATTTGATGAATTTGAAGTGTTGGTCAAGACATCAAAGGCGGATATTGTTGGGATAGCAGAGACGTGGTGTCACAAAGATATAAGGAATGCAGAACTGGAATTTGGGGAGTACAATGTGTACAGAAAGGATAGACAGGAGAGAAAGGGAGGGGGTGTTATGCTGTTAATTAAGAAAAACATAAAATCAAAGGAAGTGCACCCAGTTAATATAGATGAACAGTGCTCTGTTGAGTCAGTTTGGTGTGAGATAAGCACTGCGAAAGGAAAAATAAGAGTAGGAGTGTGTTATAGGCCTAATGACTTGAATGAGTACAATGAACAATTGTACAGAGAAATAGAGTGGGCCAGTAAATCAGAATGTCTTATAATGGGGGATTTTAACTTCCCAGATATTGACTGGAACTTGTGGGTTGGTCACTCACACACTAGTCAGACTTTTGTGGATTTATTGGATGATTGTTTTCTGCAGCAGCATGTTCGAGAGGCAACCAGAGAAAGTAACACTCTTGATCTGGTTATCAGCAGTGATCATTCGTGTATTAAGAATTTGCAGATAAAGGAACCACTAGGTGGCAGTGATCACAGTGTGTTGAAGTGGGATTTACTCAAAGAGGTAACTACCGTCAGGGGTAAAGGAAAGGGTTTTTGCTTCCGTAAAGGGGAGTACAGTGGTCTCAGACAGTTTTTAAATTCTGTACAGTGGGATCAACTGACGATGTTACGAACAGTAAATTCTAAGTGGGAAGCATTCAAAGAATTAATCGTGGAAGCTACTAGACTTTATATACCGATTAAGAAATATCGTTCAAGGTTTAGGCCTAAATGGTTATCAAACGAACTAATGAGACTCGTGACAGAGAAGAAAAATGCATGGGATGCATATAAATTATCAGGTGACGCAGAAGCCTGTGGCAGATATAAGCTAGTCTGTAATCAGGTCACAAAGGAGGTTCGGCAGGCGAAGGCGGATTACGAGAAATCTTTGGCAAAAGATGCTAAGAAAAACAGCAAGGATTTCTTTACTTATATAAACTCTAAAAGGAAGGGGATGAATATGATTGGTCCACTTGACATCGATGGTTCGACTGTTGATGATCCTGCTCAGATAGCAAACAAACTGAATGAGTATTTTGCATCTACATTCACACGTGAGGAATTATTACAATTTGAAAATGGAAGAAGGTTATCAAATTGTAGCAGTGTGCTTAATGATTTTGTAATAACTGAGAGCAAAGTGGAGGAGAAATTGTTGAAGTTAAACATAAGAAAGGCACCTGGGGTGGATGGGATCTATCCAGTTATTTTAAAGGAGGCGGCAAAGCAACTAAGCAAACCCTTAGCCATAATTATGAGAGCATCCTTGGACTCAGGGGAGGTTCCCACGGACTGCAGATGTGCAAATGTGTCCCCAATTCACAAAGGTGGATCGAAGGGTGACACGAGTAATTACAGACCAGTTAGTTTAACTTCTGTTCCGGGTAAAATAATGGAGTCGCTGGTTAAAGATGCATTGCAGGATGATCTAGACAAGACTGCAGCAATAATTCAAACACAGCATGGGTTTGTTAAGGGAAAGTCTTGTCTGACAAATTTGATTGGTTATTATGATGTGGTCACAAAGGAACTGGATGCAAAAAATAATTTTGATATCATATACTTGGATTTCAGGAAAGCTTTTGACACTGTTGTGCATGGAAGACTACTGTACAAATTGGAGCAGAATGGTATTAAGGGTAAGTTGCTACAATGGATAAAAGGATGGTTAAGTGGGAGAAGACAGAGGGTGGTAATCAATGGGTGCTGCTTTTCGTGGACTAATGTTATTAGTGGAGTCCCACAGGGTTCGGTGTTGGGTCCACTGTTGTTTTGTGTATTTATCAATGATATTGATGAAGGTATATCAGGCTTAATGTCGAAGTTTGCAGATGACACAAAGGTTGGCAGGGTTGTTAATGATAGTAATGGCAGTGTGCTACTGCAACAGGATCTAGATAATTTGGGCAGATGGGCTAAGAAGTGGCAACTGAAGTTCAACCTTGACAAATGCAAAGTACTGCATATGGGTAGAAGTAACCCCAGAGAAACGTACGAACTGTGTGGTACTACACTTAAGGTGGTAGAAAATGAAAAATACCTGGGAGTAATTGTGCAGTCAGATATGAAGTTTTCTGAGCAGTGCAGACAGGCTGCTAGGGCGGGTCATGGGGTTTTGTCAATGATATATACGAATTTTGCTAGCAGGGAAAAGGAGGTGATTGTCCCTCTGTATAAGGCAATGGTCAGGCCACGCCTTGAGTACTGCGTACATGTCTGGAGGCCTCATTTTAGGAAGGATGTAGATTTGCTTGAGCGTGTACAGAGAAGAGCAACACGATTGGTGAGGGGAATGAAGGGATTCTCTTACCAAGAGAGGCTTAAGTTCTGCAAATTGCAGTGGCTGGAGACTAGGCACCTGCGCAGTGATCTGATTGAGGTCTATAAGGCCTTGAATGGGTTGAGCACGCTGAATTCTGATGGGATCCTTCCACTTGTTCAGATTACCAACCTACGGGGACATAAGTTCAAATTAAGAAAAGACAGATGTAGATTAGATGTGCGGAAATTTGCCTTTAGCCAGCGGGTGGTTAATTGCTGGAACAAACTTCCATCTGTCGTTGTGGAAGTTGATAGGTTAAATAAATTTAAGGAGGAACTGGACAGGCATTTGGAGGGAATGGTGTGATTTTTTTTTTTGGCTGATGCTGCATAAGCTCCTACACTTGCTTTCTTGCATCATGTGCCACTACTACTACTACTACTAGTACTACCTCTGATGGTAGTTACCTCCTTGAGTAAATCCCACTTCAACACACTGTGATCACTGCCACCTAGTGGTTCATTTATCTGCAGATTCTTAATACATGAAGAATCACTACTGATAATCAGATCAAGAGTACTGCTCCCTCTTGTTGCCTCTCGAACATGCTGATGTAGAAAACAATCATCCAATAAATCCACAAAAGCCTTGCTAGTGTGCGAGTGACCAACCCACAAATTCCAGTCAATATCTGGGAAATTAAAATCCCCCATTATAAGACTCTCTGATTTACTGGTCCACTCTATTTCCCTGTACAGTATCTTATTATACTCATCAGAGTCATTAGGCCTATAGCACACTCCTACTCTGAAATTTGATTTCCCTATGCTTATGTCACACCAAACTGACTCGACACTGCCCTGTCCATCGATGTCGACTGGCTTCACTTCCTTGGATTTTATGTTTTTCTTAACTAATAGCATTACCCCTCCTCCCCTCCTGTCCTGTCTATCCTTTCTATACACATTGTATTCCCCAAATTCCAGTTCTGCATTCCTTATATCTGTGTTACACCACGTCTCTGATATCCCAACAATATCTGCCTTTGATGTTTTGAGCAATACCTCAAATTCATCAAATTTATTTACCAAACTCCTAGCATTGGTGTACACGCAAGTATACATGCACCTGTTTCTATTCTTAGCTACCCTAACACAGCCCATGTGTTTACTTGTACCGCAATGACTCCCAGCAGTCTCTGAAATATCCTGCATCTTGTTTTTCAGGATTCTGCTCATTTCAATAGAAGCAGTGCAAGAATCACTTCCACCTCTGCCAGTGGCTACTGTTAATCTATTAGTCCTTGTATTCCCCCCAACTAGCAGTTTTCCGACCCACCTATCACTGCCTCGACAGCAACAGCAAATATTCTTGCACCCTTTCTATTTAAGTGTATCCCATCCCTGTAGAAGCAGTCTCTCCTGTTAACAAGTACAGACCAGCCTGAAAAAAATTCTACCCCTTGAGCCTTGCACAATCCCTCCAGGGCCGAATTGATCGACAAGGCTCTCATCATATACTCCCTCCTATCGTGTCTGGGCAGAATTGCAGAGAAGTTCACAGAGAACCTGTTTGCAAATCGACAAATATTTGTGGCCACTGGAAATCTGTATCTCTCTCTCTCTCTCTCTCTCTCTCTCTCTCTCCCCCCTCTCTCTCTCTCTCTCTCTCTCCCACCAACCTTGATTATGGAACTCACCTGAATCCTCAACTAAAGACGCACAACTCACTGGATTTGGCTTCAAAACAGCCTAACGTGACTCACCAGATTTGACTGAAATAAATCTCCTGGCTGAAGACATCACTTTCTGGATCTGACCATTTATGGACTAGACCTGCCATTAATGGACTGGATGAGGACTGACTCTGTACCTATTTCCCTGCCTATTGAAGATACATCTTAACTTGGCTATTAGACAGGTAGGCCTCCTCACTCACCAAAGGAGACCAACACATAGCTCTCTTACTTTGTCTCATTTCCTCTCCCCATCAGGGTATCCCAATTCTCCCCGTTTTTCTTGATGGAGCACATGACCTCATTGATTTACCTGGATTGTGCCTTCCCCTACTTTCTCCTTACTTTTATCTGTGTATACCGCCTTTCTTGTGTATATCCCATACTCCATATTTTTTTTTTTTTTTTTTTTAAACTTGGTTTCTGTCTAGGAGGCTCAGGCAATCCTGGGGGAGATCGGCCAGACAATAATGGGAAGCCTGGCTTACATCCTAGTGGTGTGTACGGGCAATGTGGGATCCAATTAGGGACCCTGCTGCCAAAATCCAGAACAATCCAACACAAAATTATTCACATACAATGCACATGTTTTCTGGCTTTTACAGTGGTACTGTACATCTTCACAAGAGTACTTATGGTACAGATATAGGAAACTACCGGTGGCACTTGACTCCCAACACTATACTCAAAGAGAGTGTATTTCCAAGAAGATGGAAAAATGTACAAATTAAACTTCTGAAAAGTACAGAAAAGGATCCAGGTGACCCTTCATCTTACCAGCTAACTGTGTTGCTCTGTATATTAGGGAAAATCTTTGACTGAGTTTTGCTTGATTTAAAGTATGTCAGAGGTGGATTAGCCACAGACAGCCAACTGGCTTTGTAAAAGACATCACCACTGAAGATGTGCTTAGTAGTTGCTTTTCTAGTGAGAAATACTCCTTGGTTATCATTATTGATGTTTGAGGTGCATTTCATTGTCTGTGATGGGAAAGTATGTGTTAGTAAGGATGCATAAAAATGAATTGTCCCTAGAACTCTTATAGTGTGCAAGAGACACAAGGAGAGAAAAATCTATGGTGAGTTTAAGACATTATTGGGTGGAGAGCAGTATAATGAGTGGATGTCTACAATTTTGGCCATTTTGTTGGAATTGTGTATAGGATGAACTCCTCAATAAGGACTGGGATAATTCATTTTTAGTCACATGTGCTGATAACCTTTTGGTTGTTATTAATGAAGAGTGTTAACTACAAATAGAGAACAAGGTAAGTGATGTCATAAGTGAGATTTTAGAATGGGTTGGTCTATAAGTTGAAGATTTCACCTAAGTTGAGAGCACTTAAAAAAAAAAATTGAGCAGCCAAGGAAATCCTGTCATTAAAAGTGGATCAGTTAAAATATCATACATTCCTCGAGTCAAGCACCCGGGAGTGTTCCTTGATGATAAAATGTCATTCTTACCCCATCAAGTTTTTAAAAGGCAAAGTGAAGACAACTGCAGTGATAGTTGTCTAGAGTAATATGGACAGAATAGGGCATAAGGAGTAAGTTGATGGACATTATTTAATTAAACAAACAAATTAAAATTAAATCCAATTGAACATAATTGGGAGAAACAGAATTATTTAATTAAATGTTTGTTTATCCCAAATATGATGTATGCATGAGATTATAAGGCTCAGAATTAGAAGGTACCTCACCTCTGCTCAAGGATTTCTGTTGCTGGAGGTGGTTTGAGCCTCCAGAACTGTTTTGAATGATGCCCTTCAAGCGATTCAAGGAAGAAGTAAAAATTTAGTAATTATTCAGAGAGCATTGGAATATGGATAGATTCCTTGTTACAGATCTCACTGAATAATTCCTTGGATAGATTTTCTTGGAAAATGAATGCTATTTATGGAAAGAATAAAGTTAAAAGATCTGGAAAAGAATACTTAAGATATGGCATCCAGGTAAAATATTTCTATAAAGGGGAAACCTTCATGTTTATGCAACAGGTTGCCAGAGAGAACAGATGGTGCCATTTGTGTCATAACCTAAGGTCTCAGTTGGAATTGGGATTGTTTGTTTGTTATTTGGTTTTTAGGAGCATTAGCAACTAAGGCCATATTGCTCCGGGAATATGCGGTGGTCATTCCCTGATCTTTCCGCATCGTCTGTATTTGGTGGTGACAGGCTCGAACCCCGGTCTAACCAAGAAGCATGTGCTACACACTGCTGCTCCTTCCCACCTGGCTATGGAGGCACCTTGGAATTGGGAAGGATCCTAGATGTGCATGTGGTGTTGAGAAGACCTGGAAATTTAAAGGCCAGGTGGTGTTGGCAAATTTCAGTTGGTTTTTGCTTTTCCCAGGGAAGTACTGGTGGGTGTTAGTTTTGGTATTTTCCATTCATCTATTTTTTTTTTTTTTTTTTTTTTTTAATCCGCATTGCTTGGGCTTGATTTGGTTGATTGCTTTATTTTTCAGGTAAATTGTTTTAAGGGAACTTTTTTTCCTTTCACACATAATCTTCCTTGTTTTTACTTTAACTTGCTTATACTGTATTAGATTATCTGCAGACGCCTAACTCAAAAATTTATTCCAGGCTTTGTATACCAGTTTTTTCTTTTATTTTTTTTTGCACTATGTTCCATCATGGTTTCAGGTATATTGGAAATCATATCCAGAAAGTTCCTAAAGAAATTTCTGGATATGAGAAAATTTCCAAGCAGAAGGTGGTAGATGACTTTCATCAACCGGTGAAATACCACCACTTTGCTTATTGGAGGCTTGAAGTGGTGAAACCCATGTTTAGTCTCTAGAGCAAAGTTTCCGGCATCCCCCTCCCCCCATACTTCTCCTTCAACCCATGCACGGTACTAAGTACTATAGGTTTTGATACCTTTCGTGTTTGGGGTTTTCATAAAAAAAAAAAAAAGAAGGAAAAACACCTTTGGAATAAGAATATGAAAAAAGGTGACACAGAACAGGGGTAAGTTCAGGAGTACAGGTTTAGAGAACAAGTGGAGAAATAACATCAGGACATGGAGCTTTACATCAAGATTTATCAAAATGCATCCTGACATCCTTTTGATGGAAGACCAAAGTAGGCACTGAATGTAGTGTACTGGGAATGGTGGGAGGTGGTTTACCAAGATCATTAATACAAGAGTTGGAAGAAATATAGGATGCTAGCAGTTCAGCTTTATCCTTGACTGAACGGGCAACAAAATCACCTCACCTCAGTTTTGTTCCCACCTCAGTTCTGACTGAGGGGAAAACAGAGATGAGCAAATGTTGCTGCCAATAGCTTTGGCAAGAGACCAGAATTGTCGCTACTAATTGGACAAGAAGCAAGTTTTCTATTCTTAGCCTGTTCGAAATCTAGTTTGGACTGATAAATAACTGCTTTACAATTGTTGCGAGCTTTGGTAAAGGCAGAAAATGAACCTGGAGATTTGGAAACAAGCTAATTATTATGCAAAATTCTTCTCTTGAGCAGCCTTAGCACATTTATTGGAAAACTAAGGTTCAGATAAGGTTGTTTGTTATTTGGTTTTTAGGAGCATTAACAACTAAGGCCATATTGCTCCGGGAATATGCAGTGGTCATTCCCTGACCTTTCCACATCCTCCGTATTTGGTAGGCATGGGCTCAAACCCTGGTCTAATCAAGAAGCGTGTGCTATGCACTGCCACTCCTGCCCACCTGGCCATGGAGGCACCTTCAGATAAGGAATGAGGTTTTAAGGTGGAGTGGATAAAGGATTCCATCCCTACAAGAATAATTTCACTGACATGATCTGAGCAGACACTGACATCAGATGTTTTAAAACAATAATCAGACCAAGGGAAAGAAATCTTGCGGATCAAGGGCTGAAATTAACTAAGCTATCTTTGCTCTGGATGGCATCTCCGCCCCCACCACGAGGAGGTAGGTCACCCCATCTAGAAAACCTCAGACTACTTTGTCTGAAAATTAAAAATAACAACAATTTTTGACAATCTCTATTACTGAAAATACAGCTTATCAATATGGTTACTATCATAACACCATTTCAAACACACACACACACACACACACACACACACACACACACACACACACACACACACACACACACACACACACACACACACACACACACACACACAAGAGGCAACCCACCCGTGCCCGACAAAAGACACCTCCTTACAGTGTGATCTATCTGCCACCATTCGCTGTATTCTGGGGTAAGTGAACACAATCTGTGTGAGGTCATTAGTAATTGTAAAAGCCTCAGCATCTTGACCAGGTAGGTCTGTGTGACAAGAAAACAGAAGCCAGCTGGAGTTGTTGTTCTTTTTTGGCACAAGGCCCTCGAAAGATCTATTGCACATATGGATCCTGTAGAATAATGAATATTATTATTAGCCCTATGGTGCAAGGAAGCCTGAGGCTTTTGCACCAGGCAAAATTTTCTGAATTACCCTGAGAGAGAGAGAGAGAGAGAGAGAGAGAGAGAGAGAGAGACAAGAGTCAGAAGCAGAAGGGAATCACCAAGAAAGAGAAGAATAATGATATCCTGCTCAGGACCTTGGGTGTGCCAAGCACATACCAGATGTGAGCCCCTCGGGTTCAATTTCCCATGATCTCTGCACAGATCATTAACAAGATCAATGGTAAACATTGATCAAGAATGATGTGCACTGAAGTTTCTGAGCAAAAAGAATGAATGTGGTAACTGGTCTATCAGATTTTCTAGGTCATTTGAAAAGAATGAGAAATTAGGAGGGAGATATATATATATATATATATATATAGATGCTATTGTAAGAGTAATTCCAATTACAGCGCACACTACTTCAAAAGAAGTTTGAAAGCAAGATATTTGGATGGAATGTTGTTTCTACAAGAACTGCCACCCCTCCACAGGCTGGTGAATCAATACTCCTATCTCATCTGAAAATAATGTAATTTTTAATGGTAGGACACACTTGTGCATTTAAATAAGTTTCCTCAAGGGATATGCCTGCTGGTTCATAGTGATTGATGAGATCATATAAATCATAATTTGTGTTGCGAAAGCCTCTACAATTCCCTTGAAGTATTCTTTCCGTTAAGTGGTATTGATGGTTGTTTTGTTTTTAACCGTTTTTTTAGTTGTGGCTTGTTTGGATCTATCTACATTTGCTTTGTCTTTCTTAGGAAAGCAAGGATATGCTGTGTCCATCTCAATGGTTGCATGAAATTCTAAAATTACATCATCGGAATTAATGTGTTGATCAATATCCATTCCAGTTGAAATTGATGGTTGCAGTTTTGTGGTAATAGGGTTATTACTGGCTTGTTCAGTTTTTTGTTGCGAAGGACACTGGAAGGAGAGAGCATGGAACGTGCCCAATTACTGATAGATATATTTGGGGGAACGGAAACATCTGTTTGAATAGCTATGGACTGAAATTGTTGAGCAGCTGTGGCATATGTATGCTTTGGCTCTGTTTTTATTATTTGTCTTCTTGCCTCTGAATATGTGACTGTTGTTGTTGTTCCTGTCCAGTATTAGGCCTAGTTGCCCGTTAAGGTCTCTCCTTCCCTGGGGTTTGTAGTTTAGTATCTCTTTTGGATAGCATCTGTCCTCCATTCTTTTACATGCTGGATCCATCTGTTTCTGTATGAGTCGATATAATTCAGTACTGAAGTTGTCTGCAGTTGTGACAAGATGTCTTGATTTCTTTTTCTGTCAAGTCTGGTATAGCCTGCCGTTCTGCACATGGAACACATTTCTGCACCAGTCAACCTCCTCCTCCTCCTATCCCTTTTGCTTATTGTCCATGCTTCAGAGCCGTAGGTTAGGGTAGGTCTGATGAGGATGTTATGTATCCATGTCCTTGTTTTCTTATGCACCAGATTATATTTGAAAATATGATTTATAGTTTTAGTAATTCCTATTTAATTATTTATTTTTTGCTCAATATCCTTTTCTTTTTCATATGGCATGTATTTGAAAGTGTTAACTTGTTCAATAATATTATTGTCAATGCAGATCTTGCTTCTTATTGGAGCTCTTCCTTTAAATGCCACCACTTTTGTCTTTGGAGATGAGATTTCCATATTAAATGATTTTGCTATTTTGTTTAATGAGAAGGTGGCTTGCAATGAATTCTCATTGTCTTCTATTAGCATTAGCATTAGCATTAGTAGAGGCATTTGATGCAAGAAAGCAAGCTTATGTAGTATGAGCCAAAAAAAAAAAAAAAAAAAAAAAAACCACTTCCACTTCACCCCTCTGTTCGTTCAAAATACCTGTCCAGCTGAGCCTTAAACTTATTTAGGCTATCAACCTCCACCACAAGGGATGGAAGTCTGTTCCACCAACCAACCACCCGCTGGCTAAAGGCAAATTTCCGCACGTCTATCCTACATCTGTCTTTCCTCAATTTGAATTTATGCCCTCTCAGGTGATTATTCTGAGCTAGAGGAAGAATCCCATCAGCATTGAGCATGCTTAAACCATTCAAGGCTTTATACACCTCTATCAGATCACCTCGCTGGTGCCTAGTCTCCAGACACTGTAATTTGCAAAACTTAAGCCTTTCTTCGTAAGAGCATCCCTTTGTTCCATTCACTAATCTTGTTGCCCTTCTCTGTACTCGTTCCAGCAGCTCTACATCCTTCTTGAAATGAGGCCTCCAGACCTGTATACAGTACTCTAGGTGTGGCCTGACCATCGCCTTATACAATGGAATAATCACCTCCTTATCCCTGCTGGAAAAATTCCTGTATATCATTGACAATACTCCATGAGCTACTCTTGCAGCCCGTCTGCACTGCTCAGAGAACTTCATATCTGCCTGCACAACCACCCCCAAGTCCCTTTCATTCTCTACCACTGTCAGTGTTGTACCACAGAGTTGATACGTTGCTCTGGGGTTGCTGTTTCCCATGTGTAGTACTTTACATTTGTCAATGTTAAACTTCATTTGCCACCTCTCAGCCCATCTGCTCAACCTTTCCAGATCCTGTTGCAGCAGCATAGTGTCAGTAGTGACCTTGACAACCCTGCCAACCTTTGTATCGTCTGCAAACTTGGACATTAATCCTGATATACCATCATCAATATCATTTATAAATACAGAAAACAATAATGGACCCAACACTGAGCCCTGAGGGACTCCACTAATAACATCAGTCCACGATGAGCAGTGTCCATTGATTACCACTCTCTGTCTTCTCCCCCTCAACCACCCCTTTATCCATAGCAGCAATTTGCCTCCAATGTCACACTGCTCCAATTTGTGTAGCAGTCTTCCATGTGCAACAGTATCAAAAGCCTTTCTAAGATCCAAGTATATAATATCAAAGTTATTCCCTGCATCCAGTTCTTTTGTGACTGCATCATAGTATCCAATCAAGTTGGTCAGGCAAGCCTTCCCCTTAACAAAACCATGCTGTGTCTGAGCTATAACTGAAGTCTTGTCTAAATGATCCTGCGGTGCTTCTTTAACCAGTTCCTCCATTAATTTTCCTGGAACAGAAGTTAAGCTCACAGGTCTATAATTACTTGTGTCAGCCTTTGATCCTCCTTTGTGAATTGGGGTCACATTTGCACATTTCCAGTCTATGGGTACCTCCCCTGAGTCCAAGGAAGCTCTCATAATTATGGCTAAGGGTTTGCTTACTTCCTTTGCTGCCTCCTTTAATATAACTGGATAGATCCCATCCACCCCGGGTGCCTTTCTTGTGTTTATCTTCAACAGTTTTTCCTCCACTTTACTCCCAGTTATTTCAAGATTCTGTAGCTTACTGCTAGAGTTGAATACACCTCTAGCATTCCCCTCGCTGAATAACTCCTCATGTGTGAATGTCGATGCAAAATATTCATTTAGTTTGTTAGCTACCTGAGCAGGATCATCAACACTTGACCCATCAATATCAAGTGGACCAATCTGATTCATCCCTTTCCTTCTAGAGTTTACATAAGTAAAGAACTCTTTGCTGTTTTTCTTTGCATCCCTTGCCAAGGATTTCTCGTAATCTGCCTTCGCCTGCCTAACCTCCTTTGTAACTTGGTTGCATATCAACTTGTATCTATCATAGGCTTCTGTGTCATGTGTTAATTTGTATGTATCCCATGCATTTTTCTTCTCTGCCATATGCCTCATTAGTTCATCTGACATCCATTTTGGCCTAAACCTTGAACAATATTTCTTAGTTGGTATGTAAAGCCTAGTAGCTTCCAAGATAAGTTCTTTGAATGCTTCCCATTTTGAATTTGCTGTTGGTAACATCATCAGTTGGTCCCACTGTATAGAATTTAAATACTGTCTCAGTCCATCGTAGTCGCCTTTACGGAAGCAATAACCCTTCCCTTTACCCCTAATGGTAGTAACCTCTTTGAGTAAATCCCACTTCAGCACACTGTGATCACTGCCACCTAGTGGTTCATTTATCTGCAGATTCTTAATGCATGAAGAATCACTGCTGATAATCAAATCAAGAGTATTACTCCCTCTAGTTGCCTCCCGAACATGCTGATGTAGAAAACAATCATCCAATAAATCCACAAAAGCCCTGCTAGTGTGTGAGTATCCAGCCCCCAAATTCCAGTCAATATCTGGGAAATTAAAATCTCCCATTATAAGACACTCTGATTTACTGGCCCACTGTATTTCCCTGTATAGTTCCTTATTATACTCATCAGAGCCATTAGGCCTATGGCACACTCCTACTCTCAATTTTGATCTCCCAATGTTTATGTCACACCAAACTGACTCGACACTGCACTGTCCAGCGATGTCGACTGGCTTCACTTCCTTGGTTTTTATGTGTTTCTTAACTAATAGCATAACACCTCCCCCCTTCCTATCCTGTCTATCCTTTCTGTAGATGTTGTACTCCCCAAACTGCAGTTCCGCATCCCTTATATCTGTGTGACACCACGTCTCTGATATCCCAACAATATCTGCCTTCGATGTTTTGAGCAATACGTCAAATTCATCAAATTTATTTACTAAACTCCTAGCATTCGTGTACACGCAAGTATACCTGCACCTGTTTCTATTCTTAGCTACCCTAACACAACCCATGTGTTTACTTGTACCGCAATGGCTCCCAGCAGTCTCTGAAATACCATGCATCTTGTTTTTCAGGCTTCTGCTCATTCTAATAGAAGCAGTGCAAGAATCTCTTTCACCTCTGCCAGTGGCTACTGTCAATCTATTGGTCTTTGTCTCCCCCCAAGCTAGCAGTTTTCCGACCCACCTAACACTGCCTCGATAGCATCAGCAAATATTCTTGCACCTGGTCATCAGCAAAACCTGGTCATTAGAACCTGGTCATCAGCAAAAAGCAGTGTCCATTCTTGCTTTGTGGCAAATTTCGATGCCTGTCTGAGATTTTCCTCCATTCTCTTATAATATGATTTACTAGTTTGATAATATGAATCAGAGCACTAATGCTCAATACGTTCTACGTTGATATCAATATTTGTAAAGGAATAAGAGAAGTTTACTGGAATATGATACGTAGAACACTTCCATATGATACTCTCCAGAATTTGTTTTAATTTCTGGAGAGTGTCATACGGAAGAGTTCTACGTATCATATTAAGGAGGCGCCTCCGTAGCCAGGTGGGAAGGAGCAGCAGTGCGTAGCACACGCTTCTTGATTAGACCGGGGTTCGAGCCCGTCACCACCAAATACGGAGGATGCGGAAAGGTTAAGGAATGACCACCGCATATCCTGGAGCAATATGGCCTTAGTTGCTAATGCTCCTAAAAACCAAACAACAACAACAACAACAATCATATTAAGGTAAACTTCTCTTATTCCTTTACAAATATGATTTACATATATGCCGAATAGAAGTGGGGACAGTCCACATTCCTGTTGTACACCTGTATTCATTGTCTCCAATTCAGTTGTTTGTGATTTAATCTTAATTTTTATTCAATTATTTTTATAGATATTGAGGATGGCCTCGATCAACTGGTTTGGTATATTGTCTTCTTTTAAGATTTAAAAAAATTTTGTTCGGTTTGCCTTGTCAAAGGCTTTTTTGTAATCTATGAATAAGAGATGGGTTTTCAAATTAAACTCTCTTCTTTTTTCTATCAGGAGCTTGAGTGCGAAGTAAGCGTCAGCGCATGATCTCCCCCTCCTGAACCTGTTTTGTTCTTCTCCAAGGATGTTTTTGTAGTATTTAATAAGTTTCAGTTTTAAGAGGCTTGAGTATATTTTATATCCTGAGTTATCGGTAGTTATAGTATTTGTTTATATTGACTTTTTTGAAAATTGGCACTAATCCAGCTTTGAAAATTGGCACAAAATGCCAGCTATCTGGTGGCCTACAACAATCATATTCATCAGTTCAAGTAGCTTAATTTCAAAATTTTTTACCGAGTATTTGATGAGCTCTATGTTAATTCCGTTGTCGCCTGGACACATTTGGATTTTACTGTTTTTAAGCACTGTTTCCAATTCTTGGCTCCAGTTATCTTTTACATTTACTCCTGCAATATGATTTGCACCAGTCAGCCAAGGATAAAGCTGACCTACTAGCATCCCATTTTTCTTCCAACTCATGTATCAATGATCTTGGTAAAACACCTCTCACCATTCCCAACTTCTTATTGGTATTTCTTCCAAATTTCGTGGTGATTTAGGGAGCTTACTTTATATACACATTCTTGAGATGGTCGTTCCTTTTTATGCCTCAGCCATGGTGGAGGGAATCACAGGGTAGTCACAGTTAAGAAGTTGTCTGATTCAATTTCATATCCTCTAAAAACTCTTGTGTGGCGATGTTCTCCACTTTATATTTCTGGATTATTTCTCCCATGCTTCCATATATCACATGCTTTGGAGAAAGCTGGGTGGTTACCTTACAGTATGGGCAATGGGAAGTAATAGCAGTGCATTCAGATTGATTGTGCTCCTATGATCCAAAATTGGGACATATTGCCTCACTCGACATGCAGTTTGGGAGTGTCTGTATCACATTCACTGATCACTTCATGTGGACATGTGTTTTTGTAATGGGCGGCACCTAGAACGTCAGTTCATCTCCGCCTCGTATCTCTGTGAAGAACAGTACCACTGTAGAAGGGCCAGAAATAAGTAGTGTATGTTTGTGTGTATTCTGTGTGTGTTCTGTTGTTGTGTCTGACCGCTTGGCTACCCAGAATCATCAGTCACCTGGACAGATGATTCTGGGTACTCGTCCACACCACGGGAAGGTGGGCCAGTCTCAATGGAGCTCGCACTGTCTCAATTCGAGACTCTGACCCACCTAATGTTGGCAAAAGATGGGCCAGATTCCTCTGGGGGCCCACTCCAGAGGAGAGAAAAAAAAAAAAAAAAAATTCCCCGTGATGTTAAAAAAAAAAAAAAAAATATATATATATATATAAAATAAAAAAAATAATAAAATAAAAATAATAATAAAAAAAATAAATAAATAATAATAAATAAAATAATATAAAATAATGATAATAATAATAATAATAAATAATAATAATAATAAATAAATAATAATAAATAAAATAATATAAAATAATAATAATAAATAAATAATAATAAATAAAATAATATAAAATAATAATAATTAAAAAAATTTAGGGAATGTTGCTCCCTATTGAGCAGCTCCACCAGACAAAGGAGTAGAATTATTCGTAGCCATATAACTAATTCTTCTTCTTGTGAAAACATTAGATGCAAACTGCTGAAGAGCAACATAAGAATTCTTGTCTCCCACCAGCAAAGTTTCATGCCCATGAGAGAGTGTAGAAACTGATGAACGAAGAACATCTCTAAAGTCATTATACAGCGGACATTCAAATAAAATGTGGCTCCAATTTTCATTTTCCCCGCATTGACAAGCTTCCGTTCTAGAAAGACCAAAACGACATAGTTTTTCGTTAAGAGATCCATGTCCCGTTAAGAGGAAGGATGTATATAAGTCTAAAGAGAACCAAACAGGTTTCTGCTTTACACAAAAGGTCACCTCAGGGAAAATAGTCCTAGTAACAGATCCGACAGATGACGTATCCCAGCGGGTCTGCCACAGATTTATTATTTCATTCCACAAACGATTACGTTCTTGCTTAATATCTGAATTAATATTCAGAACCAAACCCATAAATTCAGTTGATAGTTGGTTTTTTAACCTATAACAAAGACCTCTGTAAGCTACGTGAAGGTCCAATGGCAATACACCTGCAAGAACCTGCAGTGCAGAAGTTGAAACAGTTCGACAAGCTCTTAACATACATAATAATATTGTGCGTTGCATAGTAGCCAACTTCAATCGAAATTTAACAGTTCTAAGCCTGTGAAACCATACACCTGCAGCATAAGTAGCCATAGGAACTGATCACTTCAGTTGATCAGAGAAAAAAAGAAAAAAATTCAATTAATTTAAAATAAAAATCTAACATGCCTGAATGCCATGAATATCCCACTGCATACATTAACTAACTTGCTTTTATTTCAGTTTTACTTATAGCTGAAGGCATCCACATTAGCAGATTGAAAAAAGTGTACCATGGTCATAATTATTGAATATTTAACATAATAATAATAATATATGCTGTGCTCAATTTTTTGTAATATTTTTGATACGATAAAAAGATATTCAGTAAATTGAAACGAACACAATGTTTATTTTGCTAGTTTTATGCAATGATTTAAAATGTAATACATAAAATGCAAAATTTGATGGAAAGCAAGATCTAAAAATGTAAAAAAATTATTAGGTGTTTATTTCAGTAAATAAAAAATACCATATTACCTTGTTAGAGCTAACAAGTATATTGGAGGATGAAGCTGGTTCATCAAAACTAACTGAAACTTCTTTGATATATTTTTGATCAGCTACAGGGAAATGCTATAGGAAAATAAATTATGTTCAACTTTTAGGAACAAATGAGGAAAAAATAATGCTATAAAAATGCTAATTATAAAAAAACGTTTTATAATTGGGGACATAATAGGCCTTCTGTTTTAATGGTACTTATCCCAATATTAGCATTAGCATTAGTGGAGGCATTTGATGCAAGAAAGCAAGCTTATGCAGCATCAGCCAAAAAAAAAAAAAAAAAAAAGTAACATAAATAAATAAAAATAACCACTTCCACTTCAACCCTCTGTTCGTTCGAAATACCTGTCCAGCTGAGCCTTAAACTTATTTAGGCTATCAACTTCCACGACAAGGGATGGAAGTCTGTTCCACCTACCAACCACCCGCTGGCTAAAGGCAAATTTCAGCACATCTATCCTACATCTGTCTTTCCTCAATTTGAATTTATGCCCTCTCAGGTGATTATTCTGAGCAAGAGGAAGAATCCCATCAGCATTGAGCATGCTCAAACCATTCAAGGCTTTGTACACCTCTATCAGATCACCTCGCTGGTGCCTAGTTTCCAGACACTGTAATTCGCAAAATTTAAGCCTTTCTTCGTAAGAGCACCCCTTTGTCCCGTTCACCAATCTAGTTGCCCTTCTCTGTACTCGTTCCAGCAGCTCTACATCCTTCTTGAAATGAGGCCTCCAGGCCTGTATACAGTACTCTAGGTGTGGCCTGACCATTGCCTTATACAAGGGAATAATCACCTCCTTATCCCTGCTAGAAAAATTCCTATATATCATTGACAATACACCATGAGCTACTCTTGCAGCCCGTCTGCACTGCTCAGAGAACTTCATATCTGCCTGCACAACCACCCCCAGGTCCCTTTCACTCTCTACCACTGTCAGTGTAGTACCACACAGTTGATACGTTGCTCTGGGGTTGCTGTTTCCCATATGTAGTACTTTACATTTGTCAATGTTAAACTTCATTTGCCACCTCGAAGCCCATCTGCTCAACCTTTCCAAATCCTGTTGCAGCAGCATAGTGTCAGTAGTGTCCTTGACAACCCTGCCAACCTCCGTATCGTCTGCAAACTTGGACATTAAGCCTGATATACCATCATCAATATCATTTATAAATACAGAAAACAATAAAGGACCCAACACTGAACCCTGAGGGACTCCACTAATAACATTAGTCCACGATGAGCAGTGTCCATTGATTACCACTCTCTGTCTTCTCCCCCTCAACCACCCCTTCATCCATAGCAGCAATTTGCCTCCAATGCCACACTGCTCCAATTTGTGCAGCAGTCTTCCATGTGCAACAGTATCAAAAGCCTTTCTAAGATCCAAATATATAATATCAAAGTTATTCCCTGCATCCAGTTCTTTTGTGACTGCATCATAGTATCCAATCAAATTGGTCAGGCAAGACTTACCCTTAACAAAACTATGCTGTGTCCTAGCTATAACTGAAGTCTTGTCTAGATGATTCTGCAGTGCTTCTTTAACCAGTGCCTCCATTAATTTTCCGGGAACAGAAGTTAAACTCACAGGTCTATAATTACTTGTGTCAGCCTTTGATCCCCCTTTGTGAATTGGGGTCACATATGCACATCTCCAGTCCATGGGTACCTCCCCTGAGTCCAAGGAAGCTCTCATAATTATGGTTAAGGGTTTGCTTACTTCCTTTGCTGCCTCCTTTAATATAACTGGATAGATCCCATCCACCCCAGGTGCCTTTCTTGTGTTTATCTTCAACAATTTCTCCTCCACTTTGCTCTCAGTTATTACAAGATTCTTTAGCTTACTGCTAGAGTTGAATACACCTCTGGCATTCCCCTCGCTGAATAACTCCTCATGTGTGAATGTCGATGCAAAATATTCATTTAGTTTGTTAGCTACCTGAGCAGGGTCATCAACAGTTGACCCATCGATCTCAAGTGGACCAATCTGATTCATCCCCTTCCTTCTAGAGTTTACATAAGTAAAGAACTCTTTGCTGTTTTTCTTCGCATCCCTTGCTAAGGATCTCTCGTAATCTGCCTTTGCCTGCCTAACCTCCTTTGTAACTTGGTTACAGATCAACTTGTATCTATCATAGGCGTCTGTGTCACGTGTTAATTTGTATGTATCCCATGCATTTTTCTTCTCTGCCATATGCCTCATTAGTTCATCTGACATTCATTTAGGCCTAAACCTTGAACAATATTTCTTAGTTGGTATGTAAAGCCTAGTAGCTTCCAAGATAAGTTCTTTGAATGCTTCCCATTTTGAATTTGCTGTTGGCAATATCATCAGTTGATCCCACTGTATAGAATTTAAATACTGTCTCAGTCCATTGTAGTCGCCTTTACGAAAGCAATACCCCTTCCCTTTACCCCTAATGGTAGTTACCTCTTTGCGTAACTCCCACTTCAGCACACTGTGATCACTGCCACCTAGTTGTTCATTTATCTGCAGATTCTTAATGCATGACGAATCACTACTGATAATCAAATCAAGAGTATTACTCCCTCTAGTTGCCTACCGAACATGCCGATGTAGAAAACAATCATCCAATAAATCCACAAAAGCCTTGCTACTGTGTGAGTGACCAGCCCCCAATTTCCAGTCAATATCTGGGAAATTAAAATCCCCCATTATAAGACTCTCTGATTTACTGGTCCACTCTATTTCTCCGAACAGTTTCTTATTATACTCATCAGAGTCATTAGGCCTATAGCACACTCCTACTCTCAATTTTGATCTCCCAATGCTTATGTCACACCAAACTGACTCGACACTGCACTGTCCAGCGATGTCGACTGGACAGTGCAGTTAATTAATAAGTAAGTTAATATTAACTTAATATAAGTAAGTTAATATAAAAGCCGAGAATTAGGGTTGAAGTTGAAAGTGTCTGCAATTCTGCCCAGACACGATAGGAGGGAGTATATGATGAGAGCCTTGTCGATCAATTCGGCCATGGAAAGTTTGTGCAAGGCTCAAGGGGTAGAATTTTTTTCAGCCTGGACTGTACTTGTTAACAGGAGAGATTGCTTCTACAGGGAGGGGATACACTTAAATAGAAAGGGTGCAAGAATATTTGCTGATGCTATCGAGGCAGTGTTAGGTGGGTCGGAAAACTGCTAGCTTGGGGGGAGACAAAGACCAATAGATTGACAGTAGCCACTGGCAGAGGTGAAAGAGATTCTTGCACTGCTTCTATGAGAATGAGCAGAAGCCTGAAAAACAAGATGCATGGTATTTCAGAGACTGCTGGGAGCCATTGCGGTACAAGTAAACACATGGGTTGTGTTAGGGTAGCTAAGAATAGAAACAGGTGCAGGTATACTTGCGTGTACACCAATGCTAGGAGTTTAGTAAATAAATTTGATGAATATGAGGTATTGCTCAAAATATCAAAGGCAGATATTGTTGGGATATCAGAGACGTGGTGTCACACAGATATAAGGGATGCAGAACTGCAATTTGGGGAGTACAACGTCTACAGAAAGGATAGACAGGATAGGAAGGGGGGAGGGGTTATGCTATTAGTTAAGAAACACATAAAAACCAAGGAAGTGAAGCCAGTCGACATCGCTGGACAGTGCAGCGTTGAGTCAGTTTGGTGTGACATAAACATTGGGAGATCAAAATTGAGAGTAGGAGTGTGCTATAGGCCTAATGACTCTGATGAGTATAATAAGGAACTGTACAGGGAAATAGAGTGGGCCAGTAAATCAGAGAGTCTTATAATGGGAGATTTTAATTTCCCAGATATTGACTGGAATTTGGGGGCTGGTTACTCACACACTAACAGGGCTTTTGTGGATTTATTGGATGATTGTTTTCTACATTAGCATGTTCGGGAGGCAACTAGAGGGAGTAATACTCTTGATTTGATTATCAGCAGCGATTCTTCATGCATTAAGAATCTGCAGATAAATGAACCACTAGGTGGCAGTGATCACAGTGTAGTGAAGTGGGATTTACTCAAAGAGGTAACTACCAATAGGGGTAAAGGGAAGGGTTATTGCTTCCGTAAAGGCAACTACGATGGACTGAGACAGTATTTAAATTCTATACAGTGGGACCAACTGATGATGTTACCAACAGCAAATTCAAAATGGGAAGCATTCAAAGAACTCATCTTGGAAGCTACTAGGCTTTACATACCAACTAAGAAATATTGTTCAAGGTTTAGGCCAAAATGGATGTCAGATGAACTAATGAGGCATATGGCAGAGAAGAAAAATGCATGGGATACATACAAATTAACACATGACACAGAAGCCTATGATAGATACAAGTTGATATGCAACCAAGTTACAAAGGAGGTTAGGCAGGTGAAGGCAGATTACGAGAAATCCTTGGCAAGGGATGCAAAGAAAAACAGCAAAGAGTTCTTAACTTATGTAAACTCTAGAAGGAAGGGGATGAATCAGATTGGTCCACTTTTAGCATTAGCATTAGCATTAGTAGAGGGAAGCATTCAAAGAACTCATCTTGGAAGCTACTAGGCTTTACATACCAACTAAGAAATATTGTTCAAGGTTTAGGCCAAAATGGATGTCAGATGAACTAATGAGGCATATGGCAGAGAAGAAAAATGCATGGGATACTTACAAATTAACACATGACACAGAAGCCTATGATAGATACAAGTTGATATGCAACCAAGTTACAAAGGAGGTTAGGCAGGTGAAGGCAGATTACGAGAAATCCTTGGCAAGGGATGCAAAGAAAAACAGCAAAGAGTTCTTAACTTATGTAAACTCTAGAAGGAAGGGGATGAATCAGATTGGTCCACTTGATATTGATGGGTCAACTGTTGATGATCTTGCTCAGGTAGCTAACAAACTAAATGAATATTTTGCATCGACATTCACACATGAGGAGTTATTCAGCGAGGGGAATGCCAGAGGTGTATTCAACTCTAGCAGTAAGCTACAGAATCTTGAAATAACTGGGAGTAAAGTGGAGGAGAAACTGTTGAAGATAAACACAAGAAAGGCACCCGGGGTGGATGGGATCTATCCAGTTATATTAAAGGAGGCAGCAAAGGAAGTAAGCAAACCCTTAGCCATAATTATGAGAGCTTCCTTGGACTCATGGGAGGTACCCATAGACTGGAAATGTGCAAATGTGACTCCAATTCACAAAGGAGGATCAAAGGCTGACACAAGTAATTATAGACCTGTGAGCTTAACTTCTGTTCCAGGAAAATTAATGGAGGCACTTGTTAAAGAAGCACTGCAGGATCATTTAGACAAGACTTCAGTTATAGCTCAGACACAGCATGGTTTTGTTAAGGGGAAGTCTTGCCTGACCAACTTGATTGGATACTATGATGCAGTCACAAAAGAACTGGATGCAGGGAATAACTTTGATATTATATACTTGGATCTTAGAAAGGCTTTTGATACTGTTGCACATGGAAGACTGCTACACAAATCGCAGCAATGTGACATTGGAGGCAAATTGCTGCTATGGATAAAGGGGTGGTTGAGGGGGAGAAGACAGAGAGTGGTAATCAATGGACACTGCTCATCGTGGACTGATGTTATTAGTGGAGTCCCTCAGGGCTCAGTGTTGGGTCCATTATGTTTTCTGTATTTATAAATGATATTGATGATGGTATATCGGGCTTAATGTCCAAGTTGCAGACGATACAAAGGTTGGCAGGGTTGTCAAGGACACTACTGACACTATGCTGCTGCAGCAGGATGTGGATAGGTTGAGCAGATGGGCTGAGAGGTGGCAAATGAAGTTTAACATTGACAAATGTAAAGTACTACACATGGGAAACAGCAACCCCAGAGCAACGTATCAACTCTGTGGTACTACACTGACAGTGGTAGAGAATGAAAGGGACTTGGGGGTGGTTGTGCAGGCAGATATGAAGTTCTCTGAGCAGTGCAGATGGGCTGCAAGAGTAGCTGATGGAGTATTGTCGATGATATACAGGAATTTTTCCAGCAGGGATAAGGAGGTGATTATTCCATTGTATAAGACAATGATCAGGCCACACCTAGAGTACTGTATACAGGTCTGGAGGCCTCATTTCAAGAAGGATGTAGAGCTGCTGGAACGAGTACAGAGAAGGGCAACAAGATTAGTGAATGGAACAAAGGGGTGCTCTTATGAAGAAAGGCTTAAGTTTTGCAAATTACAGTGTCTGGAGACTAGGCACCAGCGAGGTGATCTGATAGAGGTGTATAAAGCCTTGAATGGTTTAAGCATGCTCAATGCTGATGGGATTCTTACTCTAGCTCAGAAAAATCACATGAGAGGGCATAAATTCAAATTGAGGAAAGACAGATGTAGGATAGACGTGCGGAAATTTGCCTTTAGCCAGCGGGTGGTTGGTTGGTGGAACAGACTTCCATCCCTTGTGGTGGAGGTTGATAGCCTAAACAAGTTTAAGGCTCAGCTGGACAGGTATTTTGAATGAACAGAGGGGTGAAGTGGAAGTGGTTTTTTTTTTTTTTTTTTGGCTGATGCTGCATAAGCTTGCTTTCTTGCATCAAATGCCTCTAGTAATGCTAATGCTAATACTAAACTTAATAGGCAGTACAAACTTGCAGAGTTGGCTAATTCTGCACAATATACTTGCCATTCCATTCAATTATATAACATGACCTTTCCTTGATAGTCACTCTGATCTGAAATAATGTTGGGATTTTGCAGAAATACTTCACTATGAAGAAGCAGAACATGCAAGAAATGTGTTGAATTAGCTTTCATTTTTTTTTTCTGTTGTTGCTGCTGTTTTAACTAAAAAACACTGGACATTCCTTATCGTTTCAAAATTAATTAACAGCTCATTTACTATGATCTCTGCATCTAAAGTACAAGTTAGTTTTCTAAATTTCTATTTTAAATGACAAACTTGCATTCCTAAATGCAGAAATCCCCTCGGGATCACTATTCACAATTTACGATCCCTGAGAACTCTCAAAAAAGTGTTGAACTGTTCAGTAGTGCAACACCTTTTTTGGGCAGCTATGTGAAACTTAATTCATTGTATAAAGAGTATTGTTTTTGCAACTTCTGATTAAATTTAATAGAGTGGTTAATATTTGTGTTCTTCTGATTAAGCTAGTGAATTTATTCATTACTTGACCTTTGAAATTGCTAAAAACCAAAATCGACTTCTGCCTCCATTGTGTTGTAATAAAATTAGAATGCTCGAATTCTGCTGCCATTTTTATAGTATTGATATCAGCACTATTTTATGCAGAGAATAATCAGTATCAATATAAACTATAAATTTATAGCAATACAAATGTTTTCATACTGTAACTTTATACACATAGCATATAACAATCTTAAATAGAGTAGTTTGTACTACCATCAAATAAGTGGTATTAGTGTAGCATTATTCTTTTCTATTACTTAGTTTTGTGAATTATTTTCTTTTTAAAATAAATTTAGAGTAAAATTTATGCCCTAGGCTAAACCGGCAAAACAAAGGGTTTTCAAATTTAAAAGTAGTGTGAATGCATTTTTTCAGGGAAGAATTTCCAAGAACAGTTCTTCAGAGAATCAGGATTATATGATGTGTTACTTGTATCCTTTCCATGATGTTACTTTTATCAGGACGTGATACAGCCATAGGTTTCTTTCCTTTGTATTCAGTATAGAGGGTATGAGGAGATTAAAAAAGATCTTAAGAGCAAATTTAGTGTTCTGATGAGATTATATGAGGGCTTGAAGAATAAGGTTGATGCCTTTCAAAAGATTAAAAGAGAGGGACCAATCAAGCACTCAAGCAACCCAAACTACAGCTTGAGCCCATGGCCAGCACCAGAGAAGCCAACAATATCCTTCAAAGCAGTGAGCCCTGGTTGCACAGTGGGCGGAGGAAGGTGGTGGATGAATGTGGCCGTCAATGTTGTCTTGCATTTTTTCAGTCAACTGGAGTGTGACAGTGGCACAAATCACCGATTTCAATGAGGGAAGTGCCAAAAAAGTCTCCAGCAAGACCATCAGGCATTCACTAGCTACAACATGTAATGGAAGTGGCCAAACCACCAGAGTCCTATTGTTAACATCACAACACAGGATTCTACACCTCAACTGTGTGAATGAACATCGGCAATGGACCAAGGATGATTAGAGACGGGAGGTTGCGTATCTGGCGAAAATCACATGAAGCTATGCACCTGTCAGGTCAACAACGAACTAAGTGATAAATGAATCTCATCCACCGGTGCAGCCACCACTTTGCTTATCAGAGGCTTGAGTTGATGGAACCCATGTTTAGTCTCCAGAGCTAAGTTCTGGTCAACCATTCTCCATCTCTTCCATCATGCAGTATGACTGATGTCTTTTGAGGTTATGATGGACATCATGGCGAGATCCAAACTTCGTTACATTTCGAGGGTACAGCTCTAAAATGGTATTCACAGTTAGTAGATCAGACCGAACCTATTGGTAACTCTCTATGAGGCTTTTGATCAGCTAGTGTATAATATTGCTACCTCTACTACAGCTTGAGCCCATGGCCAGCACCAGACTAGTCAACAACATCTTTCAAAGCATTGAGCCCAGGTTTCACAGGAAACAACTTGGTGAATTGATTGTCAGGGAAATGATACATTGTGCAAAAAAGGACAAGCGAATGTCTCCGACAAGTACTAAAGTTGATGAAGTACACCACATACCATCTTTAAAGGGCACATAGGTGATATTGTCTCTGCTAGATATTGACTGGAGGGAGTCAGAGTAGTGTGTATGCGGGGGAAGCATTGTCGAGGCCAGGTTATATCAAGGATCTGGGTATATTCTAATATCCAAAAATTCAAATATTTCATTACTTCATACAGCATGCCCCCCCCCCCCACTTTTTCTTACTATTCAATACACCATGAATTGTCAAAGTAATAGAATAAGCTTATCTGTGAAAAGATCTAAATCTCCCAAACTCTTTCTAGTTCATTTCACAAATATACGTGGTCTAAGTTCTAATCTCAGTTATGTCCATTTCCACTTAGTCTGCCAAACCCCACATACTTTTTCTAACAGAATCTCAGTTATTGGTTAATTCAACCACTGCTCATCTCAGTTGCCCAAATTATTCGCTATATGATTCTTTTCACCTTAAACGTGGTACTTGTTCATATATTCATCCAGAAATTCCCTGTGAGAGAGTTGGCAATTTGGAATCTCCTCTTTTCGATCTTCTCTGGCTGAAGATCTCTCTACCTCATTATGTCAAATTCATCTGTTGTCTATGCCGTTCTCCTAACTCCACTAATCACTTGGAGCTCTTTGACTTCCTCTCTCTTTGCAACTTGACTTTCTCCAGTCCAACTTTCCTAACAGTGAGGTAATTTCCCTCGGCGATTTTAATGTTTGCAACTCCACCTGGCTTCTGTTCTCTGGTCACACAGACCCAGCTGGTCTAGATGCTGAGGCTTTTGGGATTACTAATGACCTCGCACAGATTATTCATTTACTTACAAGAATACCGGATAATCCTACCCATACAGCCAACACGCTTTATCTTTTTCTCACAAACAACCCTTCTAAGTACACGGTCGAAGTGAGTGGTCATTTAGGCACCTCAGATCACACTGTCTCTTCTACAATGGAGCCTTTATCTCATGGCTATTCCCAATCTCGTGCTGTTTGGCATTGCAAGAATGCAAAATGAGTTGACCTGTGAGATTTCATTTCTTCTTTTCCTTGGTCGGATTACTGTTTCAAAACTTCTGATGTCAATGTTTGCTCAAATCGTGTGAGCGAACTTATTCTTGTAGGAAGGGAATACTTTATTTCACACTCCACTTTAAAATCTCATCCTTTATCTAAACCTCTGTTTTCCAATAAATGTGCTAAGGCTGTTCATGAGAAGAAAGTTGCATATTGTAATTGGCTCGTTTCCAATTCTTCAGTTTAATTTACTGCCTACAAAAGTTTACAACAGTTCAAAGCTCACAACAACTGTAAAGCAGTAAATAATCAGTTCAAACTAGATTTTGAACAGGCTAAGACTAGAAAACTTGCTTCCTGCCCTAATGGTAGCCGAGCATTCTGGTCTCAGCCAAAGCTACTGGCCGCAACTTTTTCCCATTTCTGCTCGGACCTCAGTCAAAACCAAATGGTTCTATTGTCATGTCAGCCAAGGATAAAGCTGACCTGCTAGAACCCATTTTTCTTCCAACTCATGTAGCAATGATCTTGGTAAAACACCTCTCACCATTCCCAACACACTGCATTCAATGCTTCCTAGAAAGCTTCTGTCTGATCAACGATGGCCAGTATGGATTCTGTCAGTGTCGATCTGGTGATATTCTGACTTATGTTACCCATTTATGGGCAAATTCAATGGAAAAGGTTGGTGAAACACAATCAGTTACTCTTGACATCTCAAAAGCTTTCGATTGTGTTTGGCATAAAGGTCTTCTAAACAAGCTTCCATGTTATGGTTTACCAACTGTTTTTTGTAATTGGTTATCCAGTTTTTTCTCTGACCACTCACTGAGGGTAATGGTAAATGGCACTCTGTCTTCTAAATTCTCCACTAATGCTGGTGTCTCCCAATGTTAAATTTTTTTCCCCACTCTTTTTCTCTTATATATTAATGATCTTCTCCCATGGACTGGAAATCCTATCCATAGTTTTCCTGATGATAGCACATTGCATTCCACTTTCAGGTTTGAAAAACCTTGCCATGCTTCTAGAATATCCGCTACCAATTCCTTAAATGCCAAATCTCCATGTAATTATCCAGTTGGGCAAAGACAATTTAGTTGATTTCAATCATTTTAAAACTCAGTCCTGGGTTATATCTCACAAAAAAGGATCTTCTCCTCCTATGCTTATCTTTGTTGACACTCCGATTTCCAGGCAAGATGATATATCTCTTTTGGGGATTACCCTGACTTCTAATCTCTCGTGGCACAAGCACATTACAAATACTGCTTCCTCTGCATCTAAAAAACTTGGCTTCCTCTTTTGCTCTCAGCATTACTTTTCTTCCAAACAGTTCATTCTCCATAAATTACAAATCTGTCCTACTATGGAATATTGTTCCCACATCTGGGGCGGTGCCCCCAAAACTTAGGCGGTGCCCCTAAGGCTTCTAAATTCCATTCAGAAGGGGGCAGTTAGGTTAATTAATGACCCATCTTTAACAGAGTCTCTCCGCTATGTCTCATAGACGTACTGTTTCTGCTGCATACCTGGTCTGTGCTTGTTAACAGGAGAGACTGCTTTTACAGGGATGGGATACACTTAATAGAAAGGATTCAAGAATATTTGCTGATGCTATCAAGGTAGTGTTAGGTGGGTCGAAAAACTGCCAGCTTGTGGGGGGATAAACGGACTAACAGATTAACAGCAGCCGCTGGCAGAGGTGAAAGTGATTCTTGCACTGCTTCTATTGGAATGAGCAGTAGCCTGGAAAACAAGATGCAGGGGATTTCAGAGACTGCTGGGAGTCATTGCAGTACAAGTAAATACATGGCTTGTGTTAGGATAGCTAAGAATAGGAACAGGTGCATGTATACTTGTGTGTACACGAACACTAGGAGTTTGGTAAATAAATTTGATGAATTTGAGGTGTTGGTCAAAACATCAAAGGCAGATATTGTTGGGATATCAGAGATGTGGTGTCACACAGATATAAGGAATGCAGAAATGGAATTTGGAGAGTACAAAGTGTACAGGAAGGATAGACAGGATAGGAATGGAGGAGGGGTTATGCTATTAGTTAAGAAACAAAATCCAAAGAAGTACAGCCAGTTGACATAGCTGGACAGTGCAGCATCCAGTTAGTTTGGTGTGACATAAGCACTGGGAAATCAATTTGAGAGTAGGAATGTGTTAGGCCTAATCACTCTGATGAGTATTATAAACAACTGTGCAGGGAAATAATGTGCCAGTAAATCAGAGAGTACTTTTAATGGGGGATTTTAAGTTCTCAGATATTGACCGGAATTTGTGGATTTGTCACTCTCACATTAGCAAGGCTTTTGTGGATTTATTGGATGCTTGTTTTCTACAGCACTCTTGATCTGATTATCAATAGTGATTCTTCATGTATTAAGAATCTACAGATAATGGAACCACTAGGTGGCAGTGATCACAGTGTGCTGAAGTGGGATTTACTCAAAGAGGTTACTGCCATAAAGGGAGTGGCGCCTCGGTAGCCAGGTGGGAAGGAGCAAGCAGTGCGTAGCACATGCTTCTTGATTAGACTGGGGTTCGAGCCCGTCACCATCAAATACGGAAAGGTCAGGGAATGACAACCACATATCCCGGAGGAATATGGCTTTAGTTGCTAATGCTCGTAAAAAAAAAAAACTAAAAAAAAAAAAAAAAACCATAAAGGGAAGGGTTTTTGCTTTCGTAAAGGTGACTATGGTAGTCTGAGACAGTATTTAAATTCTATACGGTGGGACCAACTGATGATGTTACCAACAGCAAATTCAAAATGGGAAGCATTTGAAGAATTAATCTTGGAAGCTACTAGGCTTTTCATACCAACTAAGAAATATCGTTCAAGGTTGAGGTGTAAATGGATGTCAGATGAGTTAATGAGACATTGTGCTAGAGAAGAAAAATGAATATGATACATATAAATTAATGGGTGACACAGAAGGCTATGATAGATATAAGCTGGTCTGTAACCAAGTCACAAAGAAGGTTAAGCAGGCAAAGGCAGATTACAAGATAACTTTTACAAATGATGCAAAGAAAATTGCAGAATTCTTTACTTATGTAAACTCTAGAAGGAAGGGGATGAATCAGATTGGTCCACTGGATATTGATGGTTCAACTGTTGATGATCCTGCTCAGGTAGCTAACAAAATTAATGAGTATTTTGCATCTACATTCATACATGAGGAGTTATTAAGAGAGAGTAATGTCAGAGGTGAATTAAACCCTGGCAGTGAGCTATATGAGTTTGTAATAACTGAGAGCAAAGTGGAGGAGAAATTGCTGAAGATAAACATAAGAAAGGCACCTGGGATGGATGGGAGCTATCCAGTTATATTAGAGGCAGCAAAGGAAGTAAGCAAACCCTTAGCCCTAATTATGAGAGCTTCCTTGGACTCAGGGGAGGCACCCATGGACTGGAGTGTGCAAATATGACCCCAATTCAGAAATGAGCACAAAGGCTGACAAAAGTAATTATAGACCTGTGAGTTTAACTTCTGTTCCAGGAAAATTAATGGAAGCACTGGTTAAAGAGGCACTGTAGGATCATCTAGACCAGACTTCAATTATAGCTTGGACACAGCATGGTTTTGTTAAGGGGAAGTCTTGTCTGACCATTTCGATTGGATACTATGATGTGGTTACAAAGGAACTGGATGCAGGGAATAACTTTGATATCATATATATTGGTGTTCAAGGCTAAGTAATATTTGACAGGTGCTCTCGAAATATTCCAAAATGAGCATTTGTTTACCAATACAACAGTTTTGGTAAATGCAACAATTATGGCTGAAATGTTATCAGAAGCCCTCAGTTTGATTCAGTTAATCCTTTTAAATGGAAAACAAAATGAAAAGTTCATCAGGTGAAAACTAATATTTAGTTGAACTTCCTCTGGCCCTGATGACAGCAGCAGCAGCACACTGTCAAAAGCATTGATAAGATCAATTTCTGAAGATAATCAACTGATAGTTTGTGGTTCCAAACACGAATTATAGCTCCATGAAGTTTGAAGGGTTTTTGGTTTCTTTCTGGCAACCAGATTCCACACAATGCCAACAGTTCTCTATAGGATTCAGGTCTGGACTACCACTGCTCGGGGGTCCATTTGACATGCCCCGTACACCAAATTAATCGGGCCTTTTTCATTTTTTTGTGTGAGGAGGGGCTTCTTCTTAGAAGGATGGGCTACAAGTCCATTTTTGAAGAGGCATCTTCTGACTGTTACTGCACTTGCTACTACTCCTGTATGTTCTCCTCATTCTCTTTTCAGCTCAGACGAAGAAGCTTTACGGTTTTTAAGGCATAAGCACTTAAAAAGGCGGTCCTGTTTTGGCGTAGAGACTCATTTGTGTCCGGTTTCTTTTTTCATATCAGCAGAACCAGTATTCTTGTGTTTGGAAAGAAATCTACTCACTGTCCACTGATTACAAGACACTCTATAAGCAATATGATGTGAAGAACATGCTTCCTCACGTAAAGCAACAATAGAACTCTTTTTTTTCATTGCGCCAACTGCATGTAACTCGTCATCCTGACACAAGCAAGGAATGACTGCAACTCTAGCAGAACGTGCTTATATAGCTGTTGTGATATTATGTCATCACCTACGCATGTCAATCTTGTCTGATGCAATATTTAAGAAATATTGCCATATACTTACGTTATTCGGACGACAATTGCAATTTTAAGGGGTGATGCACTTTCTTTGAACACCAGTGTATTTGGATCTTAGAAAGGCTTTTGATACTGTTGCACATGGAAGACTGCTGCACAAATTTAAGCCATGTGGCATTGGAGGCAAATTGCTGCTATGGATAAAAGGATGGTTGAGTGGGAGAAGACAGAGTGGTAATCAATGGACACTCCTCTTCGTAGACTAATGGTATTAATGGAGTTCCTCAGTGTTGGGTCAATTGTTGTTTTTTGTATTTATTAATGATATTAATGATGGTGTATCAGGCTTAATGTCCAAGTTTGCATACGATACGAAGGTTGGCAGGGTTGTTAATGACACTAATGACAGTACCCTGCTGCAACAGGATCTAAAAAAGTTAAGCAGATGGGCTGAATGGTGGCAACTGAAATCTAATATTGACAAATGTAAAGTATTGCATATGGGAAGCAGTAACCCCAGAGTAACGTATCAACTGTGTGGTACTGCACTGACAGTGGTAGAGAATGAAAATGCTGGGGGTAATTGTGCAGGCAGATATGAAGTGTTCTGAGCAGTGCAGACGGTCTGCAAGAGTAGCTCATGGTGTCATGTCAATGATATACAGGAATTTTTTTAGCAGGGATAAGGATATGATTATCCCCTTGTACAAGGGAATGCTCAGACCACACCTTGAGTACTGTATACAGGTCTGGAGACCTCATTTTAAGAAGCATGTAGAGCTGCTGGAATGAGTACAGAGAAGGGCAACACGATTAGTGAATGGAACAAAGGAACTCTTACGAAGAAAGGCTTAAGTTTTGCAAATTACAATGTCTGGCACAGGTGAAAGTGATTCTACTGAAACATTCTTCAGCTTGGAAAGCAAGGTGTCAGGGATTTTGAGACCTCCTAGGGGCTCTCATGGAACATGCAAATACATGGTGAGGGTACCTAAGAAGAAAAAAAAGGCAGTTGCATGTATACTTACATGTAAACTAATGCTAGGAGCATAGTAAATAACTTTGAAGAATTTGAAGAACTGGTCAAGTCATTAAATGAAGATATTGTGGAGATATCAGAGAAATCATGTCAATCAGAATTTGAATATAGGGAATACAATTTGCACAGAAAGGACATCTATAATAATAGGGCCACCAAAGGCCTAACTAATATGCCCATATCCATCATGTTAATAAACTGCATGTGTTCTCTGGTTAATTTATGTGTCTTTTCTGGATAAAATGCCCAAGTTTCTGGAGGGAAAATCTTGGTATCCAAAATTAGACCGACTTACTCAGAAATGGAGTGCAAAATAATCCATTAAAGTTCCTTGTATCACTATTGTAATTTGAATGCGGAGGATAATGATTATAGCCACGGTACTCACACAACCTATACGGAAAGGAGAGCCAAGACAAGAGAGGAGTTATGCTCTTAGTTAAGAGGCATATAAAACCTAAGACAGTGCCAGTGCCTAGGTTTTATGGACACGGGTGGCCAGTTATTGAAGCATTATCAAAGATAAGCATGTTGAAGATAGGAGTGTAATCGAAGAGAAGCATAAGAATCCTTTTTGTGAGATATAAGACTGAAAGAATTTTAGAATTGAAATCAACTAAGTCACCTTTGTCAAGCTAGATAATTACCAAGAGATCAGAATTTATGGAAACTGGTAGTGGATAGTCAAGAAGTTGAAGCTGTTTGTGCAGGGAAAGGTTTCTCAAACTGGAAGGTGGCATCCAAAGTGCTATTATCAGCAAAACTATGGATATGATTTCTGGTCAATGGAAAAAGGTCATCAATATACAAGAGGAAAAGAGGGGGAGAATGAACCACACCTTGAGGATTTTCAGCATTAGTGGAGAAGTTAGAATACAGAGAGCCATCTGTCATTGCCCACAGTGAGTGGTCAGAGAGAAAATGGGATACCTAAATACAAAAAACAGTTGGCAAACCATAAGATGGAAGCTTATTTAGAAGACCTTTATGCCAAACATGACCAAAAGCCTTTGAAATGTCAAGTGCAACTGTCTGAGTTTCATCAAACATTTCCATTGAATTTGCCCACAGATGGGCAACATAAGCCAGAATTATCACCAGTGGATCAACAATGACGGAATCCATACTGGCAATTGTTGATCAGATGGAAAGTTTCTAGATAGTTTGAGTTGGTGGTTGAGTGATTTCTCCATTACTTTAGAAAGAGTAGAAGTAATTACAAAGGGACAATAATTGGATGGGAAGGATTTGCCACCATTTTTAGGAACTGGCTGGATATGGGCACATTTCCAAGCAGAAGGAAAAACATCATTGCAATAAGAATGTGAAAAAAAAAAAAAAAAAAGAAAAAAAAGTGACTATCTTATGAGTGGTCATGCTAGGATAATTAGATCTTACAGGTTTAGAGGAGATCATTTTCACCTTTGGGCCCTAGAAAGATGCCTTTTTCTTCCCAGCATTCCAGCCCTGCCACAAGGAAGCAAGAGTAGGTAACACAAAGGGACTATGCTGTTGAGTTAGTACTATTAACCATAGTACTAACCATAGGAAAACCATATTTAAAACCAAAAATAAATTCCCTTTGCACACACTATAGGGCAGCACCCAAACTTTACTAGTTTTAAAATATTTAGTTAAATTTTACAACTATATTTCTAATTTCATAAGTATTTTCAGACTTTTCATGCAGGCCAGGTTGATTGAACACATGGGCTGAATCTGGCCCACATGCTGTATGCATGTTTGACACCCCCTCCCGGCACACACTAAAAATGTTCATGCTTAACTGCCAACAATAGTGGTGCATGAATTTTATGTATAGAGACAAGGAGGGTTTTGGAGGAATTTCTCCAAAATAAATTGACTGTTATCAACAGAATAAAATTTTTCATGGGATAGATATTACACATAAATTTATTCTGTTATGTAATTTTAAAAGTGAACAATCTTAATCAGAAATTAAGGAAGCATCTAAGTAAATAGCACACACAGAAACATGTTCATGCTTTTACCACTACGTAATATTGAATGTTTCATCTAAAAAGGCTATCTGGAAATGATGACATACTGTGTGGTACTGCAATCAGGGTAGTGGGAAATGAAAAAGAATAGGGAGAGACAGCCTGCCAGGACAGCTCATGGGGCTATGCCAATGATATACAGGAAATTTGGTAGCAGGGATAAGGAGATGATTATCATATTGTACAAGGCAATGGTTAGGCTGCTTCTTGAGTACTGTATACAGATCAGGAAGCCTGAATTTTGAAAGGATATAGATCCACTGTAACAGGTGCAGAGGAGGAAAAAGATTTCTGAGTGAACAAAAGGGTGGTCAAAAGAAAGGCTTCAGTTCTGCAAATTTATACCTCTGGAAACCAGACACCAGCGAGGTAATATGAATGTCTTTAAGGTTCTGAACGGGCAAGCTCAATAATAACGATATTCTCCCTCTTGCTCAGTCTACATATATGATGAACTCATGAGCTGATTGTGCAATGTTTGCATTTCTGGAACACAACATGATACAGCCAAAGGGGGATATCTGTGTTTATTCGGTGTAGATGGGGGGGGGGAGTGAGGGAAGAAATTAGACTCCAATTCAGCATTTTGATGGACATTTATGAGAGCTTGGAGAGTATGGAGATGCACTCAAGGGAAATAATAATGGGGAACCTGTCAAGCTCTCAGATGCCCAAGTCAATGCAAGAGCTCACATTTGTGCATGAGGTAATACAGCAGCAGTCCCCAAGGCAGAATGCACTGATCTCACAGGAGGTATTAGCATTAAACTTCTGCACATTATTCTGCAACTGTCCTTCCTCGATCCATTCTTAAAATTGTGGAGCAGTCGGGTACGGGACATGATACTACCATGGGGGATGTCTCTGTGTGTGCGCGATACAACGAGTGTAAGGAAATTAGGCGACAACTCAGCATTGTTATGGACCTATATATGAGAGCTTGAAGGACAGGGTGGATGCCCTCGAAGGATTAAAAGTGAGGGCCCATCAAGCTCTCAGCTGCCCACACCAATGCCAGAGCTTGCATTTGGTCATCACACGACACAACGGCAGCCCCCAAGGCAGAATGCGCTGGTCCCAAAGGAACTAGTAGTTGTTGGTGACTCTATTGTCAGGGAAACGGGAAACATGCTTTGTAAAAAGGATAGGTGGAACAGGACCAGGGTATGTCTGCCAGGGGCAAAGGTTGATGACGTTGTAGAGCGGATATCATCTTTTAAAGGCACAAAAGGTGATATAGTTGTACACGTTGGCACTAATGATATTAAGAGTAGGAGACCGGCGGAATTACTTAACAAGTACAGGTCACTGTTGAAAAAAAGCCGTGAATTAGGGTTGAATTTGAAAGTGTCTGCAATTCTGCCCAGACATGATAGGAGAGAGTATATGACGAGAGCCCTGTCGATCAATTCGGCCCTGGAAGGATTGTGCAAGGCTCAAGGGGTAGAATTTTTTTCAGCCTGGTCTGTACTTGTTAACAGGAGAGACTGCTTCTACAGGGATGGGATACACTTAAATAGAAAGGGTGCAAGAATGTTTGCTGATGCTATCGAGGCAGTGTTAGGGGGGTCAGAAAACTGCTAGATTGGGGGATACAAGGACTAATAGATTAACAGTAGCCACTGGCAGAGGTGAAAGTGATTCTTGCACTGCTTCTATTGGAATGATCTGCAGCCTGGAAAATAAGATGCAGAATATTTCAGAGATTGCTGGGAATCATTGGGGTACAACTAAACACACAGGTTGTGTTAGGGTAGCTAAGAAAAAGAACAGGTGCATGTATACTTCCGTGTACACCAATGCTAGGAGTTTAGTAAATAAATTTGATGAATTTGAGGTATTGCTCAAAACATCAAAGGCAGATATTGTGGGAATTTCAGAGACGTGGTGTCACACGGATATAAGGAATGCAGAACTGGAATTTGGGGAGCATAACCCCTCCTCCCTTCCTATACTTTCTACAGAAAGGATAGACAGGATAGGAAGGGAGGAGGGGTTATGCTATTAGTTAAGAAATACCTAAAATCCAAGGAAGTGAAGCAAGTTGACATTGCTGGACAGTGCAGTGTCGAGTCAGTTTGGTGTGACATAAGCATTGGGAGATCAAAATTGAGAGTAGGAGTGTGCTATAGGCCTAATGACTCTCTGAGTATAATAAGAAACTGTACAGGGAAATAGAGTGGGCCAGTAAATCATAGAGTCTTATAATGGGGGATTTTAATTTCCCAGATATTGATTGGAATTTGGGGGCTGGTCACTCACACACTAGCAAGGCTTTTGTGGATTTATTGGATGATTGTTTTCTACATCAGCATATTCAGGAGGCACTTAGAGGGAGTAATACTCTTGATTTGATTATCAGTAGTGATTCTTCATGCATTAAGAATCTGCAGGTAAATGAACCACTAGGTGGCAGTGATCACAGTGTGCTGAAGTGGGATTTACTCAAAGAGGTAACTACCATTAGGGGTAAAGGGAAGGGTTATTGCTTTCGTAAAGGCGACTACAATGGACTGAGACAGTATTTAAATTCTATACAGTGGGACCAACTGATGATGTTACCAACAGCAAATTCAAAATGGGAAGCATTCAAAGAACTTATCTTGGAAGCTACTAGGCTTTACATACCAACTAAGAAATATTTTTCAAGGTTTAGGCCTAAGTGGATGTCAGATGACCTAATGAGACATATGGCAGAGAAGAAAAATGCATGGCATACATATAAATTAACAAGTGACAAAGAAGCCTATGATAGATATAAGTTGATCTGTAACCAAGTTACAAAGGAGGTTAGGCAGGCGAAGGCAGATTACGAGATATCTTTGGCAAGGGATGCAAAGAAACACAGCAAAGAGTTCTTTACTTATGTAAACTCTAGAAGGAAGGGGATGAATCAGATTGGTCCACTTGATATCGATGGGTCAACTGTTGATGATCCTGCTCAGGTAGCTAACAAACTGAATGAATATTTTGCATCGACATTCACACATGAGGAGGTATTCAGCGAGGGGAATGCCAGAGGTGTATTCAACTCTGGCAGTAAGCTAGAGAATCTTGTAATAACTGAGAGTAAAGTGGAGGAGCACTTGTTGAAGATAAATACAAGAAAGGCACCTGGGGTGGATGGGATCTATCCAGTTATATTAAAGGAGGCAGCAAAGGAAGTAAGCAAACCCTTAGCCATAATTATGAGAGCTTCCTTGGACTCAGGGGATGGAGATGTGCAAATGTGACCCCAATTCACAAAGGAGGATCAAAGGGCGACTCCAGTAATTTTAGACCTGTTAGTTTAACTTCTGTTCCCGGAAAATTAATGGAGGCACTGGTTAAAGAAGCACTGCAAGGGGAAGTTTTGCCTGACCAATTTGATTGGATACTATGATGCAGTCACAAAAGAACTGGATGCAGGGAATAACTTTGATATTATATACTTGGATCTTAGAAAGGCTTTTGATACTGTTGCACATGGAAGACTGCTGCACAAATTGCAGCAGTGTAGCATTGGAGGCACATTGCTGCTATGGATAAAGAGGTGGTTGAGGGGGAGAAGACAGAGTGTGGTAATCAATGGACACTGCTCATCGTGGACTAATAACAAGCTTAATGTCCATGTTTGTAGACGATACGAAGGTTGGCAGGGTTGTGAAGGACACTACTGACACTATGCTACTGCAACAGGATCTGGAAAGGTTGAGCAGATGGGCTGAGAGGTGGCAAATGAAGTTTAACATTGACAAATGTAAAGTACTACATATGGGAAACAGCAACCCCAGAGCAACATATCAACTCTGTGGTACTGCACTGACAGTGGTAGAGAATGAAAGGGACGTGGGGTTGGTTGTGCAGGCAGATATGAAGTTTTTCTGGGCAGTGCAGACGGGCTGCAAGAGTAGCTCATGGTGTATTGTTGATGATATATAGGAATTTTTCTAGCAGGGATAAGGAGGTGATTATTCCCTTGTATAAGGCAATGGTCAGGCCACACCTAGAGTACTGTATATAGGTCTGGAGGCCTCATTTCAAGAAGGATGTAGAGATGCTGGAACGAGTACAGAGAAGGGCAACAAGATTAGTGAATGGAACAAAGGGGTGCTCTTACGAAGAAAGGCTTAAGTTTTGCAAATTACAGTGTCTGGAGACTAGGCACCAGCGAGGTGATCTGATAGAGGTGTATAAACCTTGAATGGTTTGATAAAAGATGGTTTCTCTCTTTTCACCAAGCAGTTTTCATTAAGTTGAAAACTCTTTCTGATGAAGTATTTGAATGGGGAATGATTAATATGGAGCTTACAATTATTAGAATTAATTTTTAATGCATCCGCTAGATTCCAATAAGAATTAATTAAAAATACGTAAAATCAATAAATTAACAGTTTTTTGTCTCTCTTACTGGGACAAATGATGGTATTATCGGGAAGCGGGACTTTAAGTTCTAAACTGGGACAATCCTGGCCATATCAGGGCGGGTGGTCACCTTAGTTACAGGTCTTTTGACCATGGGGTTCCCCCAAGTTCGTGGTGATCTTTTGTGACACAGAGACTCTGTAAAGGCCAGAAAAATGTAGATTATATAGTGTAGTCCGCGTAGTGATCAACACTAGTGATCACTACACAGTGTGTTGCTGTGTAGCACATTTACCCTCCTTGCTGTCGGGCACAAAGGGAGGGAAAAAAGGGGAGGGAAGGAATTTTTTAATTGAAAGCGATCATAAGAGAACAGATTAAGTTTTGGGGAAAAAAGAGGGGGAGGGAGGTAAAAGGTGTGCTCTATCCCTTATTCTTCTGTTTCTTGGCAGAAGCCAGGAAACAGAAGAATAGGGGATAGAGAAATGCTATCATTGCTCTCCACCCTAAATGGGGGAGGGGGACTGTTAAGATCAGTGATAGTGTTTAGGCTAGTAGAGCCCACCAGTCAAAAAAAAAAAAAAAAAAGTGAGGAGGGGTTGAGGAGCCCTTGGGTGAGAGAATGAAAGTCAGGCTCAGGTGCCCTGTGTAGGAGGATTGTGCCTTGCCAGCTATCAGTGAATAGACCCGCAGTGGCGAGACCAGAAACCAATACCATGCCCTCAAGGGGTGGGTTAGCATGGGTGGCCAGTGCAAGTTTGAGTCAGTTTGGTGTGACATAAGCAGTGGGAACATCAAAATAAGAATAGGAGTATGCTCAAGGTCTAATGAGTGTGATGAGCATACTAAATAACTATACAGAGAGATAGAGTGGGCAGTAAATTAGAATGTCCTGGGTGTACTTAAGTACATAAGAACATCAAAATAAGAGTATGAGAATGCTAAAGGCCTATTTAGTGCGATGAGTATTCTGAACACAACTATACAGAGACAGAGTGGACTAGTAAATCAGAATGTCTTATAATGGGGGTATTTAACTTCCCAAATGTCGAATGAAATTTGTGGGTTGGTCGCACACATGCTAGCAGGACTTTTGTGGATTCATTGGATGTCTGTTTTCTACAGCAGCGAGAGAGAGAGAGAGAGAGAGAGAGAGAGAGAGAGAGAGAGTGTGCTGCAATACTCTTGATCTGGTTATCAGTAGCGATCACAGCACATGGTTGGGGAATTTACTTAAAGGCCTGACGTTGCCCAGTGGTCAGGAGCGAGAGTGCATAGCACGCGTTCCTTGAGTAGAACGGGGTTCAAGCCCATGACTACTAAATAAGATAAATATTTGTATTGACGATTTATTGTAAACTCTATTGACCTGGTTTTCGTGCCAGAGTATAAACAGGAAATTTATTATTATTAAAGACAACTATTGTCAAGGGGAAAGAGAAAGGCCTTGCTCTTGTAAGAATGGCAACAAAGATTTCTGAGAAATCTCTCTGAGAGTTTTGAAATTTCATGCAGTGGAACCAATGGATGATGTTACCAAAAGTAAATTCTAAATGGTAAGCATTCAAGGAAATAATAATAGAATCTACTAGTTTTTCATGCTGATTAAAAAAAACACTCTTCAAGGCTTAGACCTAAATGGATTTCAGATGAAACTTGTGGCAGAGAAATAAATGCTTGGGATATATATAAAATATCAGCTGACACAGAAGCCTATGGCAGACAAACTAGTTTGTAAACAAGTCACAAAGGAGGTTAGGCAAGCTAAGGCAGACTGTGAGAAGTCTCTTGCAAAGAACAACAGCAAAAACTTTATGCTTATATTAAGAGAAAAAGGAAGGGGTTGAATCACATTGGGCTACTTGATGTCAATGGTTTTACTGTTGATGACACTGCTCAGGTTACTGTTAAACTGAAGGTTAGGGAAGAGGGATGACAGAAGATTATCAAATTCTAATGAAAGATAAATGATTGTGTGATAAAGGAAAGGAAATCAGAAAAAAAAAATTGTTGAAGATAAACATAAAAAAAGGCACCTGGCGTGGATGTGATCTATCCAATTATATTAAAGAAGGCAGCAAAGGAGCAGTAAATCCCTTAGCCATAACTATGAGAGCATCACTGGATTTAGAGGAAGTCCCCTATGGACTGGAGTTGTGCAATCTATCCCCATTTCATAGGGAGGTGGATCAAAAGATGACATGGGTAATTACAGACCTATTAGCTTAACTTCTGTTCCAGGAAAAATAATGGAGTCACTTGTTAAAGAAATAATGCAGGACCATCTAGTCAGCAGTACAGTTAAGGGGCGATCTTGTGTGACCAATCTCATTGGATGCTATGAGCCAGTGGTTCCCAGTCTTTTGTCACTCAAGTCACACTTTAAGTCAAGGGTGTCAAACTCATTTGGGCAATGGGCCATTTCCCATATTAGTGTACCTCATGCGGACTGCACATGACCTACAAACATTGCCAATTGATAAGCCTAAAGACACTTTTTAATTGCTCAGTCGTTGCTTGTCTTTGTTGCTCATTGATACTCGCAGCTGAGAATGCACTAATAACTAATTGAAAGGAAATAAAAGTCTGAATTAACAACAGAAAGAATTTTTTTCTTGGATGATTTGTGGATTAAACATTGTCATTTCTCTAAATTTTTCCCAGTTTCCTTTTCTTATTTACCAGCATAGTGATCTGCTGGGGAGGAAGGGAGGGTTTCTGCTCAGCATGGTTATTGTTATTTGTTTTTGTTTTTTTTTAGAAGCATTAGCAACTAAGGCCCTATTGCTCCGGGGATATGCGGTGGTCATTCCCTGATCTTTCCGCATCCTCCGTATTTGGTGGTCATGGTCTCAAACCCCGGTCTAATCAAGAAGTGTGTGCTACGCACTGCCACTCCTGCCCACCTGGCTGCAGAGGCGCCGCTCAGCATGATGATTACTGACTAATGATCATTGCTGTGAAGTGAAGGAATACACATAGTTAGGTCTACTGCTGAGATTGTATGATTAGTAAAGTAAAAATAAGTAAGTTTATCATTATTGAGAAGAGAAAGGTTATGGTGGTCTATTATTCAACCTCGCCTGTTGATGTCATTATTTCTCTATAGATGTCCATTCAGGTCTCCCATTATACAGAAAGGTGCCAGAAATTGGGAGATTAGTTGATCGATTTCTTACAATGGTATATCTGGTCTTGGTGAAAGGTACACTGATTAGATGTTACCCTAAATCAGGGGTGTCAAACTCATTTGGGCTGTGGGCCATTTCCTGTATTAGTGTACCTCACGCAGGCCACGCATGACAAATAAACATTGCCATTGCTAAGTCTAAATATGCTTTTTAATTGCTCAGTTGTTGCTGATTGATACTCGCAGCTGGGAATGCACTAATAACTAATTGAAAGGAAATAAAAGTCTGAATAAACAACAGAATGAATAATGAAAAGCAAGTTTATTCTAGATTATGCAATACTTCAAAGAGGGAATATATGAAATTAGATAATCTAGGCTTTTTTGCCAGACACTTGATTCTGTTTGCTTGCAACAAGCTTTGCGTGATTTGGAGTCAAAAACTGAGAAGACACAACCTTCATTATGGAAGAAAGATTGGCATCAGTTAGCCTTGATCTGTGGGCTGTTTTGTTCACTTTCATACACGAAAACAGTTGTTCACATATGTGCTCCCAAAGTAACATAGAATCTGTGTGGAAAACTTTCTTATTTCTGGGTATTTTTGCCCTAAATATCAGTAGATTTTTGGGATGCCAACTTCTCTGTATTTCTCTTTTAAAATTGAGTCATTCTACAGATTAATTAATTCCAGTTGTATGGAAATGGGAGCTCTCTCGACATTAAAAGAAAAAGGACCCATGAAAAGAGAAAAATATTCTTGGTGCTCCTTGAAATCTTTAAAGGACCTATCAAATTCGTCTTTAATTTTTACTATTCTGTCACAATATTTTGAAAAGATATAACTTTGACTCTGATTTTTCAACTATTCACACATAGTAAGTCAGAGTACCCTCTTTTAATTGATTTTGCCATACAATCAACTTTTTTTGAAAACAAGCCAGTGCATCATGCATGTCTGTTACAACTAACCTTTCCCTTGTAGTTTGATGTTTAGGTAGTTTATGTGACCTGTAATATCTACTAGGAAGGCCAGATCTTGTACCCAAGACTGATCCTTCAGAAGCGTCCTGACCTTTCATTTCTAGGAACAGTATTATTTCTTCCAAAAGTAAAAAAAAAAAAACCTCTTTAGTATGTTGTGGCAAGACAACCAATAAACCTCTGTGTAGTATGGCAGCCCTTCAAATTCACTTTCCAAGTCCTTAAGAAGGAGAGCAAACTGGAGGTGATTCAGTCCTCTGGACCGGAGTTCACAGTTTTGGCCACCGTCTTGAGCATATAGTCCATTTTCAGTATTTTCGAACACAGAACCTGCTGATGCATAATGAAGTGGCAATTTTTGTTTGTCCGTATACTCGTCCTTCAGTTTTGCTTCTAGTGTTGATACAAAGACTGCCTGTCATCATTGGAGAGCCATTGGTAGTCATAGCCATGAGTCTCTTGAGAAGAAGCTTGTATTTCTCCAGAATGCTCCATTTGGCATCACAAATGTCTTCCCCAGTAGTTCCATGGATAAGAATCATTTCCAAAAACTCTTCAGTTACTTTCAAATTGTCATCACAGGCTCGATGAAATAGTGCAACTTGCACCTCATCTTGAATATCGCTACTTTTGTCAAATGCAATTGAAAAACATTGAAACGTTGTGGATGCTTCCTGCAGGTGTTCATACAAATTGTCTGCTGTCTTGTTTTTTCCTTTCAGCCACTGTGTTTCTTGACAACGAAATTTCTTGGACAGACGTTTCATCTGCTTTTATCATGCATTCCTTAACCATGAAGCCTTCACTGAAAGGTTTGGAATGTTGTCCCAGTAAATAGCTGATTTCAAAACTGGCTTTCACTGCCTTCGTTAATTTTTGTAATTACATTTTGCTGCCTTTGAAGTGAGTTCCACATATCCTTAAGTTTTTCTTCTCTTAATTTACCCTCGAAGAGAGAAAATTTTTCTTTGTAAATTGCATCATAGTGTCATTTAATATGCCACTATGATACAATTACTCTTTGATGACGCTAATAAATTCATTGCAAATAATACACACACTTTTACCTTTTACCTCTGTGCAAAAGTAACTCAATTCCCATCTTTCTTGGAATTGTTTCCCCTCATTAACAACCTTTCTTTTTCTGGTTGGCTTGGAAAGCAGCATCACATCGGAATCACGTCTATATAGGAGTCACAACACAGATTGCTTCCTTGCTGATTTTATTAAATAGAAACAGCAATACAAATATTGGCTCACTCGCATTATGATATAACTGACTGGAACAGTATGAAAGCCGCAGTAAAACTAACTGCCAGTGCACAAAATGATCGCTTAAATAGGCAATGGAAAATTTTGGAAATTGCACGATCACAGAAAGCAGTACACAAAAGCAGAACACGGTAGAAATACACACGAGGCTGGGATTGGATAAATTGTGACAATTTTTACTTCTTTTTATTTATTTTAAAAACTTGATTATTTTTCATGGAGCATGGGCCGCAAAAAAAAAAACAACAAAAAAAAAAAACCCCATCACGGGCAGCAATGCAGGTGTGAGTTTTACACCTCTGCTTTAAGTTAAAAGACAAATATTAATGGCACACCGAAATAACGATTGCCATTGAACTCAGTGGAATTATTCCTAATCTTGTGGCACACTTGAAAAGGGTCATGGCACACCAATGTACCAAAGCACACAAGTTGGGAACAACTGCTATGAGCAGTAACAAAGGAACTAGATGCAAAAAATAATATGGATATCATATACTTGGATTTCAGGAATTCTCTTGATATTCTGTACAGCAGTCTTTTATGTTGCACATAAAAGACTGCTCTACAAAGTGGAGCAATGTGTGGAGCATTAAGGAAAAATTGCTTTTTATGGATAAAGGGATGGTTGAGTGGGAGAAGCCAAAGAGTTGTCTTCAGAGGGCACTGCTGTTCATGGACTAATGTTATTAGTGGAGTCTCTCAAGGTTCAGTGCTAGGCCCAGTGTTGATACTGACGAAGGTATATTAGGTTTAATGTCTAAGTTTGCAGGTGATATAAAGGTTGTAGGGTGGTTAATGGCAGAATTAAGGTAAGCTACTGGAACAACATCTAAAATAATTAGGCCAATGGGTTGAAAAAAGGCAGTTGAAATTATACATTGACAAATGCAAGGTACTGCATATGGGTAGCAGTAATCCCAGATTTATATATCAAATGTGTACTACACTCGGTTTAGTGAAAATTAAAAAAATACTGGTGGTTAATTATGTAGTCAGATATGAAGTTTTCTGGGCATTGCTGACAGGTTGCAGGCCAGCTTATGGGATTTTGTGAATAATATACTGGAGCCTTGCTAGAAGAGATAAGGATGTGGTTGTCCCTTTGTACATGGCAATGGTTAATCTGCATTTTGAATACTGTATACAGGTCTGGAGGTGTCATTTTAGCAATGATGTAAATCTGCTGGAACAGGCCACGATAATAGGCAAAGGGAAAAGAAGGGTGCAATTACCACGAAAGGCTTTAGTTCTATAAATTGCTGCATCTGGAGACAACCCACCTGCAAGGTGGGTTGTCTCCAGATGCAGCAATGAGGTGAATCAAGCTTTGAATGGACTGAATAAGTACAATGTCGATGGCATTCTTCCTCTTACTAAGACCAAATATGAGGACCCAGGAATTCAAAATGAGGAAGGATGGTTGCTGCAACTGGAGACAACCCACCTGCAAGGTGGGTTGTCTTCAAAATGAGGAAGGATGGTTGCTTAATAGATGCGTGGAAGTTTATCAACTATCCCAGTGTTGAAGGCATCTTCAACACTGGGATAGTTGATTGTTGGAACAAATTTCTATCTGTTGTTGTTGTAGAAGTGGGTAGTTTGGATAAATTGAAGGAAGAATTAAAGAATTTGTTGGAGGAGAGATGGGTATTTATTTATTTTTTTTGGCTGAAGCTCTATAAATTTGCTTTTGCATAAATAAATTTGATGAATTCGAAGTAGTGATTAAGTTGTTGAATGCAGACATTGTAGGAATAGTTGAGATGTGTCACTCAAACATAAGGGATGCTGAATTTGAATCTGAGGAGTACAATATCTTCCTCTTGCTTACAGGAAGGACAGACAGGATAGGAGAGGGAGAGGCATTATGCTCTTAGTTAAGAAGAATATTAAATATAAGGAAGTGTATCCAGTTGACTTGGGTGATGAGTGCAAGGTTCAGTCAGTTTGGTGTGATAAAAGCACTGGGAATGCAAAATTGAGAGTTGGAGCATGTTATAGGTCTAATAACTATACCACACAGCTAAATAGGGAAATAAAGTGGGCCAGCAAATCAGAATGTCTCATAATGGGAAATTTTTACTTTCCAGATGTTGAATAGAATTTGTCCTTAGTTACTCATGAACTACAAAGACTTTTGTGGATTTCTTGTATGACTGTTTTCTATAGCAGCATGTTAGAAAAGCAATGCTCTTGATCTGGTTATTGCAGTTATTCTTCATGCATTAAGAATCAGCAAGTAAAGACCCACTGTGTGGCAGCAATCACAGTGTACTAATGTGGACTTTTAAATGTTTTTTATACTGTTGAACATAAGACTGCTATACAAACTGGAGCAATGTGGCATTGCGGGCTAGTTACCGCTATGGAAAGGGACAGTTAAGTTGAAGAAGACAGAGAGTGGTCATCAATGGGCACTGTTCATCATGGACTAATATTATTAGTGGAGTTCCCCAGGATTATTGCTAGGTCCATTGTTGTTTTCAATATTTATCAATGATGTTGATGAAGGTATATCAGGGTAAATGTCTAAGTTTGCAGATGATACAGGGTTGGTAGGGTGAGCTACTGCAACAAGATCTAGGAAAATGTGGTCAATTGGTTGAGAAATGGCAGCAAGTTTAACATTAATAAATTCAAGGTATTATGCATGGGTAGCAGTAACGTCAGAGTGACTCATCAACTGTGTGGTACCTTCAGGGTGGTGGAGAATGAAAAAGACTTGGGGGCAGAACTTTTTGCAGTCAGACATGCTGCCAGGACATCCTATCTTAAGACCCCATCTTGAGTACTGCATACAGATCTAGAGGTCTTATTTTATATCGGAAGGATGTATATCTGCTGGTACAGGTGCAAAGGGCAACCAGATTGGTGAAGAGAATAAAAGGGTGCTGTTACCTAGAAAGGTTCAATTTTGCAAATCACAGTGTCTCAAGACAAGGCACCTACAGGGAGATCTGATTGAGGTGTTAAAACCTTGAATGGATTGAGTAAGCTGAATGTATATGCATTCTTTCATTTGCTGAGATTACAAAAGAGTGCAGTCTCAGTAGGAATGATGGTTGCTGGATAGATGTGCGGAAGTTTGCCTTCAGCCAGAAGGTGGTTGATAGTTGGAACCCATCCACTTCCATATCTGTAGTTATGGAAGTGGATGGATTGAATAAATTCAAGAGAGAACTAGACAAATTCTTTAAGGGTATGGATGGGTAAACTGTGTTTTTTTTTTTTTTTTTCCCCTGATGCTATATAAGCTTGCTTTCTTGTGTCATTTGCCATGACTACTACCACTAATACTAATAAATTCAAATTGAGAGGATGGTCCAGCAACCATTGCTGGACAGATGTGTTTGCCTTTAGCCAATGGATGATTGATTGTTGGGACAAAATTCCATCTCTCTTTTTTGGACATGGGTAGTTTGAAGAAATTCAATGCAGAACTATAAAAACTATTGGAGGGGACAAACAGGTGATGTGGGAAGTGTCTGTTTGGGCTGCTTTCTTGCATTATTTTCCACTACTAATACTAATCACATTGTTAAAATAGAGGTTTAATTTTACTATAAGAAATAACCAGTAATCTGTTAAAGAACATGTTACAGAATTGATGATGAAACTAAACAACCACCTGGAAAAATACAGAATTCTCCACATGACTAATGGAAATATTAATAGTAAAATTAACAGAAAATCCAACACCTCTCTGTTCAAAATTTATGACAATACTGCAATCCTATGTTATTACACTGTCTTCAGTGTTAAGCTTCATGATAAATTATTAATAATATTAATTTAATAATAAATTATTAAAATAAGAATTTTTGACACTTACTGTTTTTTTCTGTTTATCAGAATTTTCATTCATATCTTTACTAAAAATTTCTGCAAAATACTAATAATAATAATTATATACATACACACAAATCAAAAATAACTCAATTCACTAATATAGAAAAGTTGAGGGTCATAGAAATTACAGTTATATCACCAAACAGTAATAGTAGAACGGAAAGAAGCTCACAATAGGACAGAAAAAAAAAAAAAAAAAAAAATCGGAAATAGAAGATCTCATTCAAAATTTTTGATTATAAAATATACAATGGCCATTAACTTGTGCAGGTGAACTCAGACACAAATGAAATTTGCAAGCAACAGTTGTAATAATTTATTGGAATAATGAGTAATTATAATAAACTTATTTGTTATGGAACAGTTATCATAGTCATCATCATCATCATCATCAGCCATTTTCAATCCACTGCAGGATGAAGGCCTCTCCAGCAACTTTCTAGTTCCTTCTGTTTTGAGCACTGGCCATCCATTTACTACCCACAAACTCATGAATTTCATCTATCCATCTCAGCCTTTGTCTTCCAGGTTTTATTCTAGCTCCTCTTGGGTACCATTCTGTTATTTTCTTAGTCCATCTGTCATCATGTCTTCGAGCTATGTGTCCTGCCCAAGACCATTTTAGTTCTTTAGTTTTGATAAGAATGTCCTTTACTTGAATTTGCTGCCTAATCCATGTGTTTCTCTTCTTATCTAACAGTCTGATTCCCAATATAATTCGTTCCATTCTTCGCTGTGTAGTTCTCAGCTTCTCTTCCATTCTTTTGGTGAGTGCCCAAGTTTCACTTCCATAAGTCATGGTGGGGTGTATACACTGGTTCATTATTTTACATTTCAGACAAACTGGGATATTGCTCTTCAGTATGTGACTATATTTCCTGAATGCTATCCATCCAAAATTTATTCTTCTCTTGACTTCCAGCCATTTATCATTATTACAGCTAATAACTTGTCCCAGATAAGTATATGACTCCACCTTTTCAATTACTGCTCCTTCAATCATTATTTCCCTTTCCGTGGCATACTTGTTCATCATTACTTTTGTTTTAGCCATATTCATCTTTATTCCAAAATCCTTACTAACTGTGCATAACTGATTAAGATTTTCCTCTAATTCTTTGGGATCGTGGCTTATAACCACAATGTCATCTGCAAATCGTAAATGGTTTAGGTACTCTCCGTACACATTGACTCGTTTCTGCGACCAGTCTAATCTTCTGAAAGCTTCCTCAAGGGCAGCAGTAAATAGCTTCGGAGATATTGTGTCTCCTTGTCGAACTCCTTTCTCGATTTGAAATTTGCTACTGTCTTTGTCTAGTCTAATAAAGGAGGTAGCACTCTCATATATTTTCCTCAAAATCATAATATATGAGGTATCTATGCCTTGTCTTTCCAGTGCCCGAAACATTGCCTTATGCTGTATGGAGTCAAATGCCTTTTCATAATCCACAAATGCCAGGCATAATGGCGTTTTATATTCATTTGCTTTCTCCATTAGATGTGATATTACGTGAAGGTGATCCATAGTTGAGAATCCTGTCCTAAAGCCAGCTTGCTCTTTCGGTTGATTCTCAATAAGTATTCTTTCTAATCTGTTAGTAATGACCCTTGTGAACAACTTGTAGATGTGGGATAACAAGCTAATTGGTCTATAATTTCCAATTTCTGATTTATCTCCTTTCTTATGCAGCAAAACCATGACTGCATTATTCCACTGCTTAGGCGTCACACCTTTTCTAATGCACTTTGTGAAGAGCCTTGCCAGTTTTTGTGTTATGTCTCTTCCTCCCAATTTTAAAAACTCTACAGTAACTTCATCTTCCCCCGGGACTTTCCAATTCTTCATTTTCTTCAATGCATGTTCTACCTCATCAAGAAGAATATCGGGTATGTCGTATGTGTTACTACTTCGCAATCCATCTTCCCCACTGCTGGTATCATTCCCTCGCTCCTTGTATAATTAGCATTAGCATTAGTAGAGGCATTTGATGCAAGAAAGCAAGCTTATGCAGCATCAGCCAAAAAAAAAAAAAAAAAAGACCACTTCCACTTCACCCCTCTGTTCGTTCAAAATACCTGTCCAGCTGAGCCTTAAACTTATTTAGGCTATCAACCTCCACCACACGGGATGGAAGTCTGTTCCACCAACCAACCACCCGCTGGCTAAAGGCAAATTTCCGCACATCTATCCTACATCTGTCTTTCCTCAATTTGAATTTATGCCCTCTCAGGTGATTTTTCTGAGCTAGAGGAAGAATCCCATCAGCATTGAGCATGCTTAAACCATTCAAGGCTTTATACACCTCTATCAGATCACCTCGCTGGTGCCTAGTCTCCAGACACTGTAATTTGCAAAACTTAAGCCTTTCTTCGTAAGAGCACCCCTTTGTTCCATTCACTAATCCTCTATAGTAGTCTTCTGTAGTAGTCTTCTGCTATTTGAATTATGGTAGTTAATTCTCTATAGTAGTCTTCTGCTATTTGAATTATGCCTTCTCTGCTGTTTATAAGTACACCATCACTATTCTTCAGTTTCAGTATCATTTGTCTTTCTGTATTACTGCTCATGGCTGCTGATTTAAATCCTTTGTTTTCCCTTAATGCTTGTTCTACTTTTCTTGTGTTAAATCTTCTTATGTCCTCTCTGAGTCTCTTTCTAATGGCTTTGCATAACTCAGTATACTCAATTTTCTCCCTGTCAGTGTTTTTCTTGATCTTCATTTGTCGTCTTTAGTTCATCATGACAAGTGTTTCTTGACTAATTTTTTCTTCTTTGGATTTCTGTTTCCCTATAGGTTTCTTGGGCTTTATCACTTTCAGAAAGTTGTAATATTCCTCGTCGATATCTTGGTCCTGAGCAGTCTGCAGAAGCTCAAACTTGTTTTTAAGTTCCAGTACATACTGCTTTTTCTCCTCCTCTGTTATCTCAAAGACCCTTGTATTATTTACTCGAGTCAGTTTTTTCCTTTCCTTTCCTACATCTATATCAAGTGTACATCTTACCATTCTGTGATCACTTCCAACATTTACCTTATTCAGGACGGTAACATCATTCACAATATATCTTCTGTTAGTGAGGATGAAGTCGATTTCATTAGTTGTTAATCCATTTGGACTCTTCCATGTCCACTTTCTGTTCACCCTTTTCTTGAAAAAAGTATTCATTACTGACAGTCCTCGAGATTCTGCAAATTCCATAAGTCTTTCACCTCTTTTATTTCTTTCACCAATTCCAAAGTTTCTTATAGTTCCTCTTTCTGCGCTGTTTTGCCTTTTTCCAACCTTAGCATTGAAGTCCCCCATAATAATAGTGTAGTGGGTTTTCTGCTCATCTAGAAGACTCTCAATTTCGGTGTACATTTCTTCAACCTCTTCATCATCATGGCTCGATGTTGGTGCATAAATCATTATAATCTTTAGCTTGTACCTCTTAGAAATCTTGAGTATTAGCCTTGACACCCTTGGTGATGTACTTTTGAATTCCAAAATGTTGTTTTTAAAATCTTTATGGACCAGAAACCCAACTCCACCTTCACTCCTTTCACTGTTTCCATTGGTGTACAGCAGATTTCCACTTGATAAACTTATAAGTGATTCATTTTTTCTTCTTGTTTCAGCCAAACCGATGATATTCCAATTCACATTTTCTAATTCCTTTTCCAGCTCTAATATCCTGTTTTCACCGATGAGTGATCGTACGTTATAACAGGCCAAGTTCAGTTTCCGTGCATGGCAGCCTGGTCGTACCCAGAGATTCTTAGCACCCTCTGCTTCCACTCTGATCCTCTCACTGCCGTAAGAGGGAGAGTGAAAGCTGTTGGGGACTGAGAGCCATTTGTATTGTTGTGCTCTCATGCTGGAGGGTTTGGTCTTTTCCTCTTCACGCTGACCAGGCATCTTGAAGAGAACCACTCTACACGTTCGTTGCCACCTAAGTGACATAACAGGGCTTACCATCAAGAAGGTGTGCATGAGTGGATTTTAGGGAGGCAGGCCAACCGGACGTCTCCTAAATCTTCTGTAATAGAGAGATATTGGATCCATCAGTGTTTTAGGCTGAGTGTCTGACAACACACAGGATACCTGTTCCCCTCTAAGCCCCGTTATCATAGTACCCCTGTCTAAATTACGAAATTAAAATTAGGAAGTACATTAAAGAGAAAAATAGATGTACCTGGGAGTCAACGAATCTGTGAATTATGATAAATAACATGATTATTTTCTACTCTCAATAATAAATAATTGATTTCAGCAAAATAAAAGTGAAAAGTACATGTTTCGCAAGGTCATTTTGAGTACATTTCAAATATACGGCTTTTATGTTTAGTGTCCTAAGTAATGCCATCTCTTATCTGTTTTTTCAAGTAGTTGTAGATGCAATTTAAAATAGATGACAATACAAAGGTAACATTAAAAATTGGATAAGGAGGAGGGGGAGATGGTACCTGTCAGCCACTGCTGCCTGATTACCACTTACAAAAACTGATGAAATTAAATCAAGTGATACATAAATAACTATAGAGGATAGTATTGTTGCTACTGTTTGTTTGATTTATTGGCGCATAGCATAGAGGTGTCTTAGTTAGCATTAGTAGAGGCATATGATGCAAGAAAGCAAGCTAATATAGCATCAGCCAAAAAAAAAAAAAAAAAAACCCCATCCCATTTCACCCATCCAATTCACTCCAAATGTTTGCTAATTCTGCCTTGAACTTATTTAAGCTGTTGACCTCTACTACAAAAGATGGAAGTTTGTTCCAACCACCCACTGGCTAAAGGCGAATTTGCACACACTGATTCGACAATTGTCTTTCCTCAATTTGAATTTATATCCTCTCAGGTGAGTAATCTGATCAAGAGGTAGAATCCCATTAGCACCGAGCTTGCTCAAACCATTCAAGGCCATATACACCTCAATTAGATCACCTTGCAGGTGCCTAGTCTCCAGAAGCTGCAATTTGCAGAACTTAAGCCTTTCACGGTAACACCAACCCTTTCTTCCACTCAGCAATCTTGTAGCCCTTCTCTGTACTCGTTCAGAGCAGCTCTACACCTTTCCTAAAATGAGGCCTCCAGACCTGTAAACAGTACTCAAGGTGTGGCCAGAACATTTCAGTACACAAGGGGACAATCACCCCTTATACCTGCTAGCAAAATTACCGTATATCATTGACAAAACACCATGAGCTACTCTTGCAGCCTGTCTGCACTGCTCAGAAAACTTCATATCTGATTGCACAATTACCCCCAGGTCCTTTTCATTCTCCACTACACTGAGTGTAGCACCACCCAGTCGATACATTACTCTGGGGTTACTGCTACTCATTTGCAGTACTTTACATTTGGCAATGTTAAACTTCAGTTATCATTGTAAGGGGGGCAGGTAACCAGGTCCAGGTAACATCGTAAGGGGGAAGCATGGCAACCAGGCTTTGGAGATTTTTTTTTTAGAACGCCTCCTGTGTTCTGTTTGTTTAATTTCAAATTTTTGGTTAAGGGGGCATATGCTCTCTCTGCCCACCCCCATATACGCCCCTGTTAACAACCTTGCCAACCTTCGTATTGTTTGTATCTTAAACATTAACCTTGATATACCCACATCAATATCATTGATAAATACCAAAAACAACAATGGGCCCAAAATTGAACCCAGGGGAATTCCACTAATAACATTAGTCCACGAAGAAAACAGAGAATAACCATTCTCTGTTTTCTCTCACTCATCCATCCTTTTATCCATTGTAGCAACTTGCCCTTAATGCCATACAGATTCATTAAGAAAATAGTCTTCCGTGTGCCACAGTATCAAAAGCTTACCTAAAATCCAAGTATATGATATCAAAATAATTTTTTGCTTCCAGTTCCCTTTGTGACCATATCATAGTATCCAATCAACTTTGTCAGACAAGACTTTCCCTTAACAAACCCACACTGTGTCTGAAATATTAACTGCAGTCTTGTTTAGATGATCCTGCTTCGCTTCCTTAACCAGTGACTTCATTATTTCCCAGGTCTGTAATTACTCTTGTCACCCTTTGATTCCCCCTTTGTGATTTGTTGACACATTTGCACATCTCCAGTCCATGGGGATGTCCCCTGAGTCCATGGATGCTTTCATAATTATGGTTAAGGGTTTGCTTACTTCCTTTGCTGCTTCCTTTAATATAACTGGATAAATCTCATCCACCCAGGGTGCCTTTTGTATGTTCAATTTCAACAATTTCTCCTCCACTTTACTCTCAATTACAAAATCATTTAGCTCCCTGCCAGAGTTTGATAAGGTTCTGGCCTCCACTTCCCTACAGACCTCCTCATGTGTAAATGTAGATGCAAAATACTCATTCAGTTTGTCAGTTTCATCAAAAATCAAACCATCAATATCAAGTGGACCAATCTGATTCATCCCCTTCCTTCTAGAATTTACATAAGTAAAGAAGAACTCTTTCCCGTTTTTCTTTGCATTTTTTGCCAAAGATTTCTCATAATCTGCTTTGTTGGTTGATATGTACTGGCGCAAAAATGACTGTGGTTATACTGTGCCACGTAAAAGTTAAAATACGAAAACAATAGATTCTGATAACCTCCAAAAAGGTTACATTGTCAAATTATTATATATATATATATATAAAAAAACAGAAGCAGTATAAGTTTAAAAATAAATTATCTAATTTAAATATGTGTGTACATATTAATGGCTTGTAAAAACTTTAAAACTGCTGACATATCTTCATTGTCTGATAAAATCTGACTGAGTGTACAAGGCCTGGACAGATGAGTATAAGAGGCAAAATATATATTGTGAATGTGGGTAAAATTAACGCAATCGATTAAAATATGCTTTATAGATAAAATGGTCTGCCCTCAGCAGGAATGAATGTGTTAGATGGCTGTGTTCTATGCGGAGTCGAGCAATAACTTCCTCGCTATGATTTCTGTGCACAGACTGGAATGCCATGTTTCTATTACAGGCTGCATCTGGTATAATTTATTTGTTTTCTCTCTCTCTCTCTCTCTCTCTCTCTCTCTCTCTCTATGCCATAGTTGTTGCCATTGAGAGTATATCTTCTTGTGTATTATTTGCCTGTAGTCTATATTGGGGACTGACAGGCAGAGATTATCAGTGGGAGCTGCTGATTTGGCTGCTGTGTCGACCAATTCATTTCCCCTAATCCCAATATGGCTAGGAATCCAGCAGAAGTGAATACCAAACTTGGATGATAAACAATGTATCTTCTGCTGAACCCGACAGAGAATTGGATGGGAGTTGTGTCTCAAAGATAATAAAGCCTGTAAATATACTCAAAAGAATCGGAATATATTATTGACCTTTGGTATTAACTAGTTCTAATGTGATCCATGGCTAACTCTATAGCACAGAGCTCTGCAGGGTTTATGCAAGGCTCAGGAAGAATCTTCTGAGATATAATAGTGTCTGAAAAAAACAACTGCAGATCCTACACACGATTTTGACTTCGAGCTGTCTATGTAAACTGGGAGGAAGTTGGAGTGTTCAGCTTGGTGTGCTGTACAGAGCTACAGGTAGACAGATGGAGTCTCAGGACTTTACCCAGATTTTAAGGAAAAAGTCGCATGATGGAAAATTAGCATGCCAGGGTGGAAGGGTTTGCTTTGGTGTTCGTGCAAACTTGTCTCTTTGAATAACGCTTGGACACAATTACCAAAAGATTGGTTAGCAGTCTGACGAACATTGTACAAATTTCCCCAACGTGGCTCAAACACGGATGTCTACGTAGGATGGTCTGGCAGGGATTTTAGTTTAAAAGCATGCTTTAAAGACAACTGCTTACTACGAAGGGAGAGCGGCAGTTCATTTGCTTCAACATATAAGCTCTGGACAGGAGATGTTCTAAATCCTCTAGTAGCGATGCAGATTGCCTGATGATGAACAGGGCCCATCATCAGGCAATCCGCATCGCTACTGGAGCATTTAGCCATCGAAGCTGCAGTGGGCATTTAGCCCACTCCAGCCATCGAAGGACAGTGTTCTGGCTGAAGAGTACACCTGGGATCTGTGATCTAGTTTGGATTGTAAAATTGCATGAGAGATACGTAGAAAGGTCTGCTCCTGTTTAGAGGACAGAGAATGAAGAATATTTAGTTCTCTCATGCATGGTCCCTAAGGCTGTCAGAGACATTCTCTGAGATGTGCCAGACAAGCTGTGCTTGCTACCTCGGAGTCTAAAACGCTGATGGAACTGATATTCGGGTGACATTCAAGTCAAGTGAACCTAATTTCAGGGAAGTCTGGATGGTTTGTGACAACAAAATCCTCTGCTTTAATACGTAAAATTGGGCGGTAGATGACTCTCATCGTCTGGTGCACTACCACCAATTTGCTTATTGGAGGCTTGAAGTGGTGGAACCGATCTTTAGTCCCCAGAGCAAAGTTCCGGCTAACCCTCTCTCATCACTTCCATCACACAGTATGATTGATGTCTTTTGAGATTACGATGAACACCATGGCAAGATCCAAGCTTCTTTACATTTTGAGGGCACAGCTCTAAAATGGTGTTTTCAGGCTGGCTGCAAGTTACTACACCAGACCGAACCTATTGGTAACTCTCTAGGAGGCTTCTGGATCAACAAGAGTATAATCTTGCTGCCTCTACTCTGCCAGACAGTGGCTAGAGGGAGTACGAGTAGTGCGTATGTGGGGGACATTGTCAAGGCCACGTTACGTCAAGGAACTGGGTATATTCTTACCACATGTATGCCATATCCAAAAATTTCATTACTTTATACAGCATGTACCCCTCCCCCACTTTTTCTTACTATTCAATACACCGTGAATTGTCAAAGTAATAGGGTACACTTATTTGCGAAAAGATCTAAACCTCTCAAACACTTCCTAGTTCATTTCACAAATATGTGGTCTCAGTTCTAATCTCAATGATGTCCATTTCCAATTCCAGTCTGCCAAACCCCATGTATTTTTCTCTGACAGAATCTCAGTTACTGGTAGATTCAACGACTGCTCATCTCAGTTGCTGAAATTATTCGCTGTATGAATCCTTTCGCCTCAAATGTGGTACTTGTGCAAATGTCCGTTCTGATATTCCCTGTCAGAGACGGTAATTTGGAATCTCCTCTGGCTTAAAATCTGCATCTCATTCTGTCAAATTCACCTGTTGTCTCTACTGTTCTCACAACTCCACTAATCACGTGGCGTTCTTTGACTTCCTGTCTTTGCAACTTGATTTTCTCCAGTCCAACTTTCCTAGGGAGGAGGTGTTATGCTGTTAATAAAGAAAAACATAAAATCAAAAGAAGTGCATCCAGTTGATATAGATGAACAGTGCACTGTTGAGTCAGTTTGGTGTGACATAAGCATTGCGAAAGCAAAAATAAGAGTAGGAGCGTGTTATAGGCCTAATGACTTGAATGAGTACAATGAACAATTGTACAGAGAAATAGAGTGGGCTAGTAAATCGGAATGTCTTATAATGGGGGATTTTAACTTCCCAGATATTGACTGGAACTTGTCGGTTGGGCACTCACACACTAGTCAGACTTTTGTGGATTTATTGGATGATTGTTTTCTGCAGCAGCATGTTCGAGAGGCAACCAGAGAAAGTAATACTCTTGATCTGGTTATCAGCAGTGATCATTCATGTATTACGAATTTGCAGATAAAAGAACCACTAGGTGGCAGTGATCACAGTGTACTGACGTGGGATTTACTTAAAGATTTAACTACTATCAGGGGTAAAGGAAAGGATTTTTGCTTCCGTAAAGGCGAGTACAGTGGTCTCCGACAGTTTTTAGTTTCTGTACAGTGGGATCAACTGACGATGTTACCAACAGTAAATTCTAAGTGGGAAGCATTCAAGGAATTAATCGTGGAAGCTACTAAAAGGTTCATACCTATTAAGAAATATTGTTCAAGGTTTAGGCCTAAATGGTTGTCAAATGAACTAATGAGACTCGTAACAGAGAAGAAAAATGCATGGGATGCATATAAATTATCAAGCGACTCAGAAGCATATGGCAGATATAAGTTAATCTGTAATCAGGTCACAAAGGAGGTTCAGCAGGCGAAGGCAGATTACGAGAAATCCTTGGCAAAAGATGCTAAGAAAAACAGCAAGGATTTCTTTACTTATATAAACTCTAAAAGGAAGGGGATGAATCTAATCGGTCCACTTGACATCGATGGTTCGACTGTTGATGATCCTGCTCAGATAGCAAACAAACTGAATGAGTATTTTGCATCTACATTCACACGTGAGGAATTATTACAATTTGAAAATGGAAGAAGGTTATCAAATTATAGCAGTGTGCTTAATGATTTTGTAATAACTGAGAGCAAAGTGGAGGAGAAATTGTTGAAGTTAAACATAAGAAAAGCACCTGGGGTGGATGGGATCTATCCAGTTATATTAAAGGAGGCGGCAAAGCAACTAAGCAAACCCTTAGCCATAATTATGAGATCATCCTTGGACTCAGGGGAGGTTCCCACAGACTGGAGATGTGCAAATGTATCCCCAATTCACAAAGGGGGATCGAAGGCTGACACGAGTAACTACAGACCAGTTAGTTTAACTTCTGTTCCGGCTAAAATAATGGAGTCGCTGGTTAAGGATGCATTGCAGGATCATCTAGACAAGACTGCAGCAATAATTCAGACACAGCATGGGTTTGTTAAGGGAAAGTCTTGTCTGACAAATTTGATTGGTTATTATGATGTGGTTACAAAGGAACTGGATGCGAAAAATAATTTTGATATCATATATTTGGATTTCAGGAAAGCTTTTGACACTGTTGCGCATGGAAGACTATTGTACCAATTGGAGCAGAATGGTATTAAGGGTAAGTTGCTACAATGGATAAAAGGATGGTTAAGTGCTAGAAGACAGAGGGTGGTAATCAATGGGTGCTGCTCTTCTTGGACTAATGTTATTAGTGGAGTCCCACAGGGTTCGGTGTTAGGTCCACTGTTGTTTTGTATATTTATCAATGATATTGATGAAGGTATATCAGGCTTAATGTCGAAGTTTGCAGATGATACAAAGGTTGGCAGGGTTGTTAATGATAGTAATGGCAGTGTGCTACTACAACAGGATCTAGATAATTTGGGCAGATGGGCTAAGAAGTGGCAACTGAAGTTTAACCTTGACAAATGAAAGTACTACATATGGGTAGAAGTAACCCCAGAGAAACGTACCAACTGTGTGGTACTACACTTAAGGTGGTAGAAAATGAAAAAGACCTGGGAGTAATTGTGCAGGCAGATATGAAGTTTTCTGAGCAATGCAGACAGGCTGCCAGGGCAGGTCATGGGGTTTTGTCAATGATATATAGGAATTTTGCTAGCAGGGAAAAGGAGGTGATTGTCCCTCTGTATAAGGCAATGGTCAGGCCACGCCTTGAGTACTGCGTACATGTCTGGAGGCCTCATTTTAGGAAGGATGTACATTTGCTTGAGCGTGTACAGAGAAGAGCAACAAGATTGGTGAGGGGAATGAAGGGATCCTCTTACCAAGAGAGGCTTAAGTTCTGCAAATTGCAGTGGCTGGAGACTAGGCACTTGCGCGGTGATCTGATTGAGGTATATAAGGCCTTGAATGGGTTGAGCACGCTGAATTCTGATGGGATCCTTCCACTTGTTCAGATTACGAATCTAAGGGGGCATAAATTCAAATTAAGAAAAGCCAGATGTAGAATAGATGTGCGGAAATTTTCCTTTAGCCAGCGGGTGGTTAATTGCTGGAACAAACTTCCATCTGTCATTGTGGAAGTTGATAGGTTGAATAAATTTAATGAGGAACTGGACAGGCATTTGGGGGGAATGGTGTGATTTTTTTTTTTTTTTTTTGGCTGAAGCTGCATAAGCTCATACATTTGCTTTCTTGCATCACATGCCACTACTACTACTACTACTACTAACAGTGAAGTAATTTTCCTTGGTGATTTTAATGTTCACAACTGCAGCTGGCTCCCAATTTCAAGTCACACAGACCCAGCCTGTTGAGATGCTAAGGCTTTTGCAATTACTAATGACCTCGCATTAGAATACAGGACAATCCTAATCATACAGCCAACACACTTGATTTTTTCTCACAAACCACCCTTCTAAGTACATGGTCGAATTGAGTGGTCCTTTAGGCACCTCTGATCACAACTTGGTCATTGTGTCTTCTCCAATGGAGCCTTTATCTCATGACTATTCCCAACCTCGTGTTGTATTCCATTACAAGAATGCAAAATGGGATGACCTGCGAGATTTCTTTTCTTCTTTTCCTTAGTCAGATTACTGTTTCAAAACTTTTGATGTCAATATTTGCTGAGATCGTGTCAGTGAAATTATTCTTGTAAGAATGGAATCCTTTATTCCACACTCTATCTTGAAATCTCATCTTTTATCTAAACTTTGTTTTACAATAAATGTTCTAAGGCTGTTCAAGTTAAGAATTTGCATATCATAACTGGCAACTTTCCAATTCTTCAGTTTCATTTGCTGCCTACGCCAGAACTTTCAACAATTGTAAAGCAGTTATTAATCAGTCCAAACTAGATTTTGAATAGGCTAAGAGTACAAAATTTGCTTCTTGCCCTAATGGTAGTCGAGCATAATGGTCTCTTGCCAAAGCTATTGGCCACAACTTTTGCCCATCTCTGTGAAAACCAGATGGTTCTATTATCACTTCAGCCAAGGATAAAGCTGACTTTCTAGGATCCCATTTTTCTTCCAACTGATGTATAAATGATCTTGGTAAAACACTTCCCATGATTCCTAAGACGCTAAATTTAATGCATCCTGTGGTCTTATGTCAAAAGGATTTTGATGAATCTTGATGCTAAGAAAGCTCCAGGTCCTGATGGTATTTCTCCGCTTGTTCTCAAAACCTGTGCTCCTGAACTTACTCCTGTTCTTTGCCACCTTTTTTTCACTTTCTTATTCCAAAGATGTCTTTCGTTCTGCTTGGAAATTTGCTTATATCCAGCTAGTTCCTAAAAATGGATAACAAATCCCTCCCATCCAATTATCCTCTCATCACAATTATTTCTACTCTTTCTAAAGTAATGGAAAAATCAATTAACTGCCAACTCTTAAACTATGTATAAACTTTCCGTCTGATCAACGACTGCCAATACGGATTCCGTCAGTGTTAATCCAGTGTTGATATTCTGGTTTATGTTACCCATTTATGGACAAATGCAATGGAAAAGTTCGGTGAAACACAAGCAGGTGCTCTTGACATCTCAAAAGTTTTTGATCATGTTTGGCATAAAGGTCTTCTAAACAAGCTTCCATCTTATGGTTTGGCAACTGTTTTTTGTAATTGGTTATCCAGTTTTCTTTCTGAGGGTGATGGTACTCTGTCTTCCAACTTTTCCACTAATGATGGTGGGAAAAGTTTCCTCTCTTTTACTCTTGTATATTGATGATCTTCTTCCTTTGACCAGAAATCCTATCCATATTTTGCTGATGATAGCATATTGCTCTCCACTTTTCAGTTTGAGAAACCTTGCTCTGCTCAATCAGCTTCAACTTCTCGAATATCCGCTAACAATTCCTTAAATGCCGATCTCCAGGGAATTCTCCAGTGGGGCAAAGGCAACTTAGTTGATTTCGATCCTTCTAAAACTCAGATCAGCCTTATATCTTGCAAAAAGGATTCTTCTGTTCCTATGCTTATCTTTGGCAACACTCCCATTTCTAGGCAAGATGATATCTCTCTTTTGGGAATTATCCTGAGTTCGAATCTCTCTTGGCACAAACAAATTACAAATATTGTTTCCTCAACATCAAAATAACTTGGTTTTCTCTTTTGCTCTCGCTGTTACTTTTCTTCTAAACAGCTGTTCACTCTCTACAAATCACCCTACCAAGGAATATTGTTTCCACATCTGGGGTGGTGCCTCCAAAACCTCTCTCAGGCTTCTAGATTCCATTCAGAAGAGGGCAATTAGTTAATTAATGACTCATCTCTAACAGTGTTTCTCCACTCTCTGTCTCATAGACGTTCTGTTTCTGCTGCACGCCTTTTCTACAGATACTTCCACGGGCACTGTTCTTCTGAATTGGCTTCTATAATTCCCGCTCTCTCTTTAAAAACAGTCTGAACATGTGCCACAATCAGCCAACATCCATTTACTGTCCAACTTCAAACTTGCAGAACCAACTTTTCATCTTCTTTGTTTATTCATTCAACTATTGTTTTCTGGAACAACCTTCCTTCATATGCATTTCCTGAAAATTACAGTCTACAGAAGTTCAAGTCCAATGTCAACAAATATCTTCTTTCGTCTTCTCAACCTCCAACCAACAAGCACGGTATTAAGTATTATAGGTTCTAATACCTCTTGTGTTTGAGGGTTTCATAAAAAAAATGGCACTGGCAGCTGTTTAGACAATATTTTTTGTGATGTATGTGACTGAATCATTAATAGGCTCCTGATCGACTGCATCAAGGTAAAAATTTCCCTGATGTTGGAAAGCATTCCAGTCAGCCTGATCAGTCTTCCACTGTGGTAACTTGAAAGGAACACACTGCGTAAGCAGGTTATCACAGGGAAGTGATCACTTCCGTATGGGTTGTGCTCCACTTCCCAAGTAAGTGAAGGGAGTAGAGAAGGGGAGCAGATAGAAAGATCAAATTTCAGAAAACATACGGGTAGACATGTGGAAGAAAGTGTTTGTTCCTACATTTAGAACTGTCATTTGGAATATGCTCTATGACTTGTCCCCTTCTATTGTTGCTAGCACTACCACACAAGGGTTATGTCCATTAAAATCCCCGAGAAGAAGAAAGGGGTAGGCAGCTGCATTAAAAGATCATCAAGGTCTTCCTGGCAGATGGCAGTTTCAGGTGGCAAATATATAGCAGATGGTTAACAAAAAACCCACTGTAAGGCAAACTGCAACAGCCTCTATTCTGTTTGTAAGTAGCATAGGCTGAACTGGGGTCTGGTTACCCACAAGGATAGCTACTCTTCCATGAGCAGGACCATCAGCAATTCTGTCCTTACAAAAATTGTGATGTTACACATGGTTGGGTCATCATTTGTTTTTAGATAATTCTCCTGCAAGCAAAAGCAAACTGGCTTGTGCTTTTGCAGGAGGGCCTTGATGTCATCAGTATTTCGCTGGAATCCACGACAATTCCATTGTAGGAATTTAGCCATTATTTTGGCTTGGTGGGTCCACCAGGTGGCTTTCGAGGTGCTGAAGGCTTACTTTTATCAGTCTTGGATTTATCTTTTTTGGGGAAGTAAGGATGTCGTCCTGTGTCCATTTCCTCCTCCACAAAGAGTTCCAAGACTGATTTGTCCGGTACCTCCTTATCCTGTACATCTACTGTTTCTGGTATTATGGGCGGCTCTTCCGATCTTTTTGATTTTTTTACTACTTGGTTTTGGTAGTGGTGGAGTGCTAGGAGGTACGGATATCGGTGTGGCAGTTGACTGTGTTTTTTGGGTGGGCTTTTGTGAATGCAATAAATAGCAAGCAGTTGGAGAGAATGATTCTCATGGTGGTATGGTCATCTCAGTTTGTGTAACCATAGTGCACTTAGTAGAAACCTTCAGGGCATATGAAGGTTTCCCGCTATTTATTGGTTGGATAAGTTTTCTGGCTTCTGGGTAGGAGTATTCACCTCTGTTTTTAATTTTTGGGTTTCTTTTTCATCCTTCAAATGCTGGCATGCTCTACAGTAGGCAGGGTGCTCTCCTTGACAATCGACACAGATCGGTTTTGAAGCTGAATGTTCCTTGCTCTCCTCTTGGTCTTCAGTGCCACATCGAGCACTGGCAGGGTTACCATGGCAAGCTGCTTGTGAGTGGCCGTATTTTTGGCATCTAAAACACCTCAGTGAGTTTGGAATGTAAATCCTCACTGGGCAATTTAGAGAGCTTGGAACTTGGAAGCCGTGGAGTGTTGAATGTGAGGATGAGAACTCAGGTTGGGACGATATTCCCATCCTTTTTGTATCAATATTCTTTTGACAGCAGTCACTCCTTGGTCTTTCAATTCAGAGCAGATCTCTTCTTCAGAGACACGAAGAAGGTATGACACCTCGTGAAGAATTCAGAGTTTTGTATGTGGGGGGGGTGAGAGTGACAGGTATTCCCCTAGGGATGTACAGTTCAGGATTTTTTCCGATTGAAACTTCGACCAAAAGGTCACCAGAATGCAGTTGATTCTGGTGATCCTGAATTCTAAATGATTCTAAATCTTTCTGGATAAAGAAGGGTGACATCTACCTGATTGACTGCTCTCCGGTGGAATGGAGAATAAGGAAGAGCAGTATCAGTGATGGTGGTATGTCCTCAGTTCCAGCTCTTTTTACCGAGGTGTTTTCGTTATTTTCGCTTTGATTGGGTAGGGGCCTTGTTGGGGCCCCAGAAGAAAGAGAGGGATTTATATTACTCATAGGAGTAAAATAAGAGTTTCAGATGCCTATGTACCCCACCCACCATGGAGCCCTATGAGGGGATGCCCACTTCAGAACTAGCAGTACTGCATACACAAATGGGACACCAAGTTCGCTTAGGAGCACCATACCCACATTTCCAATAAGACTTGATCCCATCCCAGGACCAAAGGGAGGGAAATTTATTGGAACATAGTGGACCCAAGCAGTAAGAACCACCCGCCGATTGATCCAAGTTGGGCCGGTCTGGGACCATCCATCTTGTTGAAGCAGGGGCCGAAGTGGTGTATTAAGGATGGGTCCCTCAACCATCAGGATCCCCTTTTCCGAGTTTCCACGGGTCGCAGTACACCACTACACCCGCCGGTTTCCAATTATATAATCTGGAAGGTCTCCTCATCAAGTACAGTTGCCCATATCAAGGAGCTTTAATCTGCCTTTGCTTCCCTAACGCCCTTTGTGACTTGATTACTATTTTATATCTATCATTGGCTTCTGTGTCCTCTTATAATTTGTGTGTTCCATGCATTTTTCTTCTGTGTCACAAATCTTGTTAGGTCATCTGACATCCATTTAGGCCTAAACCCTTAACACTATTCCTTATTTGGCATGAAAAGCCTAGTAGCTTTCAAGATTAATTCCTTTTAAGGAATTAATTTTGAAAGCTACTAGGCTTTTTACAATAGCAAATTCTAAATGTTTCCCATTTAGAATTTGCTGTTGGCAATATCATCAGTTGGTCCCACTGTATAAAATTTAAAAAATCTCAGACCATCTTTAAGTAAATTCCACCATGATCATTGCCACTTACTGGTTCCTTTATCTGCAGATTCTTAATGCATGAAGAGTCACTGCTGATAATCAGATCAAGAGTATTACTCCCTCTGGTTGCCTCTCGAACATGCTGCTGTAGAAAACAATCATCCAATATATCCACAAAAGTCTTGCTAGTGTGTGAGTGACCAACACGCACGTTCCAGTCTACATCTGAGAAGTTAAAATCCCCTATTATAAGACAATCTGACTTACTGGCCCACTCTATTTCCCTGTACAGTTGTTAACTGTATACATCAGAGTCATTATACCTATAACTGGGGGTGTGCTGGTAAATTTTTAATAACCGGCTCTCTAAAAGAAAGTAGGGGTACTGGTGATTTGAACAGATTTTAATTGTGACTGACGCTTAGTAGACAGGTGGTGCCACCTGTCTACTAAGACCCTTTGTGTGATTGATGCAGCGCGACGTTATCAATCATGTAATTCACCTCTCCAGGGTCCTGAACTGAATATCATCATTCTTCTTTTTCTTGATGATTCCCCCCCCCTCTCTCTCTCTCTCTCTCGGGGTAATTCAAAAAATTTTTTTTTTGGCTGGTGCAGCATAAGCCTCAAGCTTCCTTGCACCATGTGGCTAATAATAATAATAATAATAATATTATTAAGATACAATTTTTTCATACAAACATGATGCGTACAATATCAAGAATTATTTTGAAAATACTTGGTTATTATTATTAGCCAAATAGTGCAAGGAAACCTGAGGCTTATGCTGCACCAGCCAAAAAAAAAATTCTTGCATTACCGTGTGAGAGAGAGAGAGAGAGAGAGAGAGAGAGAGAGAGAGAGAGAGAGAGAGAGAGAGAGAGAGGAAATCACCAAGAAAGCAAGAAGGAGAAGAATGACGATATCCAGCTCAGGACCCTGGGTTTGCCAAACCCATACTCACCAGATGTGTATCTTTGGTGTCAATTGACTTTAGTGTACATCGATCATTAAAAAAATTCTACATTTGTTTTAACATACTTTGTACTTTTAGGAACATTTTCTTCACACTGTAGGCCTTGACGAAGTTTGAAAAATGGCCGACATTTCATGTTTAGAAGGTGTAATTAATACCACCTTTGCTGTCCCCATTTTCCTTCTCTTATCATCAGTATATTTACTAGTTCTTAATTTAGAATTTTTTTTTTTTTTTTTGAAACTGTCCAAAATGTCGGAATCATTCGGATATTCAGGTACTGTGACCATGTAAACAGAGATAGGAAAAAATTATGGGAAGTGTGGATAACATACTTCTGCAAAAAAACAGATGATTATTTAAAAGAAAGATTAATTAACAGAAAACCACTCTCTGCTAGTTCTCTAATAGGAGCGCTCTGTTTGAAAATTTGGGAATACCCCTTGTCTGTTCTCAGTATTGGGACAGGTGGACAAATAAGTTTCATGAGTACCACTAAGTTGTAGAATGGTCAACCCTTTAGCTCTCTTAATTCATGTTTAGGAGCAGCACTAATTGCTTGAAGGCCAGAAGTGCGAACCCTTAAGTCTCTCCTAATCCATTCGTTATGTGAAAATTTTCACTCAACGGAATCTATTTAAATGTAATTATCAAGGGGAATTCGAAAAAAATTCGCTAAATAGAAAAATTAGCTATAAAGGAGTTCGTTAAACAGAGGTCAATTGAGTAATTTTAAATTCTAAAATTGAGTATAAATTTTATGCAACAAATATCTTAACAATAGGCAGCAAAAAATATAATTTATTTAAATAACCATAAGCTTATTTGAATAGTTGGTAAATATGTGAAAAAAATTCACTGAATATTACAAATTTTGAAATGTACTGCATCCAAATGTTACAAGTCCCTGTTAATAAAGGTGCCCATATGCATTACAGTCCCAAAAAAAGGCAGACTGTACCTATCATTGTGGTATATTTGTATAACTGTAGATAGTGAAAACCTAACAGTACAATAAATCAGGAAAGATATCTTGTATTTGGGATAGAAATTTGATATTGAATGTTAAATGTAAAGCATATTTTATTAACGGGGCAGTGCCTGGCAAGTGCCTTACTTGTGCACCCCTAGAGCTGGCCTCGACTTTCAGTAACATAAAGGGTAATTTCCTGTTTTATTTTACCACAAGGGACTTTTCAGAATAAAACATCTATTTTTACTGTCTTTGTGCCAAGACATTATTTCCAGATGGTATATTGACAAGTACTTTCCATCCATCTGAAGCAGAAAACATTCTCCACAGTCCACACCATAATGATTACTTTCTGTGCAATGAAGGATTAGAACTGTTCAGTGGCGCAGCCAGGATAGGGTCAGCAGGCACACTGTACGGTTCTAGTACAGAAATCTGCTATTCTGGCACATTTTTAGAAAAGTAATACCACGATATACTGTACCATGAACAACTAAATTAAGTGTTTATTCAATGTTTTTAAAAATATTGATTTTTTTTTCTCTAATTAATCAAAGGCTAGAATGCCACCCCTCTGTGTTACCAGGCAATACTAGGTGATAGATGACTCTCATCAACAGGTGAAATACCACCATTTTGCTCATTGGAGGCTTGAAGTGGTGGAACCCATGTTTAGTCTCCAGAGCTAAGTTCCGGTCAACCCTTCCCCAACTTTTCTATCATGCAGTATGACTGATGACTTTTGGAGTTATGATGAAGATCATGATGAGATCCAATCTTTCTTACATTTCGGGTCCTTGAGGTTGTCAAAGACATTCTCTCAGATATGCCAGACAAGCTGTGCTTGCTACCTGGGAGTCTAAAACGCTGATGGAACTGCTATATGGCGAAGTCCGGACGGTCTGTGATAGTCAAATCCTCTGCTTGCACCTTCACAATGGTGGGACTGTTAGTAACCCTGGGTAAAACCTCCATGCACATGCACACTGTGCATGACCACCCAGGTGTGAACCAACATAAGCAGGGGTCGAGGTGTGGCACCCACACGACATGGAGGAATGCCACCTCTCTGTGTTACCAGGCAATACTAGGTGGTAAATGACTCTCATTGACTGGTGAAATACCACCACTTTGCTTATTAGAGGCTTGAAGTGCTGGAACTCATGTTTAGTCTCCAGAGTTAAGTTCCAGTAAACCCTTCCCCATCTCTTCTATCATGCAGTATGACTGATACCTTTTGAGGTTATGATGGACATCATGGCAAGATCCAATCTTCCTTACATTTCGAGGGTACTACTCTAAAACAGTGTTCGCTGGCCGGCCGCTGGTTAGTATACCAGATCGAACCTATTGGTAACTCTTTAGGAGGCTTCCGGATCTCCTAGTGTATAATCTTGCTACCTCTACTCTGCCAGATAGTGATTGGAGGGAGTCCGAGTAGTGTGTATGAGGGGGCATTATCGAGGCTACGTTGTGTCAAGAATCCGGGTATATTCTTACCATGTGTACGCCATATCCAAAAATTTCATTACTTTATACGGCATGTCCCTCCCCACTTTTTCTTACTATTGAATACACCATGAATTGTCAAACTAATAGAATAAGCTTATCTGCAAAAAGACCTAAACCTTCCTAACACTTCCTAATTCATTTCACAAATATCCATGGTCTCAATTTTAATCTCAACAAAGTCCATTTCCACTTGCAGTCTACCAAACCCCATGTACTTTTTCTGACAGAATCTCAGTTATCGGTTGACTCAACCACTACTCATCTCAGTTGCTCAAATTATTCGCTGTATGATTCTTTCCACCTCAAAGGTGGTACTTGTGCATATGTCCATTCTGATATTCCCTGTCAGAGACAGGGAATATCAGAATCGACATATTCACAGAGAATGTCAAAGCTCCAGGTCCTGGTGGTATTTCTCCACTTGTTCTCAAAACCTGTGCTCCTGAACTTACTCCTAATCTTTGCCGCTTTTTTCACTTTCTTATTCCAAAGGTGTTTTTCCTTCTGCTTGGAAATTTGCTCATATCCAGCCAGTTCCTAAAAAGGGTGACAAATCCCTCCCATCCAATTATCGTCCCATTGCAATTACTTCTATTCTTTCTACAGTAATGGAGAAATCAAGTATCTGCCAAATCTTGAACTACCTAGAAACCTGTCTGATCAATGATCGCCAGTATGGATTTCATCAGTGTAGATCCACGGGTGATATTCTGGCTTATGTTACCCATTTATGGACAAATTCAATGGAAAAGTTCGGGGAAACACAAGCATTTGCTCTTGACATCTCAAAGGCTTTCGATCGTGTTTGGCATAAAGGTCTTCTAAACAAGCTTCCATCTTATGGTTTGCCAACTGTTTTTTGTAATTGGTTATCCAGTTTTCTCTCTGATCGCTCATTGAGGGTGATGGTAGATGGTTCTCTGTCTTCTAACTTCTCCATTAATGCCGGTGTCCCCCAAGGCTCAGTTCTTTCCCCCAACTCTTTTCCTCTTGTATATTAATGACCTTCTTCCATTGACTGGAAATCCCATACATAGATTTGCCGATGATAGCACATTGCATTCCACTTTCCATTTTGAGAAACCTTGTCCTGCTCAATCAGCTTCAACTTCTCGAAAATCTGCTACCAATTCCTTAAATACCAATCTCCAGGTAATTCTCCAGTAGGGCAAAGACAACTTAGTTGATTTTCGTGCTTCTAAAACTTAGTATTGTCTTATATCTCACAAAAAGGATTCTTCTGCCCCTATGCTTATCTTCGGTGACACTCCGATTTCTACGTAAAATGATATATCTCTTTTTTTTTTTGGGATTACCCTGACTTCTAATCTCTCCTTTCATGAGCACATGACAAATATTGCTTCCTATGCATCTAGAAAACTTGATTTTCTCTTTTGCTCTTGGCGTTACTTTTCTTCCAAACAGCTGTTCACTCTGTACAAATCGCAAATCCGCCCTACCATTGAATATTGTTCCCTCATCTGGGGCTGTGCCCCAAAATCTCTCTCAGGCTTCTAGATTCCATTCAGAAGAGGGCAGTTAGGTTAATTAATGACTCCTCCCTAACACAGTCTCTGCACTCACTGTCTCATAGATGTACTGTTTCTGCTTTATGCCTTTTCTACAGATACTTCCATGGGCAATGTTTTTCTGAATTAGATTCTATAATTCCAAAATACTCAGAACACGTGCCGCCGCCAGCCAACATCCATTTACTGTCCAACTTTATGTAATGTGGAAATGAATACCGATGTTCATATCTATGCATTATGTGCTGTACCTACAGGCCAACTCCCACTAATTGAAATAATTCTGAAATGTTATTTTCCTTGTTTGTAAAATTATTTTATTTCAACCCGCTCTTTTTATTCAGAGATTAAGGTACTTGTAAGACTCTGCACCTTACAGAATTACTTTTGGTAACGTAAATGGTAACTTCCTATTTGATTTTACCACACGGAACTTCTCAGAATAAAACACCTATGTTCATGTCTTTCCGCCACTCAACATTATTTCCAAATGGAATACTGACAAGTACTTTCCATATACGTTTGAAGCAGAAAACATTCTCCACTACCCACACTGGAATGGAGTGCAATAAAGGATTGTTTGATTTTACGAATGTTCATGAGAAGACACAAATTTTTGAAGTTTGTAACACAGCTATCAATAGAAATATTTTCATGAAATTTCGTTTTGTCCAGAAAAGGAAAAGGTGCTGTACTCATATTGATCCCTAAAAACAATTACAATAAAGCAAACCTTTTTTTTTTATTTTTTTTTATCAAATGTCCATTGCAATGTTAACAGTTTTACAGCACTTTTTCCCATTTCCAGTGTGGCTTCCAACAGATGAATTGCCTTCATTTTGCTTTAGCAGATGCAAGAGACATTGAAGAAAGGAAGTATGATCTTTTTGTTTTTCAAAAACAATTTGTTGCAATTCTTTCTGTCATGTTTTTTATGCTGTGCATTATTTTATTATTATTTTCATTTATTTATTTTTTCCTGTATCACGCTGACAACGACTCTGTACTTTGCAGCTTACTGCATGCTTTCGCTGCTTTCACAATACTTTTCAAAAAAGGAAGACACAGAAGTTATGTTCGAAACGAAAGGTTTTCAAAATTTGTTTTGGAAGAAGGAGAGCGCACGTGAATCTCATTTGTTAACGCCTACATTATTTATTTATTTTTAAAATTTAATTCAGATAAAGTAAAAGTGACATTGACCCCTAGACAGCAATCAAATGCTAAGTGGGTAAATAAAACCATAACATAGCAATACAATATCTATATTGGGTAATATAAAATATAGAAATACAAAGATAAAGGTAAAAGGTGAAGACAGATTATATTCAACATAAATGCTCAATTTACAGTCAGTGTTTGTCCAAGCAGAGTGTGGGGATGCCGGCAGGATGCTGTAGGCTGATGGAACAGGAGAAGGAGCACAGATGATCCTTAATTACAGAAGCCACGTAGGACGATGATGAAATAAAGGTCTAAAATTGCAAGTAGTGTAGGTATCTACAAAAACTTTTGTTTTGTATGCTTTGTCAACACAAATTGCCTCAGGGTTGATGTTTAAGGCATTGAGAAGCCCATTCGTGTTTGCTGGGACTGAGCAAGCTGATTTGGTTGAGGGCAGGTCGGATCACAGATGTTTGCCAATTACTTATTCTTCTGTTATTCTTGGGCAGGATGATAAGGCTATTGATGCTGGGAGCATTTAGTTTACCGGAAATGAGGGCAATTATGTTGCGGGCGGTGATGTCCTGAAGTCCTATTGAGGGATCGAAGAAGCCAATACTCAATACCCAAGAACTGCCGTAGGTAGGTTGGAGGAGCAGAGGACCAGATTTCTGATGTGTAGAGAGCCACCGGTACTATACAAGATCGGATACTTAGTTGTCAGCTTGTTATTGCGGTAACCCACCAGTTCCTGTTGAGCTGACCAAAGGGCTGAGAAGAATTTTTTTTCTAGCTTCCTTGAAGTGCTCTTGAAAAGACAGGTTCAAATCCCAGATCAAGCCTAGGTCCTTGTCAAAGTTGGCAAGTTTAATTTGATGTCCATTGGGATTATTCTTCTCCTTTTTGTAAACATCATCTGGGCAGATTTTTCGGCATGTAGTTCTGGAGCAATATATTGAAGAAAGGTGCTTATCTCAGAGATTTGTGTTGTTGTAGCTCTTTGGATAGACAGCGCATGCTTCGGCTGATCCAAAAGAATGAAAGACTTCAGATCGTCGGCATAAGATGTCATGTTTTGGAAATTTGCTAGCAGAGGTTCCAAAGCTGTTGCAAACAGCGCTGCTGACAAAACACCACCCTGTGGAACCCTTCTGAAGAAAGTAAAGGATCAACAAGGAGTCATCTTTCCTGAAAAATTTTGAGTACAGAGAGGAAGTTATCGGAGATCTTGAAGTAGTTCTTCAGGATGTTACATAAAGATGTGATGGAAATCCCATCATGTGCAGATTTAATGTCAAGATAAATTATGTCGAGGTGCGTTCGAGAATTCAAAGCTTCCTGTATGATAAGATGAGGTTCTCAACAAAGTATCAAGCTGTTTATTGGAAGACATCCTGGTTTCTGTATGGCAAATAATCCCAAATTCCTCGAGGAACAAGTGTTTGGAGGGAGTGGAGCTTATTGCAGATATTCCTGACGTATTGACTAAAAACTGAGCAGCGCCTGCAGTGGATATTCTTCAGCAGTTTTCCGATTACTGTTTTCATCTCGTTTAATAATAATAAGGTTCTTTATTAACTTAAATTTTGTACATTCATGATTCCATACACGGATAACCCAGAATCTACCAATAAACTGTCTCTACAAGTGAACAAACTTGTATTTTGTTTACTAATGAAACAGTACTAAAACATAAGTAATATTTACAATAAATATAAGGTTCAGAACTGAGCATTCTGATTATTCTCATCATTACATGATTCATCATCCCAGTTCGGAAACATTTATTTTCCAATTTCAATACCACACTTTGTCTTTATTTCTTTATGGAGTAGTCTTTTAATGACGTGTTGTACAAGGGAGGCCTCCTTTCCACCTCACAAATAAATTCCTCTGTGTCAAACATTGTCTTCCCCAAAGTATAATAAACAAACCGATTAAGGTCAACCACCCCATGCACACGGAGAATGTCTCCTAAGGCTATGCAAATGCTAAGGTGCACACACACATGTAATGCGTCCGAAGGCATTGGCAGGCATTTTACGCCAGCTTATGTCGTCCTACGCAGCGTTCAAAGTGCTCATCTAGTTTGCATGTCTTTATCCTCTGCTTCCAGCAAAGCTGGGTGTTGGAAGGCATCGCTGATGCCTTACTTCTAGTATAGCCCTTAGGGTGACAGTGAATTTTAATAGAAGTGTTTGGTACAGTACATTTAGCTGCTATTATTTGGCAAGTTGCTTAATCAACCTGAAGAATCGATCAAGTGGGTCTGAATACCATTTTCATCTCTATGAGCTAGTCGTTTATATACTCACCAATTGTTTTTGTGAGATGGTTGACAATGCATGTCAGGGGAAAATGGTCACTATTTTATTGGCTTTTTAAAACTGTCCAATCAATAAGTGGAGATAAAACTGAGGTCATCATCATCATCAGCCATTTTCAATCCACTGCAGGATGAAGGCCTCTTCAGAAACTAAGGTACACAAGGATAAATCTATCACTGAGCTGGATCTGGTAGGTAAGTGAAAATAGTGTATAGTGTGTTTAAGGTCTAATGGAACCAGGGGTTTCCATCTCTGCGTAGTTTACATTGTCGTTTGATACAGTACACTGTGCAGGCCAGAGATTTAAAAGTGTATGGATATTGTGGTGTGTAGTGTCGTGTACCATTGTTCTTCTGGCCATTTAACTGCTGGGGACCCTGGTGGGTCCCAACGCTGCCCACACTAAGCCCCGTGGAGGAAGACCAGGTACACCAGTAATTTGTTTTACTCTGGCAGGTAAGTGAAAATATTGGTATTTTGGAAATGAGGCTAAATTGTGTGGCTGTGTTTAAATTTAAGGTGAACTTACAATAGTCAGGGCACCCCTGGTCTAGCCAATGTTTTTTTTAAATGTTTTTATTTATTTATTTTTATTTTACTTTTATTTTTTTAAATTTCTATTTTTTATTTCACTTTTGGCTTTTATTTATTTATTTTTTTTTGTGGATCCTCCCTGGGAAGCTCACGCAACCTAGCCAAAGTAATAATTCCAGATCCCCTAGCACAGCTCTCTGTGCCATGGACTGTAACTAGGAGTCTGTGGTGCTCCACAACCTACAAGGCCTGCAGAACATCAGAACCCAATGCTAAAAGATAAACTGCAGCCATTATCAATCCACTGCATGATGGAAGCCTCCTCAACAATTCATGTTGAGAGAAATGGACCATAATCTGCCATGTTGGTCCAGTGCGATTTGGCAGATCAACCGTATTTAGCAGTCAGGGGTTTGAACCTGGTTTACTCAAAGAGCATGTGCTACTGCACTACCGCTCCTGACCACTCAGCTACGGAGACACTGCATTACATTAACAACACATCACTCATGCTTTCTAGCATTTACAGGGAACTGTATCTCGACACAGGGGAACCGACGGCGAAATTGTGGACGAACACAGGTGCCCTTGACCCTCAACACTATGTCCTTTCTGTACAAGCTGATTTGCCATAATCTGGTTTGGGACCACCCTAACCTAAGAAATAGAAAAAAAAAAAAAAAAAGTCCTTTCTGCACACATTTTACTTGCAAAATTCAAATTCTGCATCTGTTATGTCTGAGTGAAACCATGTAGATATCCATACAATGTCTCCATTTGATGACTTAATTAGTACTTCAAATTCATAAAATTTATTTACTATGCTCATTACATTGGTATACATACTAGTATATTCTTATCCTGTTCTTATTCTTAGTTATCCTAATGCAGCTCATGTATTTGCTTGCTCCACAAGAACCCGCAGCAGGTCTTAAAATTCCTAACACTTTGTTTATCAAGCTGCTGTCCGACAGAAGCAGTGCACAAATTACTCGCACCTCTGCCTCCTGTGGCTGTTGTGTTGTATTGTTAACAAGATATTAGTCTGTGTATTCCCCCGCCCCCCTAAGTTAGCAATTTTCCAGCCCACCTAACACTGCCTCAATAGTAAAAGGAATGTCTGACTGATCCATTATTTATTAAACACTAAACACAGAACTGTTTTGATTCTTACTATTTTAAAATGTGCTTCTGTGGCACTTCTTCAGTTAAGCCTGTCAAACTGGCTTCACCTTCCATAATTATTTTCTTAATGGAATTGTGTTGGGCACTGCAAACTTCAGACTTCATTTTTGTATCTCTGGAGGTGAGATATGAAAGCTGAAGTCCATTACAAAATTGTTGTAATACAAAATGTGGATATTACGTTATGAATTTATTGAGTTCTTATAATGTCTACCACATAAATGGGCTTGTTGATACCTATAGTTATAAGAGACAAAATATAGAGTTGCATAAGTATCTTCTAAAATAGTCACTCACCCCATTCTTCTCATTTTCAATATTACTCCATATGAAGTTTGCTGATCCAGTATTTTATGATCCATTTTTGAAACTGAAATATAAGCTTACTGAGTTTAGAGTCATGAAACAGCAGCTTAATATGAAAGCCTTTGGGAATAACAGTGTGGTCTAGACATCTAAGTGTAAAGGTAGCATACAATTTCTGTAACCTCCAGTCATGTTTCTGTGTTACAATTAGAATGCAGGTGATTAAAGAACACTCTGAGTTGGGGATTTGTTGCAAATAACTGCATACTGCATGTAATTATAATTTCATAAGTAAACACTGGGTGCAATTATAACTAAACAAGTACACATTGGGTGCAATTATAACTGAACAAGAACACATTACAAGTCATTAATTTTAGTGGCTCATTTCCTGTATTTAACAACCACTTACTTTAGTTCAGGAACATTTTCAGGTGCAAACCCCCTGGAACACTTTTGGGAACCCCTGGGGGTTCCCAAAAGTGTTCCAGGGGGTTTGCACTAAAAAATTCTGTAATAGTGTCTGCTTAGATTTATGTAGGTATATTATTGTAAACTACAAATACAACTAATAATAAACAATAAAGTAAAATAAAATTAAATAAAAAGCAAATTGCCAAAGAAAGAAACCACATCTCTCATAATTCCTTATAATTAGTTTACTATCTTTATAGTATATCACGTTAAATAAATGTTTTCCATACTATTTTTTTTTTATTATTCTCAAGGACCTTTGTTATGTATAGGTACTTTTTTTTTTAGAACCTATAGTACTTAGTACCGTGCATGGGTTGGAGGTTGAAAAGATGAAAGATACTTGTTGACATTACACTTCAATTTCTGTAGATTGTAATTTTCAGGAATGGATGTTGTAAATGGATGTTGACTGGTCACGATACATGTTCAAACTGTTTTGAAAGAGAGAGTGGGAATTATAGAAGCCAATTCAGAAGAACAGTGTCCATGGAAGTATCTATAGAAAAGGCATGTAGCAGAAACATAACTCTATGAGACAGAGAGTGGAGAGACTCTGTTAGAGATCAGACTTAACTGCCCTCTTTTAAAGGGAATCTAGAAGCATGAGAGAGGTTTTGGGGGTAAAGTGTAAAGTGTGTTAGCTGTCTAACAGCACCAAGGGTTTTTCCCATGTCCCTGTTGTGTATTCCATTCATGAAGCACAGTACTCTGTGGTGGCCAGAGATTTAAAAGTGTGTGGGATTAGTATTAGTATTAGTAATGGCCACATGGTGCAAGAAAGCCTATGGCTTATCCTGCACCAGCCAAAAAAAAAAAAAAAAAAAAATGATAAAAAATAATAATAATAAATAATAGTAATTGATAACAGAAAAGGAAATTAAACCTATCATCCTATGCGCTTCCCTGACCAAAAGGTACTATCCAGATGACCTTTGAATTTCCCCAAACTGTCAGCCTCTACCACCCATGTAGGCAACTTGTTCCAGTAATTTATAACTCGCTGGCTAAAATAAAACTTCCTGCAGTCCAATCTAAATATTTCCCCCCGTAACTTGAATTTATGTCCCCTAGTTCTAGCATCATTTATAATCTTGAAAATTTCGATTGGTTACATCATGTAGTATTATGTTCAGTTGTTTCTCTGACCATTTAGCTGTTGGGCCTCTAGTGTCGCCCACGAGGAGGCAGGTCAGGTACACCCAGTAGATAGATTATTTTGGTACTCTGGCAGGCCCTGCCACCTAGTTTCCGAAGGTTTCAGTGGCAAGGGCCTAAAAAAAAAAAAAAAAAAAATTGCAGCTAAATGCTGGAAGTCAGAAAAGGTCAAAATGGAATTTAAGCGAAGATGAAATTAAATTTTTTGCTTTGGTTAAATTGTGCAACATTAAGTTTGGGGCGTACTCCATCAGTTTAGTTAGAGAAGTGGGCGTGGTGGGGGGGGGAGACTGATGGCTGGATGGACAAGCAGAAATATTGTTTTGGTGATACCGCCCCAGGTGTGGGAACAATAACCTATCATAGGCGGGATTTGCAATTTCTACAGAGTCAACTGTTAGGAAGATAAGTAACGCAGAGAGCGAAAGAGAAAACCCAGTTTTTTAGATGCAGAGGAAGCAATATTTGTAATGTGCTTTACGAACAAGAGAGATTAGAAGTAAGGGTAATCCCCGTGATCTTGTTTAGAAATCAGTGTCATTGAAGATGAGTATAAGAGAAGAAGAATCCTTTTCGTGAGATATAACAGAGGACGTAGTTTTGGAAGGATTGAAATTAACTATCTTTGCCCCACTGGAAAATTACCCGGAGGTTATCATTTAAAGATTTGGTAGTGGTTATACGAGAAGTTGAAGCTGTTTAGCTGGGCAAGGTTTCTCAAACTGGAAGGTGGAATGCAATGTCCTATCGTCAACAAAACTATGGATAGGATGTCCGGTCAATGGAAGAAGGTCATTAATATATACAAGAGGAAAAGAGTAGGAGAAAGAACTGAATGCTGGGGAACACCAGCATTAGTAGAAGTCAGAAGACAGAGAGCCAACTGCCATCACTAGCAGTGAGAGGTCAGAGAGAAAACTGGATACACAATTACAAAGAACAGTGGTAAACCATAGGATGGAAGCTTATTTAGAAGACCTTTATGCCAAATACGGTCCAAAGCCTTTGAAAAGTCAAGAGCAATGGCTTGAGTTTCACCAAACATTTCCACTGAATTTGTAAGTAGATGATTAAAATAAGCCAGAATATCACCAGTGGAACGACACCGATGGAACCCATATTGACGATTGTTGATCAGATGAAAGATTTCCAGATAGTTCAATTGATTTCTCCATTACTTTGGGAAAGAGAACAAGTAATTGCAATGGGACGATAATTGGATGGAAGGGATTTGTCACCCTTTTTAGGAACTGGCTGGATATGAACAAATTTCCAAGGAAGAAAAACCCCTTTGGAACAAGGAAGTGAAAAAAGATAACATAAAACAGGAGTAAGTTAAGAGGCACAGGTTTTGAGAACAAATGGAGCAATACCATCAGGACTTGGAGTTTCTTAGCATCAGATTCATCAAATATTTCTGACATCCTTTTGACGGAAGACCACAGGAGGCATTGAATAGAGTGTACTGGGAATGGTTTGAGGTGATTTACCAAGATCATCAATACATGAGTTGGAAGAAAAATAGGATGCTAGCAGGTCAGCTTTAAATTTTGGCTGATGTGGCAACAGAACCATCTGGTTTTGACAGAAGTGAGAACATAGATAGGCAAAAATTGCGGCCAATAGCTTTCAGACGAGAATGCTCAGGTACCATTTAGACAAGAAGCAGGTTTTCTAATCTTAGCCTGTTGGAAATCTAGTTTGGACTGAATAATAACTGCTTCACAAATTATAAATATTACGTTGAAAGGGGTTCGTGTGTCAAAGAAGGTTGCAAACCGCTGCTTTAGTTGATAAAGGCTGCTTACAATGGCTGAAAGATACTGTATATTTATTTATTGATTTTTTAGTTCGTTTTTGTTCATGCATATTTTTAGTGCTTTTAACCACATTTTAAAGGCTTTTGTTTAATATATTAATTTTATGAGTCAACTGTAAATACTAGGTAATCTTTTATTTTACAATGAACCTTCTTTTTATTTGGTTGATGTCTACAATAAGCTATATTCAAGTATTGATGAGTTTCTTTTTATTAATTTTGTTACAATTTAAAAAAAAAAAAAATTAAATAAGTCTGATTTGATTTTTGAGAATAATTTCAATCTTAGTAATTAAATAAGAATAAATTAATATTTTTGATAATTAGAATAACATTGCATTATAATTCTGTATTTTTGATAATTAGAATAACATTGCATTATAATTCTGTCTAACCTCCTAAGGCAGATTATGAGAAATCTTTCGCAAAGGATGCAAAGAAAAACAACGAGTTCTTTACTTATGTAAACTCTAGAAGAAAGGGGATGAATCAGATTGGTCTACTTGATATCGATGGTTCAACTTTTGATGATCCTGCTCAGGTAGCTAACAAACTAAATGAATATTTTGCATCTACATTCGCACACAAGGGAGGGGAATGCCAGAGATGTATTACACTCTGGCGGTAATCTACATAATCTTGTAATAATTGAGAGTAAAGTGGAGCAGATATTGTAGTAGATAAACATAAGAAAGGCACAAAGGGGGGGATGGAATTTAACCAGTTATATTAAAGGAGGCAGCAAAGGAAGTAAGCAAACCCTTAGACATAATTATGACAGCTTCCTTGGACTCAAGGGCAGTAACCATCTACTGGAGATGTGCAAATGTGACCCCAATTCTTGAAGGAAGATCAGAGGGCAACACAAGTAATTACAGTCCTGTTACTTTAACTTCTGTTCAAGGGAAATTAATGGAGGCACTGGCTAAAGAAACATTGCAGGATCATCTAGACAAGACTTCAGTTATAGCTCACACACAGCATGGGTTTGTTAAGGGAAGTCTTGTCTGATCAATTTGATTGGATATTATGATGTAGTCACATAGGAACGGGATGCAAAGAATAATTTTTTGATATCATATATTTGGATTTTAGAAAGGCTTTTGATTCTGCTGCACAGGGAAGACTGCTGCACAAATTGGAGCAGTGTGGCATTGGAGGTAAATTGCTGCTATGGATAAAAAGATGGTTGAGTGGGAGAAGACAGAGAGTGGTAATCAATGGACTGCTCTTCGTGGACTAATGTTATTAGAGGAGTCCCCCAGTTCTGTATTCATCAATGGTATCGATGATGATGTATCAGGCTTAATGTCCAAGTTTGCAGATGATACGAAGGTCGGCAGGGTTGTTAATGACACTAATGACAGTATGCTGCTGCAACAGGATCTAGAAAAGTTGAGCAGATGGGCTGAGAGGTGGCAACTGAAGTTAAACACTGACAAATGTAAAGTACTGCATATCGGAAGCAATAACCCCAGAGTAACGTATCAAATGTTGTACACATTGGAACTAATGTGTCTGTGTTACTACACTGACAGTGGTAGAGAGTGAAAAGGATCTGGAGGTAATTGTGCAGGCAGATATAAAGTTTTCTGAGCAGTGCAGAAGGTCTGTCATTGACACGACAGCTCATGCTGTCTTGTCAATAATATATAGGAATTTTTCTAGCAGGGATAAGGAGGTGATCCCCTTGTATAAGGGAATGGTCAGGCCACACCTTGAGTACTGTATACAGGTCTGGGGGCCTCATTATAAGAAGGATGTATACTGTTTGGGTGGTTGTGCAGGCAGATATGAAGTTCTCTGAGCAGTGCAGACGGGCTGCAAGAGTAGCTCATGGTGTATTGTCAATGATATATAGGAATTTTTCTAGCAGGGATAAGGAGGTGATTATTCCCTTGTATAAGGCAATGGTCAGGCCACACCTTGGGTACTGTATACAGGTCTGGAGGCCTCATTTCAAGAAGGATGTAGAGCTGCTGGAATGAGTACAGAGAAGGGCAACAAGATTAGTGAATGGAACAAAGGGTTGCTCTTACGAAGAAAGGTCTAAGTTTTGAAAATTACAGTGTCTGGAGACTAGGCACCGGTGAGGTGATCTGATAGAGGTGTATAAAGCCTTGAATGGTTTGAACATGCTCAATGTGATGTGATTCTGCCTCTTGCTCAGAATAATCACCTGAGAGGGCATAAATTCAAACTGAGGAAAGACAGATGTAGGATAGACGTGCGAAGATTTGCCTTTAGCCAGCGGGTAGTTGGTTGGTGGAACAGACTTTCATCCCTTGTCATGGAAGTTGATAGCCTAAGTTTAAGGCTCAGCTGGACAGGTATTTCGAACGAACAGAGGGGTGAAGTGGAAGTGGTTATTTTTTATTTATTTATTTATTATTATTTTTTTTTTTGGCTGATGCTGCATAAGCTTGCTTTCTTGCATCAAATGCGTCTACTAATGCTAATGTTGCAACGAGAACAGAGAAGGGCAACAAGATTAGTGAAGAAAGGCTTAAGATTTGCAAACTACAGTGTCTGGAGACTAGGCACCTGCGAGGTGATCTGACTGAATTGTATAAAGCCTTGAATGGTTTGAGCATGCTGAATGCTGATGGGATTCTTCTCTCTTGCTCAGAATAATCGCCTGAGAGAGCATAAATTCAAATTGAGGAAAGACAGTTGAAGGATAGATGAGCGGAAGTTTGCTTTTATGCAGTGTATGGTTGATTGCTGGAAGAAACTTCCATCTGTCATTGTAGAAGTTGGTAGCTTAAATAGATTCAAGGCAGAACTAGACGAAAATTTGTAGCTAGTGGATGGGTTAAATTAATATATATATATATATATATATTTTTTATTTTATTTTTTTTTTGGCTGATGCTATATAATCTTGCTTTCTTGCATCATGTGGCTTTGCTAATGCTAATTCTGTCTTGTCCTGTTTTGTGCTGCTATTTTCCTTTCTGCAACAACAACTTTAATTTACCCTCATTTTCAGAAATGACTTCATTATCTATAAGTCAACCTAAATTTACTAATTTCATTTTCAATTAAATAACATCACCAAAAAGAGGAAAATCCATTATTCATTAAACGCTCTAGCATAGAATCTGATCTGATTCTTTGTTGGCATTTGATCAGTCAGAAAATTACCTCAATTATCAATTTTTTGCCAACACGCGAAAAATAAGTCAATCCTATGTGAACAGTGATATGTTATTCAATAAAAACTCTAGAGGCATCATGCAAGATCTAGCAAGAAGATAATTTATCGTAAAATGGATTAAGTTTAACAGCACAGCAAAAGTAAATAAAAGATGATAGAAAGAAGTATAATCTGTCGCTACAATCTTGTTTAAAATATGGACAAAATGGGTACCCATTTATGTTTCTGCTCCAATAACTTTTTATATAGCTCTGATAATTTCAGATGTAATAGTGAGCTATTGCTCAGTGAAAATTTTCAGTTTCTAAACTACAACATGCAGTTAATTAAGCACATTATTACTGTAGCCAAAGTGGTCAAACTTCAGGGTATAGCAATATACATTGTAATATCCTGAAGAATTGACATTTGTGTATACATATGAGTTGACAGTACTTCTAGCCCATACGACTGCTAAATATATTATAATCCTTGTATTCGCTGTACGCTGCAAGCTTTGAATCGAAATCATGATTCAAACCAGAGCAGCAAAGCAAAAGGCTCAAACTAATGGGAGTGCTGTGGCTAATGGAAGAACTGTTGGGGGGGGGGGTTGTCCTCTGAATCACAGCCTTTTGAAATGTACTGCTTGTTTGATGTTTGTGGATCAATCAGGAATGGGACATGATATTGCCAAGGGGAAGGTTTTTGTATGTGTGTGATGTAAGTAGTGTGAGGAAATTAGGCGGCAACTCAGCATTGTTATGGGGTTATATGAGAGCTTGAAGGACAGGGTGGAGGCCCTGGAAGGATTTAAATTGAGGGGCCCATTAAGCTCTCAGCTGCACACATAACTACTGGAGCACTACACTTGAACATCATGCAACACAGTGGCAACCCCGAAGACAGAATATGCTGTTCCCCAAAGGAACTAGTTGTTGTTGGGGACTATTGTCAGGGAAATGAGGAACATATTGTGCAAAAAAGATAGGTGGAATAGGACTAGGGTATGTCTGCCAGGGGGGGAAAGGTTCATGATGTTGTAGAGCAGATATAATCTTTTAAGGGCACAAAAGGTGATATTGTTATACACAATGGCACTAATGATATTAAGAGTAGGAGACCAGCGGAATTACTTAACAAGTAATAAGTCAATGTTGAAAAAAAAAAAAAAAAAACACAAGTCAGGGTTGAATTTGAAATTGTTGAAATTGAAAGTGTCTGCAATTCTGCCCAGACACGATAGGAGGAAGCATATGATGAGAGCCTTGTTGATCAATATGACCCCGGAGTGATTGTACAAGGCTCAAGAGATAAAATTTTTCTCAGGCTGTTTTGTTTTTGTTAACAGGAGAGACTAATTCTACAGGAATGGGATACACTTAAATAGAAAGGGTGCAAGAATATTTGCTGATGCTATCGAAGCAACACTAGGTGGGTCGGAAAACTGCTAGTTTGAGGGGGATTCGCGGACTAATAGATTATCAGTAGCCGCTGGCACAGGTGAAAGTGATTTTTGCACTGCTTCTATTGGAATGAGCAACAGCATGGTAAATAAACTAGTGCAGATAATTTCAGAGACTAATGGGAGTCATGCTGAACAAGTAAATACATAGGCTGTGTTAATATACCTAAGAATAGGAACAGGTGCATGTATACTTGCATGTACACCAATGCTAGGAGTTTGGTAAATAAATTTGATGATTTTAAGGTGTTCGTCAAAACATCAAATGCAGATATTGTTCAGATATCAGAGATGTGGTGTCACACAGATTTAAGGAATCCAAAACAGGAATTTGGTCAATACAATATGTACAGGAAGGACAGACAGGATAGGAAGGGAGGAGGGGTTATGCTATTAGTTAAGAAACACAAAATCCAAGGAAGTACAGCCAGTTGACTAGGGCTGTACTTCCTTGGTCAAGTGAGTTTGGCATGACATAAGCACTGGGAAAGCAAAATTGAGAGTCGGAGGGTGTTATAGGCCTAATGACTCTGATGAGTATAATAAAACAAATGTACAGAGAAATAGAGTGGGCCAGTAAATGAGAATGTCTTATAATGTTGGGATTTTTCCCAGATATTGACTGGAATTTGTGGGTTAGTCACTTACACACTAGCAAAGCTTTTGTGGATTTATTAGATGATTGTTTTCTACATCAGCATGTTCGGGAGGCAACTACAGGGAGTTACTAATACTCATGATCTGATTACCAGTAGTGATTCTTCAATCAATAAGAATCTGAATAAAAAGGAACCACTAGGTGGCAATAATCACAGTGTGCTGTAGTGGGATTTAATCAAAGAGGTAACTAACAACAGGGTTAAAGGGAAGAGTTTTTGCCTTTGTAAAGATGACTACGGTAGTCTGAGACAGTATTTAAATTCTATACAGTGGGACCAACTGATGTTGATACCAACAGCAAATTCTAAGTGGGAAGTATTCAAAAAATTAATCTGAGAAGCTACTAGGCTTTTCGTACCAACTAAGAAATATTGTTCAAGGTTTAGGCAAAAATGGATGTCAGATGAAATAATCAGACAGTGCCAGAGAAAAAAAAAGAGAATGAGATACATATAAAATCACAGGTGACCTATGACAGATATATACTGGTCTGTAATCAAGTCACGAAGGAGGTTAGGCAGGCAAAGGCAGGTTACGAGAAATCTTTGGCGAAGGATGAAAAGAAAAACAGCAAAAAGTTCTTTACATACGTAAACTCTAGAAGGAAGGGAATGAATCAGATTGGTCCACTTGATATCGATGGTTCAACTGTTGTTGACGATCCTGATCAGGTAGCTAACAAACTAAATGAGTATTTTGAATCTCCATTCACACACGAGGGAGGGGGGAATGCCAGAGATGTATTAAACTCTGGCAGTAATCTAGATAATCTTGTAATAACTGAGAGTAAAGTGGAGGAGATATTGTTGAAGATAAACATAAGAAAGGCAACTGGGGTGCATGGTCTATCCAGTTATATTAAAGGAGGCAGCAAAGGAAGTAAGCAAACTCTTAGCCATAATTATGAGAGCTTCTTTGGACTCAGGGGAGGTAACCATGGACTGGAGATGTGCAAATGTGACCCCAATTCTTGAAGGAAGATCAGAGGGCAACACAAGTAATTACAGTCCTGTTACTTTAACTTCTGTTCCAGGGAAATTAATGGAGGCACTGGTTAAAGAAGCACTGCAGGATCATCAAGACAAGACTTCAGTTATAGCTCGGACCAAGAATGGGTTTGTTAAGGGGAAGTCTTGTCTGACTAATTCGATTGGACACTATGATGTGGTCACAAAGGAACTGGATGCAAGGAATAACTTTGATATCAATTTGGATCTTAGAAAGGCTTTCGATACTGTTGCACATGGAAGACTGCTGAACAAATTGGAGCAGTGTAGCATTGGAGGCAAATTGCTGCTATGAATAAAGGGATGGTTGAGTGGGAGAAGACAGAGAGTAGTATTCAAAGGACGCTGCTGTTCGTGACCCGATGGTTCAGTGTTGGGTCCACTGTTGTTTTCTGCATTTATTATATTAATGACATTGATGATGGTATATCACACTTCATGTCGAAGTTTGCAGATGATACGAAGGTCAGCACGATTGTTAATGACAGTACGCTGCTGCAACGGGATCTAGAAAAGTTGAGCAGATGGGCTGAGAGGTGGAAATGAAGTTTAATATTGACAAATGAATGAAAAGGACCTGTGAGTCCTTTTCATTCTCTTTGAGCAGGTAGATATGAAGTTTTCTGAGCAGTGCAGATGGTCTGCAAGAGTAGCTCATGGTGTCTTGTCAATGATATAGAGGAAATATTCTAGCAGAGATAAGGAAGTGATTATCCCCTTGTATATGGCAATGGTCAGGCCCCACCTTGAGTACTGTATACAGTTCTGGAGCCCTCATTTTTAGAAGGATGTAGAGTTCCTGGAACAAGTACAGAGAAGGTCAACAAGAATGGCAAATTGAACAAAGTGTTGCTCTTACAAAGAAAGACTTAAGTTTTGCAAATTACAGTGTCTGGAGACTAGGCACCTGCGAGGTGATCTGATTGAGGTGTATAAAACCTTGAATGGTTTGAGCATGCTCAATGCTGATGGAATTCTTCCCCTTGCTCAGAATAATCGCCTGAGAAGGCATAAATTCAAATTGAGGAAAGATAGTTGCAGGAAAGATGTGCAGAAGTTTGCCTTTAGCCAGCGGGTGGGTGATTGCTTGAAAAAACTTCCATCTGTCATTGTAGAAGTTGAATGTTTGTCTAATTTTGCCTTAAAATAGATTTAAGGCAGAACTAGCCAAACATTTGGAGTGAGTGGATGGGTGAAATTAGATTTGGTTTTTTCCCCCCCTTTTTTTGGCTGATGCTATATAAGCTTGGTTTCTTGTATCATGTTCCCATACTAATGGTAATTTCTCTGACCCTATGTTGCCATCCTAGATTATAAAAAAAACAATACATATTTTCTTATTTTACAAGGCTACAGATGAAGATTTGCCATTTTCTCTACAATAGTGTTAATTAGAAATCAGTGTGATTTTTCATAAATCCCAACAAGTTCATTATTTTGGTAAAGTTGATTTCACCAAAACTTTGCAAGCAGATTTTTTTTTTTTTTTTTTTTTTGCAAAATTAATACAAACATTATTTTGCTTAGTTTGGTTTGGTTTGCTTTGGGATTTATTGGCACATTAGCTACTGAAGCTATAATTTTGCCAATACCAGGTCATAAATGTTCTTCAAATAGGCCTCTGGGGTTGGGAATGTTCAAGTTCATAATGACTGCAACAATACTCATCATCATCAGCCATTTTCAATCCACTGCAGGATGAAGGCCTCTCCAGCAACTTTCCAGTTCCTTCTGTTTTGAGCACTGGCCATCCATTTACTACTCATGAATTTCATCTATCCATCTCCGCCTTTGTCTTCCAGGTTTTCTTCTAGCTCCTCCTTCAACCATTATAAACTGCCTCCTTTATCAACAGTGATAAAGGAGGCAGACGCCTCTGAAAGCTTCAGTATTTTATCACTTTCATCCCGTAATCTACATTTTTTTATTTTATTTTATATATTTTATTTAATTGTACAGACAGTGTATCTTATTTTATCAATTTTATTTGGCATAATTATACTATTCATTTTACTTATTTTCTTATTATTAGCATTGTAATTTATTTTATTTTATTTTAATAAAAGTTAATAACGGTTTGGGTAGTATCGTTGCAGTAATTATGATGAGGTCATAAAAGTACACACAAAATTATAGCGACCTAAACAATGTCTTTTTCCCCAACCTGACAACATGCAGCTCTGCTGCCAGTGCCATCTGGTAATCTGTATTGCACTCCTTTGCGTGGTACTTTTCTTCCCCTGGCAGGAGACTGGTTCCTGTCTCCCGTCTCCCCCGTGCTGGGTATAATGTATAAAAAAGTCAAGTACATACATATATATATATAGGGACTAGCCACTGAAATCTTAGGAAATAGTTGGCAGGTCCTGTCAGAGTACTATTTAAAATCTACTGGGTGCCTGACCTGCCTCCCCATGCAAAGTGTGGACAACATTGGATCTCACTACGGACATAGCGGCTAAATTAGCATTAGCATTAGTAGAGGCATATGATGCAAGAAAGCAAGCTTAGGCAGCATCAGCCAAATAAAAAAAAAAAACCTTCCACGTCACCCCTCCGTTTGTTCGAAATACCTGTCCAGCTGAGCCTTAAATTTATTTAGGCTATCAACTTCCACAACAAGAGATGGAAGTCTGTTCCACCAAACAACTACCCGCTGGCTAAATGCAAATTTCTGCACATCTATTCTACATCTGTCTTTCCTCAATTTGAATTTATGCCCTCTCATGTGATTATTCTGAGCAAGAGGCAGAATCACATCACATTGAGCATGTTCAAACCATTCAAGGCTTTATACACCTCTATCAGATCACCTCACCGGTGCCTAGTCTCCAGACACTGTAATTTTCAAAACTTAGACCTTTCTTCATAAGAGCAACCCTTTGTTCCATTCACTAATCTTGTTGCCCTTCTCTGTACTCATTCCAGCAGCTCTACATCCTTCTTGAAATGAGGCCTCCAGACCTGTATACAGTACCCAAGGTGTGGCCTGACCATTGCCTTATACAAAAGAATCATCACCTCCTTATCCATGCTAGAAAAATTCCTATATATCATTGACAATACACCATGAGCTTCTCTTGCAGCCCGTCTGCACTGCTCAGAGAACTTCATATCTGCCTGCACAATTACCCCGATGTCCTTTTCATTCTCTACCACTGCCTTTTTTTTTTTTTTTGGTAGTTGTTGGCGCATCGGCTTCTGTGGCCATAATGCACCTCCCAAGGTTTTTGCAGTACTTTGATCCAAGCCCGAAGCGGGATTCGAACCCGCGACCTTTGAGTTGCCTGGCAGCCACTTTACCTACCCGGCTAGCCCGGTCGGCCTACCACTGTCAGTTAGTACTACAGAGTTGATACGTTGCTCTGGGGTTGCTGTTTCCCATACTTCACATTTGTCAATGTTAAACTTCATTTGCCACCTCTGAGCCCATCTGCTCAACCTTTCCAGATCCTGTTGCAGCAGCATAGCATCAGTAGCGCCCTTAACAACCTGCCAAACTTTGTATCGTCTGCAAACTTGGACATTAACGCAAACATTGGACGCAAACTTGTAAAAAGGATAAGTGGAACAGGAACAGGGTAGGTCAAAAGGTTGATGACGTTGTAGAGCGGATATCATCTTTTAAGGGCACAAAAGGTGATATAGTTGTACACGTTGGCACTAATGATATTAAGAGTAGGAGACCAGCGGAATTACTTAACAAGTACAGGTCACTGTTGAAAAAAAGTGGTGAATTAGGGTTGAATTTGAAAGTGTCTGCAATTCTGCCCAGGCACGATAGGAGGGAGTATATGATGAGAGCCCTATCGATCAATTCGGAGCTGGAAAGATTGTGCAAGGCTCAAGGGGTAGAATTTTTTTCAGCCTGGTCTGTACTTATTAACAGGAGAGACTGCTTCTACAGGGATGGGATACGATACACTTAAATAGAAAGGGTGCATGAATGTTTGCTGATGCTATCGAGGCAGTGTTAGGTGGATCGGAAAACTGCTATATTGGGGGGATACAAGGACTAATAGATTAACACTGGCAGAGGTGAAAGTGATTCTTGCACTGCTTCTATTGGAATGAGCAGCAGCCTGGAAAATAAGATGCAGGATATTTCAGAGACATCTGGGAAACATTGGGGTACAAGTAAACACATGGGTTGTGTTAGGGTAGCTAAGAAAAAGAACAGGTGCATGTTGTTGTTGTTGTTGTTGATATGGAGGTTTGATGGCGCATAAGCTACTTTGGCTATAATGCGCCTATTCATTTATAATAAAAAGAAATGATAAAGTTCCATAAATTCAGAATTGATTAAAAAGTCCAGTTTGCTTTAAGAAGTTGAAAAATTGGGAAATATCTGCGTCATCTCCAATGAGATTCTCTAAAGTTATTGGTCTACGAAGATTAATCAGTGATAGTAGGGTTGAAGTTCTGTCTTGTTCATAGTAAGGGCAGTCAATCAGAATGTGTTTAATACTCAGATTTATATTACAAAGTGGACACTGTGGCGGGTCATTCCCTGTGAGTAAATACAGGTGGGTCAGGTAAGTATGTCCTATTCTTACCCTTGAAAGGACTACCTCTTCTCGTCTTGATGTGCGGACACTAGAGCGCCAAATTTTTGGATCATGTTTAAATTGAAATAGTTTATTATTAATTTGAGAGTGCCATATTGCTGTCCATTTTGACAGGCATGCAGCCTGAATGGTTAATGCAAAATCTGATGGCGGAACAGGGATATCAGTTAAGTCGAAGCTAGTTGGATTTTTTGCAGCTTTATCAGCCAGTTCATTGCCCAAAATGCCAGAATGAGCTGGAATCCAGCAGAAGGTGACCAGTTGATGGCGTTCTTCAATTTTCAGTAATATGCTTTTTATTTCGTCTAGAACAGGGTGTACTTTATTTAAGGAGTTACATAAAGCCAAGATTGAGCTGAGTGAATCAGTGTAAATAACATATTTTAAAGCACAGTCAGAAGAGAGATTCTGTAAAGCTAGTTTGATAGCATATAATTCAGCTGAGAAGATACTGAATTCGGATGGCAAGGATGCTGAAATAACGGTATTTGGAAACACTGCAGCTGCTCCAACGTTTGAATTAGATTTAGAGCCGTCTGTATAAATTGGAGAGAAGTCAAAGTATCTTTGAATGTGAGCTTCGTGAAGTTGTTTGATATTTGATGTTTGTAAAATGTTCTTACCCCATTGAGAGAGGTAGGTGTCACAGGTCGGTATAGGTGGTGGAACCCATGGTGGTTGAGGACAAGTTGTTGTCTGTTGCACAGAAAGGATGGGAACATTCCAAATTTGCATCAGTTCGAGAAGGCGAAGACCAGCTGGCTTTACTACGCTTGGTTTATTTCTGAAAAGGTTTTCTAATTGTGGATTGAACAGGTATGACTGGGTCGGATGCATGGCACAGCTTTGTATCTTGACAGCATAGTTCAATAACAGTGTTTTCCTACGTAAAGTTAGTGGGGGTTCATGGGCATCAATGTAGAGACTATGTGCTGGTGATGTTCTGAAAGCACCGAGTGAAAGTCTCAAGGCACTGTGTTGAATTGGATCAAGCCAACGCAATGCACTCAATCTGGCTGAATCATAGATGGGAGCTCCATAATCAAGACGGGATCTGATTAATGCACGGTACAGCCGAAGCAGAGATGTACGATCTGCGCCCCATGTTTGGGAGGATAAAGCTCTGAGTATATTTAACTTTTTTAGACAGGAAGTACGTACATTTTTAATGTGGTCTATAAAATTTAACTTATTATCAAATGTTAATCCTAGAAATCTGATGCTATTAGTGACCGGGATGGAGACATTATAAATTTGAAGTTCAGGATCCAGATGAAGTTTGCGCTGTCTACAAAAATGGATGGCAACTGTTTTCTGCTGCGAGAGTCGATATCCGTTGAGGCTGGCCCACTGTTGAATTTTATTAAGTGATATCTGGAGCTGCCGTTCAATAGACCTCATATTTTGGGAATGGCAGGAGATAGAAAGATCATCTGCATAAAGGTAGGTCTCAACTGTATTTGGAAGCTGATTGGTGATGGAATCTATTCTAAGAGCAAACAAAGTGGCACTCAGTACTGATCCCTGTGGCACTCCTTCTTCCTGTATAAACGTTTTGGAGAGGGCATCTTGGTACTGAACTTGAAACGATCTAGTACGTAGGAAGTTCTGAACAAAAATAGGAAGGTTGCCTCGCAAACCAAGAGAGTAAAGATCACTAAGTATGCCATGCCGCCAGGTAGTGTCAAAAGCCTTCTCGATATCTATTGAAACCATTACAAGATGTTCACGTTTAACAAAGGCATTTCGAATGGCGAATTCAGCTTTGACCATAAGATCTAAGCATGACCTATTTTTACGAAAGCCATATTGGCTATGGCTCATTAGATGTTGTGACTCAATGATCCATACGAGTCTTCTGTGGACAATTTTTTCAAGGATTTTGCTCAGACAGTTTGACAGAGAGATCGGTCTATAGCTATAGGGGTTAGTTGGATCTTTCCCAGGTTTTAGGAATGCCAAAACAGTAGAGTGGTGCCAAGAATTTGGAAAAACGTTTTCTAAAAATATACGATTGTAAAAAACCAGAAGCAGTCTTAAAGCTTTGACATCGAGATGTTGAAGCATGACATAATAAATCCCATCTGGCCCAGCTGCACCATTGTGGGCTGTTCTAATGGCATGCAGAAGTTCAAAGTATTGCAGAGGTTTGTTATATGGAAGAGTACATGCGGTTTGAAATTTTATGGCATGCTTTTCTCTAGTGTTTTTAATTCGTTGGAATGATGTAGGATATGCTGATGCCGCTGATATTTCAGCAAAAGTATTGCCCAAAGCATTAGCAATATCTAAGGAATTGGATAGATCTTGCCCTTTCCAGGAGAGGATTGGAGATGGTATAGTAGGAAACTTACCAGATAACTGTCTAATTTTTTTCCATATAGTTTTCGGATCAGTGTTTCTGTTAAAGGTCGATGCAAAACGGGTCCAGGATTCTTTCTTAGCTTGCTTTTGTACAAATCGTGCTTTTGCTCTTAGCTTCTTATAATTAATGAGATTGGTTGTGGTTGGACATCGCCGAAATAAATTCCAGGCTTTGATTTTTGCTTTCTTTGCTTTTGTGCACTCATCATTCCACCAATAATTATAATGCTTGCGATCAGGGGGGTTTGATAATGGTATTGTGTCCTTGGCCACTTTTAGGAGATGTGATGTGATGTAGTCTGTTACATTATCAATATTTTGGAGCTGGATTTTTTCCTCGTCAAGAGAGATTGATGATCGAAATTTTGCCCAGTTTGCGCGAACGAATTTCCATTTCCTGCGGAGCTTGTTTGATGGAGTCTGTGACATTAAAACATTGCATATGATTGGAAGGTGGTCACTGCCCATTGGATCATTTAAAACGTCCCACTCTATGGTTGGAAAGAGTATTGGAGAACAAATTGAGAGATCTATTGCTGAGGTGTGTCCAGTTGGGAGTTGTATGTGAGTGTGCGTACCAGTATTGAGTAAGGTGAGGTTTTGTGACTCTAGAAAGCTTTCAACGAGTCGACCACGTGTGTCTAGTTTAGGATCGCCCCATAAGGGGTGGTGCCCATTAAAATCCCCTAATATACAGAGAGGTGGAGGTATCTGTATGAATAGATCTTCAAGATCTTTTAAACAATAAGTATGGTTTGGTGGTAGGTATATTGAAACAACTGTTATTGAAATATTCAGAGTTATATGAACAGCAACAGCTTCTATTTCAGTTTGAAGTGGAATATGTTTAGTTGGGATCTTTGAGTTTATCAGGATTGCTACACCACCATGGGCAGCATTTGCTGTGTTACGATCTCTTCGATAAAGACAATAGTTTTTTATTGAAGGAGAAATTTGCGAGGTTAGGTAAGTTTCCTGAAGACAAAGGGCAACTGGAGAATATCGGCTAATTAGATCACGGATATCATCTGTGTTGCAACGAAAGCCTCTGCAGTTCCATTGTAAAATACAAGGCATTATTTGTGTTTTATTGAAGGAGCTGTATCTGACTGTTTTTTGAAGGTTACTGGCTTATGACGCTCTAATTTAGTTTTATCTTTTTTAGAGAAAACTGGTCGACCTGTGTCCATTTCTTCTTCTGCATGGATTTCTAGAGGGGGATCATCCTGTATGGATGTGCCATCTGTGTCCATGGTTGTGTCCTGAAAATTTTTTACTACATTTGCGTTTGAACTATGAGATGTGGTATCTATGACCGGAGTAGGTGATGCCGCTGGTATTGTCAGAGGAGTATTATTGGCTTGGTCAGAGAACTTGGATTGTTGCTTAGAAAGAACATTTCTAGCCCAATCAGAAATTGATTTGTTAGTGGGAACTGTTACATCAGTTTGAGTGGAGACGGTCTGATATTTTTTCACAGCATTGGCATAGGTCATATTTTTGGTTATAGTTGGAGCAACTAATTTTCTCGCTTCTGGGTAACTTACTTTGTTCTCAACCTTGTATTTTACTATTTTTTTCTCGGTTTTCCACTTTTCGCATGTCTTGGAATATGCAGGATGGTCACCTTTGCAGTTAGCGCACGTCATTTTTGTAGCTGTACAGTTACTTTGTATGTGATCTGCAGATCCACAATTAGGGCAGACAGGAACTCCTCTGCATACAGTTTGTGAGTGGCCATACTTCTGACATTTGTAACACCTTAAAGGGTTTGGAATGTAAGGCCGGATTCGGCAAAGTAAATAACCTGCTTTTACAGAGGAGGGTAAGTTGGGTGTATTGAAGGTGAGAATAATGTTTCTTGTAGGTGTAAGTACATTATCTTTTTTGATCATTATTCGTCTTGCTTCAATTACGTGTTGTCCCTGCAGCTCTTGGGTTATTTCTTCCTCAGTAACGTTTAATAAGTCCCAACTGGATATCACACCTTTAGATGAATTTAAGGTTGTGTGCGGGGATATTTTAGCTGGAATTCCAGCAAAACTTGTCAGTTGTAACAGCTTCTCAGAATGTCTGTGGTTGGTGGTTTCTACTAGTAAGTCTCCTGATTGCAGTCTCTTCACCATCTTGGGAGATCCTGCAATACCCTCCAGATGTTTTTGTATGACAAACGGAGACAATTTATTAATGGGCTGACTAGTAAGAGAGTGGATAATTAAGAACGATGGGCAAGGTTGCTCCATCCGATCAGTCTTTTGTCTCTTTGGATTTTCGTTCTCAATATCCTGCTGATGGTCTGTGTTTGCCATGTTTGCTCCTTTTAGCCCTTGGCAAGTGGACTTGCTTGCCAAGATTTCCGGCCCCGCCACGGGGAGGCAGGAGCAGTGCCGCTAGGAGGCCAAGCGGTTAAAGTGTTAGTTCGTTAGTGGAAATAGAAATATATGGATAAATAAAGAAAGGTGAGTTTCCTTTCTCTGTTCTAACTTGTGGCTTTTAAGTGTAGAACGATATAGAAATAAAGCTGCTAATAGAAACGTAGGAAATTAGAAAAAACTTTAATCGCTTTTGATGAGCACTCTGTTTTCGCAGAAAAATCGCTTGACCTCGAATTCGCTTGGCACCCGGGGCCACAGGTGCATGTATATTTGCGTGAACACCAATGCTAGGAGTTTAGTAAATAAATTTGATGCATTTGAGGTATTGCTCAAACAATCAAAGGCAGATATTGTTGGGATTTCAGAGACGTGGTGTCACACAGATATAAGGAATGCAGAACTGGAATTTGGGGAGTGCAATGTCTACAGAAAGGATAGACAGGATAGGAAGGGAGGAGGGGTTATGCTATTAGTTAAGAAATACATAAAATCCAAGGAAGTGAAGCCAGTCGACATCGCTGGACAGTGCAGTGTCGAGTCAGTTTGGTGTGACATAAGCGTTGGGAGATCAAAATTGAGAGTAGGAGTGTGCTATAGGCCTAATGAGTCTGATGAGTATAACAAGAAACTGTACAGGGAAATAGAATGGGCCAGTAAATCAAAGAGTCTTACAATGGGGGAGAGTCTGCTGACGAGGCTACTAGAGACGGTCGTGTTCCAAGCCGCTAAGTGGATTTTTCTTTTTTATTGATTTGAAATTATTGTTTTTCTAAAACTTTTGATTTAAATTTAGTAGTATAACATTATTTTGTGATTTTCTGATTAACTTGGTGTATTTATTCTTTACCCGGCCTTGTAATTGCATAAAAGTATCGGTAAAGGTTTCCACGTGTTTCAACTCCGCTACCGTTCGTAAATTTTCCCGCCATTGTGATACGATAGTTGTATGCCGTAGTAGATAGCGTTAGTTGAACTTCGTTAGCAGTTAAATTGTACGTTTAAATAAATACATATAACGACTTAGATTACAAACGTAATATAATTAATTATATTTAACATAATTAATAACATAACATAATTAATTAATAAATTAATAGAAACATGACTCAGACCAGAGCAGCAAAGCAAAAGGCTCAAGCTAATGGAAGCGCTGTGGCTCAGAGCAGAACTGAGGGGGGCAGCTGTCCTCTGACTCACAGCCTTATAAAATGCACTGTTTGCTTGATGTTTGCAGAGCAATCGGGTACGGGACATGATACTGCCAAGGGGGATGTCTCTGTGTGTGCGCGATGCAAGGAGTGTATCGATATCAGGCAACAACTCGGCGTTCTTGTGGGCCTATATGAGAGCTTGAAGGACAGGGTGGATGCCCTCGAAGAAACTAAATTGAGGGGCCCATCAAGCTCTCAGCTGCCCACATCAACGCCAGAGCTTGCACTTGGGCACCGCGTGACACAGAGACAACCCCCAAGGCAGAATGCGCTGGTCCCGAAGGAACTAGTAGTTGTTGGTGACTCTATTGTCAGGGAAACGGGGAATATGCTTTGTAAAAAAGATAGGTGGAACAGGACCAGGGTATGTCTGCCAGGGGCAAAGGTTGATGACGTTGTAGAGCGAATATCATCTTTTAAGGGCACAAAAGGTGATATAGTTGTACACGTTGGCACTAATAATATTAAGAGTAGGAGACCGGCAGAATTACTTAACAAGTACAGGTCACTGTTGAACAAAAGCCGAGAATTAGGGTTGAATTTGAAAGTGTCTGCAATTCTGCCCAGACACGATAGGAGGGAGTATATGATGAGAGCCTTGTCGATCAATTCGGCCCTGGAAAGATTGTGCAAGGCTCAAGGGGTAGAATTTTTTTCAGCCTGGACTGTACTTGTTAACAGGAGAGATTGCTTCTACAGGGATGGGATACACTTAAATAGAAAGGGTGCAAGAATATTTGCTGATGCTATCGAGGCAGTGTTAGGTGGGTCGGAAAACTGCTAGCTTGGGGGGAGACAAAGACCAATAGATTGACAGTAGCCACTGGCAGAGGTGAAAGAGATTCTTGCACTGCTTCTATTAGAATGAGCAGAAGCCTGAAAAACAAGATGCATGGTATTTCAGAGACTGCTGGGAGCCATTGCGGTACAAGTAAACACATGGGTTGTGTTAGGGTAGCTAAGAATAGAAACAGGTGCAGGTATACTTGCGTGTACACCAATGCTAGGAGTTTAGTAAATAAATTTGATGAATTTGAGGTATTGCTCAAAACATCAAAGGCAGATATTGTTGGGATATCAGAGACGTGGTGTCACACAGATATAAGGGATGCAGAACTGCAATTTGGGGAGTACAACGTCTACAGAAAGGATAGACAGGATAGGAAGGGGGGAGGGGTTATGCTATTAGTTAAGAAACACATAAAAACCAAGGAAGTGAAGCCAGTCGACATCGCTGGACAGTGCAGTGCTGAGTCAGTTTGGTGTGACATAAGCATTGGGAGATCAAAATTGAGAGTAGGAGTGTGCTATAGGCCTAATGACTCTGATGAGTATAATAAGGAACTGTACAGGGAAATAGAGTGGGCCAGTAAATCAGAGAGTCTTATAATGGGAGATTTTAATTTCCCAGATATTGACTGGAATTTGGGTGCTGGTTACTCACACACTAGCAGGGCTTTTGGGGATTCATTGGACGATTGTTTTCTACATCAGCATGTTCGGGAGGCAACTAGAGGGAGTAATACTCTTGATTTGATTATCAGCAGTGATTCTTCATGCATTAAGAATCTGCAGATAAATGAACCACTAGGTGGCAGTGATCACAGTGTGCTGAAGTGGGATTTACTCAAAGAGGTAACTACCATTAGGGGTAAAGGGAAGGGTTATTGCTTCCGTAAAGGCGACTACGATGGACTGAGACAGTATTTAAATTCTATACAGTGGGACCAACTGATGATGTTACCAACAGCAAATTCAAAATGGGAAGCATTCAAAGAACTTATCTTGGAAGCTACTAGGCTTTACATACCAACTAAGAAATATTGTTCAAGGTTTAGGCCAAAATGGATGTCAGATGAACTAATGAGGCATATGGCAGAGAAGAAAATGCATGGGATACTTACAAATTAACACATGACACAGAAGCCTATGATAGATACAAGTTGATATGCAACCAAGTTACAAAGGAGGTTAGGCAGGCGAAGGCATATTACGAGAAATCCTTGGCAAGGGATGCAAAGAAAAACAGCAAAGAGTTCTTCAGTTATGTAAACTCTAGAAGGAAGGGGATGAATCAGATTGGTCCACTTGATATTGATGGGTCAACTGTTGATGATCCTGCTCAGGTAGCTAACAAACTAAATGAATATTTTGCATCGACATTCACACATGAGGAGTTATTCAGCAAGGGGAATGCCAGAGGTGTATTCATCTCTAGCAGTAAGCTACAGAATCTTGAAATAACTGAGAGTAAAGTGGAGGAGAAACTGTTGAAGATAAACACAAGAAAGGCACCCGGGGTGGATGGGATCTATCCAGTTATATTAAAGGAGGCAGCAAAGGAAGTAAGCAAACCCTTAGCCATAGTTATGAGAGCTTCCTTGGACTCAGGGGAGGTACCCATGGACTGGAAATGTGCAAATGTGACCCCAATTCACAAAGGAGGATCAAAGGCTGAAACAAGTAATTATAGACCTGTGAGCTTAACTTCTGTTCCAGGAAAATTAATGGAGGCACTGGTTAAAGAAGCACTGCAGGATCATTTAGACAAGACTTCAGTTATTGCTCAGACACAGCATGGTTTTGTTAAGGGGAAGTCTTGCCTGATCAACTTGATTGGATACTATGATGCAGTCACAAAAGAGCTGGATGCAGGGAATAACTTTGATATTATATACTTGGATCTTAGAAAGGCTTTTGATACTGTTGCCCATGGAAGACTGCTACACAAATTGGAGCAGTGTGACATTGGAGGCAAATTGCTGCTATGGATAACAGGGTGGTTGAGGGGGAGAAGACAGAGAGTGGTAATCAATGGACAATGCTCATCGTGGACTGATGTTATTAGTGGAGTCCCTCAGGGCTCAGTGTTGGGTCCATTGTTGTTTTCTGTATTTATAAATGATACTGATGATGGTATATCAAGCTTAATGTCCAAGTTTGCAGATGATACAAAGGTTGGCAGGGTTGTCATGGACACTACTGACACTATGCTGCTGCAACAGGATCTGGAAAGGTTGAGCAGATGGGCTGAGAGGTGGCAAATGAAGTTTAACATTGACAAATGTAAAGTACTACACATGGGAAACAGCAACCCCAGAGCAACGTATCAACTCTGTGGTACTACACTGACAGTGGTAGAGAATGAAAGGGACTTAGGGTTGGTTGTGCAGGCAGATATGAAGTTCTCTGAGCAGTGCAGGCGGGCTGCAAGAGTAGCTCATGGAGTATTGTCAATGATATACAGGAATTTTTCCAGCAGGGATAAGGAGGTGATTATTCCATTGTATAAGGCAATGGTCAGGCCACACCTAGAGTACTGTATACAGGTCTGGAGGCCTCATTTCAAGAAGGATGTAGAGCTGCTAGAACGAGTACAGAGAAGGGCAACAAGATTAGTGAATGGAACAAAGAGGTGCTCTTACGAAGAAAGGCTTAAGTTTTGCAAATTACAGTGTCTGGAGACTAGGCACCAGCGAGGTGATCTGATAGAGGTGTATAAAGCCTTGAATGGTTTAAGCATGCTCAATGCTGATGGGATTCTTCCTCTAGCTCAGAAAAATCACCCGAGAGGGCATAAATTCAAATTGAGCAAAGACAGATGTAGGATAGACGTGCGGAAATTTGCCTTTAGCCAGCGGGTGGTTGGTTGGTGGAACAGACTGCCATCCCTTGTGGTGGAGGTTGATAGCCTAAATAAGTTTAAGGCTCAGCTGGACAGGTATTTTGAACGAACAGAGGGGTGAAGTGGAAGTGGGTTTTTTTTTTTTTTTTGGCTGATGCTGCATAAGCTTGCTTTCTTGCATCAAATGCCTCTACTAATGCTACTAATGCTAATTTCAATATCCCAGATATTTACTGGAATTAGGGGGCTGGTCGCTCACACGCTAACAAGGCTTTTGTGGATTTACTGGATGATTGTTTTCTACATCAGCATGTTCGGGAGGCAACTAGAGGGAGTAATACTCTTGATTTGATTATCAGCAGTGATTCTTCATGCATTAAGAATATGCAGATAAATGAACCACTAGGTGGCAGTGATCACAGTGTGCTGAAGTGGAATTTACTCAACGAGGTCACTACCATTAAATAAATCTTTATTTGTCCTACCAAATTTAAACTATATAAGTACATTGGTAAGCGACAAATTCCCTTCACGGCAGACAATGCCAGGGGATTACCATAAAATGTGAATAAAAGAATGTCTAAACTATACAAGAAAGGGCAACAAATATACAATAAATATACATGAAAAGATGACATATAAATTGCATTACTCTTCACTACATGTCTGTCTAGAGTCCTGGCAATTGTAATACAAAAGTTCATCTTAACATCACATCCACTGATCAACTTGTGCGAGATATACATTATTCAATTGCGTACACAGTTCTTGACAGAAATTCACACAACTACTAGGCAACAGTAGCCTCAGCGAGCCACACTGCGGTTTGTTTCCTATAATTCGGGTCTTCTATGAGCTTTAGTAGGTCAATTCCGATATGTGTTAGGCACTGAATTGATTCTAACGCACTGGCGGGTATAAACCTGTCGGCCATCTTCAGTCTGTTGGTCTTCATTCTCAAGGATTTTGTACCTCTTAATGCAGATGGCGGGATGTGCCACTCACAAAGCTGCCAGAAGCATGGTGATGATATCGTGCCAGTCATCATTTTGATTGTGGTTATTAATCGTTTCCAGGCAATGATGTCTGGTAAACGCTGCAGTTTAAGCTGTTCAGAGAGCTTCGTGGTCCTTAACTGTTGTGGGAGGTGGTGCTTATGGTTTGCCCACTTCAGCAGCCAGAATTCACTTGCATATATTCTCCTAATGTGGGTAGGGGTGGCTGACGCCCACAATTCAGCGCCATACAAAATGGCTGAATACACTGTGGTTCTTAAATATCGTGCGGTTGTTGCAATCTGTTTCACGTGCAAGAGGTGCTGTTTTGTTGCCCAACGTAAGTAGTTCATTTTCTTTACAGTCAGGTCAATATGAGAGTTGAACGTGAGTTTCGTATCAAATGTTACTCCGAGATCTCTATGCGTCTCAACAACTGGGATAGGTTTGCCATGAAGTTTCGGGTGTACGAGCGTAGGCGATTTTTTGAGCGAGTACACCATGATTACGGTCTTCTGCGGATTTAGGACCAAGCCAAATTTGTCCAAGTACACGAATAAGTTCAGAAGCTTATAATTAACCTGCTCACATAATGCCCTATTGTTCATGGACGGTTGGATAGGTGTTAGGATCTTAATATCATCTGCATAAGTGCATACATCATCCCTACCGTTGCAGAACGGGATCATCATGGCGGTAAAGAGGAGTCCTGATAAAACTCCACCCTGTGGAACTCCTGCATGGAGTTGGCGTTGGAGGATCTGATTATCTGTGCGGTAATAAATGGACCGACAAGTAAGTAGGGCCTGTAGGAACTTCAGCAAATTTCCTTTTATTTGGAAGGCGTGTTGGAGCAGATGAAGTAAGGCATGTACATCCAGACTATCGAATGCTGCTTTTATATCGGCATAAATTATTGCAATTTCCTTTCTGGCTTGGAAAGCATTTAGTATCGTGGCCTGAACTGTGAGGAGGTTAGTTATTGTTGATTTTGCAGTCATTGAATAATGAATTTGTGGAGGCTGCCCAGCTAGTATCTGATTCGACAACTTTGGCAACAGAGCTTTCTCCAGTACTTTTAACAGGGTAGATGCAGTAGATATTGGCCTATAGTGCTCCACAAGGTTAGGCTTTGTAATTTTTGGCACTGGAATTACAGCGTACTTATTCCAGCTCTCAGGGAAAACTCGGCAAGCAAGGATAGAGCTATAAATTGCTTGGAGTGGTTCAATTAGGTAAGGACTAAGACACTTTACTATGAAGTGGGGGACTCCATCAACTCCAGCTGTGTTAGTTAGCCTGAGGGAGTTAATACTCTGTATTAGTGCTTCTTTAGTGATAGGAATAGACTCCATCTCATTGTCAACTAATTGATCCCACTCAAACTCCCTGACTTGAGACTCAGGATATATGCTGGAGAATCTGCTGATGTGGTCCATCCACGCTTCTTTGTCCAGCCTCTGATTTGTGTCACTTTTATGTGTGCAACGAGGTAGCTTTCCCCTGTCAAGTGTGTCTCATTAGGGGTAAAGGGAAGGGTTATTGCTTTCGTAAAGGTGACTACGATGGACTAAGACAGTATTTAAATTCTATACAGTGGGACCAACTGATGATGTTACCAACAGCAAATTCAAAATGGGAAGCATTCAAAGAACTTATCTTGGAAGCTACTAGGCTTTACATACCAACTAAGAAATATTGTTCAATGTTTAGGCCTAAATGGATGTCAGATGAACTAATGAGACATTTGGCAGAGAAGAAAAATGCATGGGATACATACAAATTAACACGTGACACAGAAGCCTATGATAGATACAAGTTGATCTGTAACCAAGTTACAAAGGAGGTTAAGGCAGGCGAAGGCAGATTACGAGAAATCTTTGGCAAGGGATGCAAAGAAAAACAGCAAAGAGTTCTTTACTTATGTAAACTCTAGAAGGAAGGGGATGAATCAGATTGGTCCACTTGATATCGATGGGTCAACTGTTGATGATCCTGCTCAGGTAGCTAACAAACTAAATGAATATTTTGCATCGACATTCACACATGAGGAGTTATTCAGCGAGGGGAATGCCAGAGGTGTATTCAACTCTGGCAGTAAGCTAGAGAATCTTGTAATAACTGAGAGTAAAATGAAGGAGAAATTGTTGAAGATAAACACAAGAAAGGCACCTGGGGTGGATGGGATCTATCCAGTTATATCAAAGGAGGCAGCAAAGGAAGTAAGCAAACCCTTGGCCATAATTATGAGAGCTTCCTTGGACTCAGGGGAGGTACCCATGGACTGGAGATGTGCATATGTGACCCCAATTCACAAAGGGGGATCAAAGGCTGACACAAGTAATTATAGACCTGTGAGTTTAACTTCTGTTCCCGGAAAATTAATGGAGGCACTGGTGAAAGAAGCACTGCAGGATCATCTAGACAAGACTTCAGTTATAGCTAGGACACAGCATGGTTTTGTTAAGGGGAAGTCTTGCCTGACCAATTTGATTGGATACTATGATGCAGTCACAAAAGAACTGGATGCAGGGAATAACTTTGATATTATATACTTGGATCTTAGAAAGGCTTTTGATACTGTTGCACATGGAAGACTGCTGCACAAATTGGAGCAGTGTGGCATTGGAGGCAAATTGTTGCCATGGATAAAGGGGTGGTTTAGGAGGAGAAGACAGAGAGTGGTAATCAATGGACACTGCTCATCGTGGACTAATGTTATTAGTGGAGTCCCTCAGGGTTCTGTATTGGGTCCATTATTGTTTTCTGTATTTATAAACGATATTGATGATGGTATATCAAGCTTAATGTCCAAGTTTGCAGACGATACGAAGGTTGACAGGGTTGTCAAGGACAGTACTGACACTATGCTGCTGCAACAGGATCTGGAAAGGTTGAGCAGATGGGCTGAGAGGTGGAAATTAAGTTTAACCTTGACAAATGTAAAGTACTACATATGGGAAACAGCAACCCCAGAGCAACGTATCAACTGTGTGGTACTACACTGACAGTGGTAGAGAATGAAAGGGACCTGGGAGTGGTTGTGCAGGCAGATATGAAGTTCTCTGAGCAGTGCAAACGGGCTGCAAGAGTAGCTCATGGGTGTATTGGCAATGATATATAGGAATTTTTTTTGCAGGGATAAGGAGGTCATTATTCCCTTGTATAAGGGAATGGTCAGGCCACACCTAGAGTACTGTATACAGGCCTGAAGGCCTCATTTCAAGAAGGATGTAGAGCTGCTGGAACAAGTACAGAGAAGGGCAGCAAGATTAGTGAATGGAACAAAGGGGTGCTCTTACGAAGAAAGGCTTAAGTTTTGCAAATTACAGTGTCTGGAGACTAGGCACCTGCAAGGTGATCTGATATAGGTGTATAAAGCCTTGAATGGTTTGAGCATGCTCAATGCTGATGGGACTCTTCCTCTTTCTCAGAATAATCACCTGAGAGGGCATAAATTCAAATAAAGGAAAGACGGATATAGGATAGACGTGTGGAAATTTGCCTTTAGCCAGCGGGTGGTTGGTTGGTGGAACAGACTTGCATCCCTTGTCGTGAAAGTTGATAGCCTAAATAAGTTTAAGGCTCAGCTGGACAGGTATTTCGAATGAACAGAGGGGTGAAGTGGAAGTGGTTATTTTTTATTTTTTTTATTTATTTTATTTTTTTTTTGGCTGATGCTGCATAAGCTTGCTTTCTTGCATCAAATGCCTCTACTAATGCTAATGCTAAAAAATTAAGCTTGATATACCATCATCAATATTATTTATAAATACAGAAAACAACAATGGACCCAACACTGAACCCTGAGGGACTCCACTAATAACATTAGTCCAAGATGAGCAGTGTCCATTAATTACCACTCTCTGTCTTCTGCCACTAAACCATCCCTTTATCCATAGCAACAATTTGCCACCAATGGCACACTGCTCCAATTTGTGCAGCAGTCTTCCATGTGCAACAGTATCAAAAGCCTTTCTAAGATCCAAATATATAATATCAAAGTTATTCCCTGCATCCAATTCTTTTGTGACTACATCATAGTATCCAATCAAATTGGTCAGGCAAGACCGTCCCTTAACAAAACCATGCTGTGTCTGTAACTGAATTCTTGTCAAGAATTCAGAGATGGGCAGAGATGCAAAGGTACACAACACTACACAACATTTCACTCCCTATACACCTTTAATTCTTTGGCCTTCGCAGTGTTCTGTGTCACATGTACAAATAATACAACACAGAGATGGGGGATCCCTTGGTGCCATCAGACAACTAACACATTTCACACTTTACAGACCTAAAGAATTAGGTCACTATGTCACGGTATACAGTATATATTATAATAAATGCATAAAAATCTATAAAATATAAAGCAATAAAATTGAAATTTTAGATACAAATATAAAGGTTAACTGATTTTAAATAACTAAAAACAGAAGACAAAGTCACTGTCAGATAAAATCTGACTGAGTGTATAAGGCTCAGCCAGATGACTAAAAATGGTAAAATATAAAACACGTTCATGTCTATAACGTGGACACTCAGTTAAAATATGACGAATGGTTAAAAAGGTGCCAAAATTCTCACACATAGTACAGTCATCTGCCCTCTGCAGTCGTCTTACAAATGCATCTGTAAGACGACTGTGTCCTATGCAGAAGCGAGTCAGAACTACTTCCTCTCTTCGGTTCCTGCACAGAATAGACTGCCACTGTCAGATTACATCTGATACAGCTTGTTTGTGACCTGCCCATGCCAAGATCGTTGCAATTGGGAGAGTAATTTACAGTGTATCACCTACTTGTAGTCTGTATAGGGGAATAACAGGCAATGAGTGTTGTGGGGTTCTAGTGATCTGGCTGCAACGTCTGCCATTCATCCCCCCTGATCCCAATGAGGCTTGGAATCAAGCAGAAACAACAAATGTCAAATGAACATTCAGAAAGAAAATGTCAATGTCGGGTGGATCTAAGTCAGGAATGGATGGGCATTATGCCTCATCCCTGATAAAGCCTGCAGTATACTTAGAGAGTGTCAGTATACACCTTTGGAACTTGTGGGTTTTAATGCGGTCCAAGGTTAATTGTACAGCATAAAACTCAGCTGTATATACGATGAAATAATGGGGAAATAATGGAAGTCACTGCCACGGTGACTGTGCAACATTGTATACCGTGATGTCGACCTCTCTAAGCAGCTCTTGGACATGGATACCAAAGAGAAGGTTGGCAGTCTGACAGGTGTTATAAAGAGTATTCCATTGTGGTTGTCTAGCAGGGACTTCAGTTTAAAAGTATATTTCAGTGATAACTGCTTTCATTGGACCAATAGTGGTGGTTTACCTGCTTTGACGAATAAACTCTGGACAGGAGATGTTCTAAATGCTCCAGTAGCAATATGGATCTTAGTTTTGTGAAGAATTTATAGGTCATCTTTTGCTTGATGGCTTCTTTGTGGCAATATTTTATCCTAATAGAAACCTCAATAGAACAGGCACAGCAGTTGCTCACCAGCAGTTTTCTATGAAGTTTAAATCTGGTAGTTTGTGTGCCTCTATCGAAAGATAAAACAGTACAGTATTTGGTAAAAATTAATCATTAACTCAGCAGTAATATCCCTTCCCTCCATTTTGTAACAGTAGTGGTATTATATAGCCTGAGAAACTCTGGATTTTAATTTTAATATTTGAAAAAAAGTATTTTGCTTTTTGAATCCTATTTCCTCTGCTTGCACCTTCACGATGGTGGGACTGTTAGTAATCCTGGTTATAACCTCCATGCACAAGTACATGGTGGGTGACCACCCAGGTGTGAACCAACGTAAGCATGGGGTCGAGGTGTGGTGCCCACACCACATGGAGGAACGCTTCCCCTCTATGTTACCAGGCAGTACTAGGTGGTAGATGACTCTCATCAACTGGTGCAATTCCACCACTTTGCTTATTGGAAGCTTGAAGTGGCTTGACAGCCAAATCTTCTGCTTGCACCTTCACGATGGTGGGACTGTTAGTAATCCTGGGTATAACCTCCATGCACAAGTACATGGTGGGTGACCACCCAGGTGTAAGCAGGGGTCGAGGTGTGGTGCCCACACCACATGGAGGAACGCCGCCCCTCTATGTTACCAGGCAGTACTAGGCGGTAGATGACTCTCATCAACCGGTGCAATACCGCCACTTTGCTTATTGGAGGCTTGAAGTGGTGGAACCCATGATTAGTCTCTAGGGCTAAGTTCCGGTCAACCCTTCCCTATCTCTTCCATCATGCAGTATGATTGATGACTTTTGAGGTTATGATGAACATCGTGGCGAGATCCAATATTCCTTACATTTCGAGGGTACAGCTCTAAAACGGTGTTCGCAGGCCAGCCGCTAGTTAGTACACTGGACCGAACCTATTGGTAACTCTCTAGACGGCTTCCGGATCAGCTAGTGTATAATCTTGCTACCTCTACTCTGCCAGATAGTGACTGGAGGGAGTTCGAGTAGTGTGTATGCACGGACCATTGTTGAGGCCACGTTATGTCAAGGATCTGGGTATATTCTTACCATATGTACACCATAACGAAAAATTTCATTACTTCATACAGCATGTCCCACACACTTTTTCTTACTATTGAATACACCATGAATTGTCAAACAAATAGAGCAAGCTTATCTTTGAAAAGATCTAAACTTCCCAAGCACTTCCTAATTCATTTCACAAATATATGTGTACTTAATTCTAATCTCAATGATGTCCATTTTCACTTGCAGTCTGCCAAACCCTATGTACCTTTTCTGACAGAATCTCAGTTATCGATTGATTCAACTACTGCTCATCTCAGATGCCCAAATTCTTCGCTGTATGATTCCTTTAGCCTCAAAGGTGGTACTTTTGCATATGTCCATTCTGATATTCCATGTCTGAGACTTGGCAATTTGGAATCTCCTCTCTTTGATCTTCTCTGGCTTAAAATCTCTCTACCTCATTGTGTCAAATTCATCTGTCGTCTCTACCATTCTCCCAATTGCACTAATCACTTGGAGCTTTTTGACTTCCTCTCTTTGCAACTTGACTTTCTCCAGTCCAACTTTCCTAACAGTGAGGTAATTTTCCTTGGTGATTTTAATGTTCAAAACTCCAGCTGGCTTCCGTTTTCTAGTCACACCGATCCAGCTGGTCGAGATGCTGAGGCTTTTGCAATTACTAATGACCTTGCACAGATTGTTCATTTACCTACAAGAATACCGGACAATCCTAATCATACAGCCTATACGCTTGATCTTTTTCTCACAAACAACCCTTCTAAGTACATGGTCGAAGTGAGAGGTGCTTTAGGCACTTCAGATCACAACTTGGTGATTGTCTCTTCTCCAATGGAACCTTTATCTCATGGCTATTCCCAACCTCGTGTTGTTAGGCATTACAAGAATGCAAAATGGGATGACCTGCGAGACTTCTTTTCTTCTTTTCCATAGTCGGATTACTGTTTCAAAACTTCTGATGTCAATGTTTGCTCAGATCGTGTCAGTAAAATTATTCTTGCAGGAATGGAATCCTTTATCCCATACTCCACTTTAAAATCTTGTCCTTTATCTAAATCTTGGTTTTCCAATAAATGTGCTAAGGCTGTTCAAGAGAAGTATGCTGCATATCGTAATTGGCTTGTTTCTAATTCTCCAGTTTCATTTTTTGCCTACTCCAAAGCTCGCAACAATTGTAAAGCAGTTATTAATAGTCCAAACTAGAGTTTGAACAGGCTAAGAGTAGAAAACTTGCTTCTTGCCCTAATTGTAGCCGAGCATTCTGATCTCTTGCCAAAGCTATTGGCCAAACTTTTGCCCATCTCCGCTCCCACCTCTGTCCAAACCAGATGGTTTTGTTCCCACTTCAGCCAAGGATAAAGCTGACCTACTAGCATCCCATTTTTCTTCAAACTCATATATTAATGATCTTGGTAAAACACCTCCCACCATTCCCAACACGCTCCATTCAATGCCTCCTGTGGTCTTCCGTCAAAAGGATGTCAGAAGGATTTTGATGAATCTTGATGCTAAGAAAGCTCCAGGTCCCGATGGTATTTCTCCATTTGTTCTCACAACCTGTGCTCCTTTTTATTTACTCCTATTCTTTGCCACCTTTTCTCACTTTCTTATTCCAAAGGTGTTTTTCCTTCTGCTTGGAAATTTGCTCATATCCAGCCAGTTCCTAAAAAGGGTGACAAATCCCTCCCATCCAATTATCGTCCCATTGCAATTACTTCTACTCTTTCTACAGTAATGGAGAAATCAATTAACCGCCAACTCTTAAACCACCTAGAAACCTTCCATCTGATCAACAAGCGCCAGTATGGATTCCGTCAGTGTCGATCCACTGGTGATATTCTGACTTAAGTTACCCATTTATGGACTAATTCAATGGAAAGGTTCGGTGAAACACAAGTAGTTGCTCTTGACATCTCAAAGGCTTTTGATCGTGTTTGGCATAAAGGTCTTCTCAACAAACTTCCATCTTATGGTTTGCCAACTGTTTTTAGTAATTGGTTATCCAGTTTTCTCTCTGATCACTCACTGAGGGTGATGGTAGATGGCTCTGTCTTCTAACTTCTCCACTAATCCCGTTGTCCCCCAAGGTTCAGTTCTTTCCCCCACTCTTTTCCTCTTGTATATTAATGACCTTCTTCCATTGACTGGAAATCCTATCCATAGTTTTGCCGATGATAGCACATTCCATTCTACTTTTCATTTTGAGAAACCTTGTCCTGCTCAATCAGCTTCAATTTCTTGAAAATCTGCTACCAATTCCTTAAACGCCGATCTTCAGGTAATTCTCCAGTGGGGCAAAGATAACTTAGTTGATTTCAACCTTTCTAAAACTAAGTCTTGTCTTCTATCTCGTAAAAAGGATTCTTCTGCTCCTATGCTTATCTTTAGTGACACTCCAATTTCTAGGCAAAATGATATATCTCTTTTGGGAATTACCCTGACTTCTAATCTCTCTTGGCACAAGCACATTACAAATATTGCTTTCTCTGCATCTAAAAAACTTGGTTTTCTCTTTCGCTCTCAGCATTACTTTTCTTCCAAACAGCTGCTCACTCTATAAATCGCAAATCCACCCTGCCATGGAATATTGTTCCCACATCTGGGGTGGTGCCCCCAAAACCTCTCTCAGGCTTCTTGATTTCATTCAGAAGAGGGCAGTTAGGTTAATTAATGATTCATCTTTAACAGAGTCTCTCCACTCACTCTCTCATAGACGTACTGTTTCTGCTGCATGCCTCTACTACAGATACTTCCATGGGCATTGTTCTTCTGAATTGGCTTCTATAATTCCCGCTCTTCCTTTCAAAACAGTCCAAACCCATGCCACCACCAGCCAACTTCCATTTACTATCCAACTTCAAACTCACAGAACCAACTTTTCATTTTCCTCGTTTATTCATTCAACTGCCCTTTTCTGGAACAACCTTCCTTCATACGTATTTCCTGAAAATTACAGTCTACAGAAGTTCAAATCCAATGTTAACAAATATCTTCTTTTGTCTTCTCAACCTTCACCCAAGCACGGTTGTTTTTTTTTTTTTTTTTTTTGGTAGTTGTTGGCGCATAGACTTCTGTGGCCATAATGCACCTCCCAAGGTTTTTGCAGTAGTTTGATCCAAGCCCGAGGCGGGAATCGAACCCGCAACCTTTGGGTTACCAGGCAGGCACTTTACCCACCCGGCTAGCCTGGTCGGCCCCCAAGCACGGTATTAAGTACTATAGGTTCTAATACCTCCCGTGTTTGAGGTTTACATAAAAAAAAAAAAAAAAAAAAACTTGGATGAATTAATGCTTAGCCCTTTTCAGTAGACTGCAATATATATATATTCATTTCATTTCTTTATTATTTTAATAATTAAATAGTTTACAAATGCAATGCTTTCTGGCCACTATAAATACTAATTGGCTAAAATTAAAAAAATAATTAATTAATAATAGTTAAAAAGTTTATAAAAGATTGAACACAGAAATATGAAATTCTATTTAACATAAAACAGAAACATGAAACAATATATCTCTGTGTAATTTCAGCATGTGGAGGCATTCACTGCAACAAATTACTTCAACACAACAAATTCAGCTAATATTTACAAAAAAAAAAAAATAAAATAAATAAATAAATATAATGTACATCAGAAGAAAGATAAATAAATTTCTATATCTAATGAAATAGTAATATGAAACTATTCATATCCCTTCCCCCACAATTTCATGTAACACTCACTACATAAAAATTCTGCACGACTATATAAAACTAGAGAAAATACACTCTTTCATGTGCTCATTTTTATTTTTTGAAACTTCAATATTCTGAATCTGATAATCTTTGAGTATTATCACCTGCACATCTATTATTACTAAGAAATGTCACTTGCATATCTGCTAAATTCATTAGAGAAGTTAAAAAAAAACTGCCACAGGTCAGCATATGTATTATGGTTGATATCACATGTATCTTGTAGCTTTTTTAATTCCTGCTGAAGCATCAATTTTTCCACCATGATGTATAGTATTGTAAACATTATAGTGAAAAAACAGTGAAAGAGACGTAAACTACTTTTTTATATTCTGTTTTTTTTATGTATTTTGGCCTTTTTTTGGTAATATAGCATACTCTTGTGACACCTTTTTGGAATGCAGCATATTGGAGTCAGCTGATTTACAGGTTGTGACCACAAACTGAGAAATCAGTTTCCATGATTTCTCTTATTAACCCTGGATAATATTTACTAAGCAAGATGGGGATATTTGATAAGCTTTTAATGTGATGAAAAGCAGCATTTCACTACATGACAAATTGTTTGTGTAATGTTTGTTAATGTTGTACTTATAATGAGAAGAAAATGCAGTTTTCTGTTTCATGAAAGTGGTTGAGGATAACAAGCAAAAGAGTCTCCCTTTGTTTTGGGTTTGTGGCAAAAGCCACTGGGACCATATTGTACCTTTCGAACAATTTTGAATGATATCAAATTTACACAGATATCTTTTAATGTAATTTTCTAAATATGATTAAAGTTTTGTATAGCTTTCAAAAAAAAAAAAAAAAAAAAAGATACCAGACATATCATTGCATCCTTTTTAGCAAGAACAACAGTCAAGAATAATAAGTGAGATATAGAGGGCATTATTGTTTTAAAAAAACAACAAGTCTTTTTAAGGATTTTTAAGGAGTTAAAAAAAAAAACTTTTTGTAAATTCTGGTTAGTTCTATTCTGACAATAACTTTACTTATAATGATGAGAAATCACACCAAAATAAGAAGCAATTCATATATAAAAGCATTTATGTGCAAAGTTTTATAAAATACGTATTACAGGGAGATCCCACCAGTTTGGGAAACTCACGTGTGAAAGGTTTAATAAATTGCCAAGTGGATAAAGGATTCGGTTGCATACAGACAGATCAATTTTTTTTTTTTTTTTATGAAAACCCCAAACACGAAAGGTATCAAAACCTATAGTACTTAGTACCGTGCATGGGTTGAAGGAGAAGTATGGGGGGGGAGGGGGTGCCGGAAACTTTGCTCTAGAGACTAAACATGGGTTTCACCACTTCAAGCCTCCAATAAGCAAAGTGGTGGTATTTCACCGGTTGATGAAAGTCATCTACCACCTGTGAAAATTGCTGTTCTTGTCCCTGTAGGCAGGTGTGTGTACCAGTATTTAACAGCATAAGTTTCTGTCCATTTAACAGTTTTTCAACTGACTTCTTTATCCGAACTGCTATGTCCAGTGAGGTCTCCCAGTATGCATATGGGTAGTGTACTTGGTTAACCAAGTCACTAAAGTCCTGATACAAAAATGTTTAATTTGATGGGAGATATAAGATAAAGTGTTACTGAAACATTAGAAATTAAATGATATGGACTAAAACTGCTTCTAATGATGTTTACAGAGGAATGTGATTGGTTGCTATTTGAAAATTAGTTATAATAGCTACACTTCTGTGAGGCACATTGGCAACTGTTCCTGTCTTTTCTGTATATTGCATAGTGCTTTATTACCATGCACTGGTCTGAGATGTTAGTTTCTTGTGGTAATAATCCAAAAGGCTTGAATTGAATTAGGAGGTGATGTATATCATGCAGGATGCTGTGGAAATTTCTATGGTTCCACTGTGGTAGAGTATCCAATACTTTGACATAGAATATCCTTCTATTTGATTCAGTGAGCCGAAGGTCTAAGACAATCTAGTTTTGCTCTCTCCTTTCAAGAAATATTTGTTTGCTACTGTCTGTATCTGCATATACAGAGGTGTGGCAACAAGGTTCCCAGATCGGTGCAATAAAAAGAACACAAAGTGAGGGAGCTCAAAAATGGTTTTATTTTTATTTTTAATCAAAGTCATCACCACCTGACTAAATCCACTTATTACACCATTCTAAAAGTTCTTGAAAAGAGTCAGCGAAGACATCCAAAGAGATGAGTTTTAAGGAACAAATAAATAGTACTTTTTTTTTTTTTTTTTTTTTTTTTTACACTGTGCTGCAATATTAATTTTTAAAAACATTGCACTCACTGAGACATTTTATTTTTATTTTTATTCCGTTGACATCTTAAGTAATGAAAAATTCATTATTAACTAACTGTAAAATCGTATGTAAGTTACCAAAAAAATATGTCAAGTAGGATTTTATTCACCAGAACTCCACCTCACCAGGAACTGCAAGGCCTTAATAAGTAAGTAAGAAAGAAATTTTGGACCTATTTTTGAAACATCCAAATTTTTGACATTTATCCTGGCCGGTACATTATGTTCTTCAAACAGGCCTCTGGAGTTGGGAAAATTCTGAGTCATAAAAATACACTGACAACTGTAGAATTAAAAGCGATAAAATGATGGATAAAAATATATAAAATTAAAATATACGAGATAAAACAACTGAAGCTTTCAAATGCGACCACCTCCTTTATCAACAGCAAAGCCTAACTGTCACAGCACATCCTTCAATAATAGCACATCCTTCAATAATATCAACAGGATCACGGCACATGTTACTGTAGGAGCATGGGAATTATTATTATTATTCTATTTTAGCATTAGCATTAGTAGAGGCATTTGATGCAAGAAAGCAAGCTTATGCAGCATCAGACAAAAAAAAATGAAAATAAATAAATAAATAAAAAATAACCACTTCCACTTCACCCCTCTCTTCGTTCAAAATACCTGTCCAGCTGAGCCTTAAACTTATTTAGGCTATCAACTTCCACGACAAGGGATGGAAGTCTGTTCCACCAACCAACTACCCGCTGGCTAAAGGCCAATTTCTGCAGGTCTATCCTACATCTGTCTTTCCTCAATTTGAATTTATGCCCTCTCGGGTGATTATTCTGAGCAAGAGGAAGAATCCCATCAGCATTGAGCATGCTCAAACCATTCAAGGCTTTATACACCTCTATCAGATCACCTCGCAGGTGCCTAGTCTCGAGACACTGTAATTTACAAAACTTAAGCCTTTCTTCGTAAGGGCACCCCTTTGTTCCATCACTAATCTTGTTGCCCTTCTCTGTACTCGTTCCAGCAGCTCTACATCCTTCTTGAAATGAGGCCTCCAGGCCTGTATACAGTACTCTAGGTGTGGTCTCACCATTATACAAGGGAATAATCACCTCCTTATCCCTGCTAGAAAAATTCCTATATATCATTGACAATACACCATGAGCTACTCTTACAGCCCATCTGCACTGGTCAGAGAACTTCATATCTGCCTGCACAACCACTCCCAGGTCCCTTTCATTCTCTACCACTGTCAGTGTAGTACCACAGAGTTGATACGTTGCACTGGGGTTGCTGTTTCCCATATGTAGTACTTTACATTTGTCAATGTTAAACTTCATTTGCCACCTCTCAGCCCATCTGCTCAACCTTTCCACATCCTGCTGCAGCAGCATAGTGTCAGTAGTGTCCTTGACAACCCTGCCAAACTTCGTATCATCTGCAAACTTGGACATTAAGCTTGATATACCATCATCAATATTATTTATAAATACAGAAAACAATAATGGGCCCAATACTGAACCCTGAGGGACTCCACTAATAACATTAGTCCAAGATGAGCAGTGTCCATTGATTACCACTCTCTGTCTTCTCCCCCTCAACCACCCCTTTATCCATAGCAGCAATTTGCCTCCAAGGCCACACTGCTCCAATTTGTGCAGCAGTCTTCCATGTGCAACAGTATCAAAAGCCTTTGTAAGATCCAAGTAAATAATATCAAAGTTATTCCTTGCATCCAGAGATATTTTGTGACTACATCATAGTATCCAATCAAATTGGTCAGGCAAGACTTCCCCTTAACAAAACCATGCTGTGTCCGAGCTATAACTGAAGTCTTGTCTAGATGATCCTGCAGTGCTTCTTTAACCAGTGCCTCCATTAATTTTCCGGGAACAGAAGTTAAACTAACAGGTCTATAATTACTTGTGTCGCCCTTTGATCCTCCTTTGTGAATTGGGGTCACATTTGCACATCTCCAGTCCATGGGTACTTTCCCTGAGTCCAAGGAAGCTCTCATAATTATGGCTAAGGGTTTGCTTACTTCCTTTGCTGCCTCCTTTGATATAACTGGATAGATCCCATCCACCCCAGGTGCCTTTCTTGTGTTTATCTTCAACAATTTCTCCTCCACTTTACTCTCAGTTATTACAAGATTCTCTAGCTTACTGCCAGAGTTGAATACACCTCTGGCATTCCCCTCGCTGAATAACTCCTCATCTGTGAATGTCAATGCAAAATATTCATTTAGTTTGTTAGCTACATAAGCAGGATCATCAACAGTTGACACAACAGTTGCTGATTTTTACATAAGTAAAGAATTCTTTGCTGTTTTCATTTGCATCCCTTGCCAAAGATATCTCGTAATCTGCCTTCACTTGCCTAACCTCCTTTGTAACTTGGTTACAGATCAACTTGTATCTATCATAGGCTTCTGTGTCACGTGTTAATTTGTATGTATCCCATGCATTTTTCTTCTCTGCCATATGACTCATTAGTTCATCTGACATCCATTTAGGCCTAAACCTTGAACAATATTTCTTAGTTGGTATGTAAAGCCTAGTAGCTTCCAAGATAAGTTCTTTGAATGCTTCCCATTTTGAATTTGCTGTTGGTAACATCATCAGTTGGTCCCACTGTATAGAATTTAAATACTGTCTCAGTCCATCGTAGTCGCCTTTACGAAAGCAATAACCCTTCCCTTTATCCCTAATGGTAGTTACCTCTTTGAGTAAATCCCACATCAGCACACTGTGAAAACTGCCACCTAGTGGTTCATTTATCTGCAGATTCTTAATGCATGAAGAATCACTACTGATAATCAAATCAAGAGTATTACTCCCTCTAGTTGCCTCCCGAACATGCTGATGTAGAAAACAATCATCCAATAAATCCACAAAAGCTTTGCTAGTGTGTGAGTGACCAGCCCCCAAATTCCAGTCAATATCCGGGAAATTAAAATCCCCCATTATAAGACTCTCTGATTTACTGGCCCACTCTATTTCCCTGTACAGTTTCTTATTATACTCATCAGACTCATTAGGCCTATAGCACACTCCTACTCTCAATTTTGATCTCCCAATGCTTATGTCACACCAAACTGACTCGACACTGCACTGTCCAGCGATGTCGACTGGCTTCACTTCCTTGGATTTTATGTATTTCTGAACTAATAGCATAACCCCTCCTCCCTTCCTATCCTGTCTATCCTTTCTGTAGACATTGTACTCCCCAAATTCCAGTTCTGCATTCCCTATATCTGTGTGATACCACGTGTCTGAAATCCCAACAATATCTGCCTTTGATGTTTTGAGCAATACCTCAAATTCTTCAAATTTATTTACTAAACTCCTAGCATTGGTGTACACACAAGTATACATGCACCTGTTATTTTTCTTAGCTACCCTAACACAACCCATGTGTTTACTTGTACCCCAATGATTCCCAGCAGTCTCCGAAATATCCTGCATCTTATTTTCCAGGCTGCTGCTCATTCCAATAGAAGCAGTGCAAGAATCACTTTCACCTTTGCTAGTGGCTACTGTTAATCTATTAGTCCTTGTATCCCCCCCCAATCTAGCAGTTTTCCGACCCACCTAACACTGCCTCGATAGCATCAGCAAACATTCTTGCACCCTTTCTATTTAAGTGTATCCCATCCCTGTAGAAGCAGTCTCTCCTGTTAACAAGTACAGACCAGGCTGAAAAAAATTCTACCTCTTGAGCCTTGCACAATCTTTCCAGGGCCGAATTGATCGACAGGGCTCTCATCATATATTCCCTCCTATCGTGTCTGGGCAGAATTGCAGACACTTTCAAATTCAACCCTAATTCACACCTTTTTTTCAACAGTGACCTGTACTTGTTAAGTAATTCCGCCGGTCTCCTACTCTTAATATCATTAGTGCCAACGTCTACAACTATATCACCTTTTGTGCCCTTAAAAGATGATATCCGCTCTACAACGTCATCAACCTTTGCCCATGGCAGACATACCCTGGTCCTGTTCCACCTATCCTTTTTACAAAGCATGTTTCCCATTTCCCTGACAATAGAGTCATAATAATATTCATCACGTAACACAGTGGTCATCACGCAACACAGTGGCAGCCCCTTGGGGGCTGCCACTGTGTTGCGTGATGACCAAGTGCAAACTCTGGCATTGGTGTGGGCAGCTGAGAGCTTGATGGGCCCCTCACATTTAATCCTTCGAGGGCATCCACCCTGTCCTTCAAGCTCTCATATAGGCCCATAACAATGCTGAGTTGTCGCCTGATTTCCTTACACTCCTTGCTTCGCGCACACACACACACACAAAGACATCCCCCACGGCAGTATCATGTCCCGTACCCGACTGCTCCACAAACATCAAGCAAGTAGTGCATTTTAAAAGGCTGCGATCAGAGGGTAACTGCCCCTCTCTGTTCTCCCCTGAGCCACAGCACTCCCATTAGTTTGAGCCTTTTGATTTGCTGCTCTGGTCTGAGTCATGATTTCAATTTAATTTCAATAAAATTTCAATTTCAGTACAAAATTGGGATACAACACAGTTATAGCGTTATAACTGGGTTGTATCCCAACACAGTTATAACGCTATATTTATGTTTCAGTATCGAGTGTTATCTATGAAATCCCTTTATATAACTTCCGTATCAAGTTAAGTATTAATTATTTATTTTTCTAATTATTTATGTTATGTAACCTAATTCGTTATATGTATAGTTAAAAGTACAATTTAATTGACTATGAAGTTCAACAAGATTAATAGATTTTACTGATGAATTGACAATATTATGTACTATACTATACTATATTAAGTTTATGCTGTCAAGTTCGTGATATTTTGTATCGCGTAACAATGGCGGTAATTTACGAACAGTAAACACATGGATTTGATACCCTTACCAATACTAAGTAATACCTACAAAATCTCTTTCTAAGTTACTTTAAACTAAGTATCGTAATTAGGAATACAAAGCTACTCTAGAAAATAAGTTAATATGCCAATTTAAGCTAATAAAACAGAAAATAAATCAGAAAAAACTTCACTGTTCCAGGAGAGGCAAAAAGCTAAGTCCGCACAGGCTACTCTCATAATTTTAATTTATGTTAATAAAGTTTCAGTCATATGTGGTTGGTGTATTACATTGCCATTATTATTAGGTACATTATGGTTGAGATGAAGCAGTCCTGGCTTTGACAATCTCAACCACAATGGTTGTTGAGAGTGCCAAGTAGATATGTTATGATTTAGAAATTGCAGTTATGATAACCTCAACCACAAGGACCTAAAAATCAAGAGAAGGAAAGTTTAAAAAAAAATCACTATACAGGGTCTTTCCAAAATATGTACAAAAAATTCTAGAATATTCTAAGTTTCACATAAGAAAAAAGAGTCATAAAATAATACAGTAGACCTTCACTAATCCAGTTGTCAGATATTCCGGATCGAAATACAAAATATTCTGTTCACAGTTGAGTACTATACTTTGAAAGATATATCACATTTAGGAAGGTAGATGAGTCACTGACTGCGCAGAAAAAGAGAGAGAGACGGAAAATACATCACACTGTCTTGCGTGTTGTTCAATCGTGTTGTTTACTCCAAGTCAGACGGGTTATTGCTCATATCTCTTCATTTGTGTACTGCATTATATGTATATATGTACATAAGTTAACATATTTTATTTATTATGAGTTTATATAATTGTTGGCTAAGACATGACACCAATGCCTTGTCAAGGTCCTTATATGTAGACTGTTTCAACGTTTTCTGATAGTGACGCCTTTAACGGTATCAGATGTGCCTGCAAAATCTAATAGTTTCCCTTTAATTTTTACAATGTGACATATGGTTTGGTTACCAACATTAATAATGGTTTTATTAAAGATTTAATTTATGCACTGTTTTCAAACTTTTGAATAATTTTCAAGTTTTTGTTAAATTGACAACAAGTCTTTTGCATTCACCTATTATTTTTGCAATTTCTAAACAAAAAAATATATATATTTACTATAAAAAAAATTCGACACTCCTGACATAAATAAAGAAACAAAATTTGTCTTTTTGCAGTACAATGGAACACAGCAATCCAAGCGAAGTATTTAAACAAACTAAACATTTGTTCTCTTTCCATTGTTTTTTTGAGCGGTGTGAAGACTGCGGGGGTTGCGGGGATAATAGGTACATTCATCTCCCAATCATGACTTGTAACGGCACTTCTTATCACTTATTTACGACTTGCAAAATATCTGTTTATACCCATTCTATTTATTACTTGAATTTTATGATTTCCGGTGGAAAAAAAAATTTTTTTTTACTTTGGAGTCTTGAAGTGTCCCTGTTAATCAAGAGTCTGCTGTACAACTTCTGAGTCTTCTATCGATAGATAAACGTATTGTCTTTTTAAAGTTTTTAAATAACGGCTCTACAGTGATATTTGTTTAAATTTATTTTCTATTTATTTGTGTTTTAAGTTTTCTGTCTTTTAGGGATATCTTTTGCTTCACTAATCTGGATGACATCTTCCTCCAATTAATCCGGATTAGCGAGGGTTTATTGTATCTGAAAACTCTTTATTTCAGTGTTATTACATTAAACTTTCAATAAAGCATACGAACATAAAATCTCTTAATTTTTAAAGTTCACATACTAATTTTACATATATAGGCACATGGGGTGTGACAATAAAGTTCAAGTTCCCAGACTGTCCAGTAAGCTGACAGGTTGCAAGTAACAACCAGTGTCATTAGTAGCATTAACATTCTATGTCATTATTTTGCAATGGAGCAACGAACAAACATCAAATTTTGCTTTAAACTGGAAAAATGTGCTACAAAAACGAATGAGATGTGTTTGTTGGTACAACCAATAAAATTCTGTTGTACTGGTTGTACGATATTTGTGCCTTTTTTTATAGGGCCAATAGAACTACTAAAAGAAAACACAAATCATCAAAATACACTTAATAACAATTAAATCTATATACTTAACTACAGTCCTCATAAGTCTAACCACAAAGATACTAGTACAGGCAGTTCCCGCTTTACAAATTCTTTTTTCAGGTATGAAGTAACAACAAAATTGAAAATATGAACATTAATTGCAATAAATAAATGTTAAAAATTCATAAATGCTGCATTTAAAGCCACACTCATAGCTAATACAATACTACAGTACTACTAGTACAAGCAGTTCTCACTTTACGAGTTCCCGGGTTACGAGTTATTTTTTGTTGGCAGCATCTCAGTCGAGTGCATCTCTGACTCCAATAACATAAAGCAGTTACCATGCTGGTGTTACAAAGAGTGGTTGTATTGTTCTTCATTTTTGCTGTCTTTTCTTATTTCAAATTTATCCCCCTTATCAATACCATACAGTATGCCAAAATGAAGTAATACTAAGGAGAGTGATGGCAATAAAAAAAATTTGCAAAGAGGACATTCATAAATACCACATTTCAAGCCACGCATGTAGCTAATACAATACTACAAACAAACACATGCACAGCTATACAGTATTGTATAGCTGTGTGTGCATTTGTTTGTTTGTTCAGGCAGTGTCTCAGTTGAGAGCATCTCTGACTCCAATAACATAAAGCAGTTACCATGTTGGTGTTACAAAGAGTGGTTGTGTTGCTCTTCATTTTAGCTGTCTTTTCTTATTTTTATCCCCCTTATCAATACTGTACAGTATGCCAAAATGAAGTAATATTAAGGAGAGTGATGTCAGTAAAAAAAAAAATTTTCAAAGAGGAATAACAATGGAAACAAAATATGAGATCGTAAACAAACATGATCTTGTTATTCTTCATCATAATCGACAGACGATGGTGAAGAATAAACATTCTTTAACATTTGTATAACATAAATAATTTCTTTATTATTATAATCTGCTTTATTTTAAAGGCTATGTTTTCATTTCTTTAGATAAATAAATTATTGTTTAAGCATAAACTATTGTTTCATTGACCTTTATTTAACATTACTATGGTCAAATTTCATTGTTGAGAAAATTCTTCAACTCCCGAGAACGTAACCCCTGTTTTTTAACATTACGCCTATGGGAAATAAATTCCTGCTTTATGAGTTTTTGCTTTAGAATTGCATGCTAGGAACGAATTAACTCCAAGTCAAGAACTGTATATTAATAGCTTCACTAGTATATTAATACTGGGTTATACTAAAGAATGGATATAGTAGCAAAATCAGAAATATATAATTGCAACAAATGGATACAGCAGTAATGCAAAACAAGACGAATTTTAAAATTTTTGTTTACTCTTTTTTTTGTTGCACAGTCTTCACATATATAACAACAATTTAAATAACTAATGTTAAATTATAGCTCACCCTTGTTTCTAATTTTTTTGATATCTTCTTCATGCATTTCATTTTGTTTCTGATAGAACACATCTATCCCACTAAATAAGGCATCAATGTCACTTGGTTCTTTGGTAGCAGAAAAGAGAAGGGATGAAGATTCAGAGAAAGACAACTGCAGGCCGATATTCTGATCTGCTTCTTCCTTGTTTGGAATATCAGAATTCAGATCATCCGCAGGTTTCAGTTTTGTTGGCGAAGTAACAGATGAAATCTGAAGTAAAGACGGCTCATTTAAAATGTGAAAACATTAAAAAGTAAAATAGTCTATCAAGTTCAAGTGAGAAAAATAAAGAAGGGCAAAACAAAATTAACACAGACAGAAATCCATTAAAGCAAAAATAAAAATGAAGAAAGGGTTACGCAATCTCATCAGCACATGCATACGGATAGTAACTATACCGAGTGTTTTTTTTTTTTTTTTTGGGAGATTGCAGTCAGTCCTTGAGGTTATCACAGACATTCTCTCAGATATGCCAGACAAGCTGTACTTGCTACCTGGGAGTCTAAAACACTGATGGAACTGATATTCGGGTGACACTCAAGTCAAGTGGACCCAATTTCGGCGAAGTCTGGACGGCCTGTGACAGCCAAATCCTCTGCTTGCACCTTCACGATGGTGGGACTGTTAGTAATCCTGGGTATAACCTCCATGCACAAGTACATGGTGAGTGACCACCCAGGTGTGAAACAACTTAAGCAGGGGTCGAGGTGTGGCACCCACACCACGTGGAGGAACGCCACCCCTCTATGTTACCAGGCAGTACTAGGTGGTAGATGACTCTCATTAACAGGTGAAATACCACCACTTTGCTTATTGGAGGCTTGAAGTGGTGGAACACATGTTTAGTCTCTAGAGCTAAGTTCCGATCAACCCTTCCCTATCTCTTCCATCATGATGACTTTTGAGGTTATGATGAACGTCATGGCGAGATCCAATATTCCTTACATTTCGAGGGTACAGCTCTAAAATGGTGTTCGCAGGCCGGCCGCTAGTTAGTACACCGGACCGAACCTATTGGTAACTCTCTAGGAGGCTTCCGGATCAGCTAGTGTATAATCTTGCTACCTCTACTCTGCCAGATAATGACTGGAGGGATGTCCATTTCCACTTGCAGTCTGCCAAACCCCATGTACTTTTTCTGACAGAATCTCAGTTATCGGTTGATTCAACTACTGCTCATCTCAGATGCCCAAATTACTCGCTGCATGATTCCTTTTGCCTCAAAGGTGGTACTTGTGCATATGTCCGTTCTGATATTCCCTGTCAGAGACTTGGCAATTTGGAATCTCCTCTCTTTGATCTTCTCTGGCTTAAAATCTCTCTACCTCATTGTGTCAAATTCACCTGTTGTCTCTACCGTTCTCCCAACTCCACTAATCACTTGGAGCTCTTTGACTTCCTCTCTTTGCAACTTAACTTTCTCCGGTCCAACTTTCCTAACAGTGAGGTCATTTTCCTTGGTGATTTTAATGTTCACAACTACAGCTGGCTTCTGTTTTCTAGTCACACCGACCCAGCAGGTCGAGATGCTGAGGCGCTTGCAATTACTAATGACCTAGCACAGATTGTTCATTTACCTACAAGAATACCAGTGCAATAATACCGGTGCAGTGGATAACAGTGCAACCCACAAGGCTGAAAAGAACAGGCTGCAGAAATACCTAAAACCAACCCGTCAATACCGCTGGACAAACACAACAAAAGCGAACATCACCAAAAAGTTCATCCAGGACTTAGACATAGTATACCCCATTCTCCCAACCTGGCTGCAACCAGAACTTTACACGACCTACCTCCTTATGGGTCATAGGGCTTTCAATGCAAAGTTTACAACATTGGGAATAGTGGAGGACCTGCGCTGTACTTGCGGGGAACAAGAAAGCTGGGTGCACATTATGTTTGAGTGTGCCCAATATGAAGACCTTAGATGCAGACTAAAAACTAGAGTTCTACATTCATTCCGGACGAGGGATCTTGAGTCACATCTACCAGATACGCAAGAGGTATATTTAGCCTTAACTGATTTTGCCCAGGGATTATTTACCAGGCGCAAAACACTAACTGCCATATACAGAAGGCCTTAAAGAGTCATGATTACTGCCAATGGAAGCAAAGAACACCTTTAAATAGTCATGACGTCAGAAGAAAGGGACACTGCCCCAAGACCTTGCAGCATAGACCCACTACATAATGACATCAGGTAGTGTAAGGACTAGCAAACATCACAGAAGGGACAAAACCCCATAATGACAGCCAGTAGACTTGATTATGACCCCAAGATAATGACAAAAAAATAGGACCCAGACCACATGCAGTCTGGAAGGATGACATTCTAGATTTAACCCCCTATTAGTGTCCCACCTAGATGAGACTCAACAGCCAGCTTTTTAGGGCCTGCAAACTGATGGAGACGACATATGGTGGCACTCTCCTGCCGGGACAGCCTATTGGCGACCCAAATCCGCACTCTTTTGATCGGATCTTTCTTTCTAAACTCCTGAGGGGGGGAGAGGCTTGCCTCTTCTCGCCTCCCCCAATTTTCTCACTCTGGTGGGACACGGGCATGCCTCACTACCTGCAGGGGCCATCTACTCTGTCGGCCTCTTATTTCCAATTTCTTCTCCCCAGTCTTCATCCTCCCCTTTTGTCTTCCACAGCGTTTAGTCCTACATGTCAAAATTAAAGGAGAACATCAAAATTCTTGCCCAACCCTATTTGGTTTTTAAAACTCACTTTCACTGCACAGTCCCACGTCGCATACTATTAATACTAACTTGTTAAGTATCACTAATTTCAATATCGATTTTTTTTTTTTTTTTTTTGGTCCTAGCCACTGAAATCACGAAAGTAAGTGGCAGGACCTGCCAGAGTACAAATATTGGTAACACCCGGCCAGCCTCCCGGTGGCGAGCATTGGTAATGTTGGGTCTCACTAGGGGCCCGGGGCTAAAAGGCTGAACGAACAATGGGCCCAACAAACTACATAGTACATACACCAGACACTTTTAAATCTCTGGCTTGTCCGATACAGAGGACATACGCGGAGATGGGTGAAATCCCAGGTGCCATCAGACCCCGAACATACCTAATGTACTCCCCAAATTCCAGTTCTGCATTCCTTATATCTGTTTGACACCACATCTCTGATATCCCAACAATATCTGCCTTTGATGTTCTGAGCAATACCTCAAATTCATCAAATTTATTTACACAACTCCTAACATTGGTGTACATGCAAGTATACATGCACCTGTTCCTATTCTTAGCTACCCTAACACAACCCATGTGTTTACTTGTACTGCAATGACTCCCAGGAGTCTCTGAAATACCCTGCATCTTGTTTTCCAGGCTGTTGCTCATTCCAATAGAAACAGTGCAAGAATCACTTTCACCTCTGCCAGTGGCTACTGTTAATCTATTAGTCCTTGTATCTCCCCAAGCTAGCAGTTTTCCGACCCAACTAACACTGCTCGATAGCATCAGCAAATATTCTTGCACCCATTCTATTTAAGTGTATCCCATCCCTGTAGAAGCAGTCTCTCCTGTTAACAAGTACAGACCAGTCTGAAAAAAATTCTACCCCTTGAGCCTTGCACAATCTTCCCAGGGCTGAATTGACTGACAAGGCTCTTATCATATACTCCCTCCTATTGTGTCTGGGCAGAATTGCAGACACTTTCAAATTCAACCCTAATTCATGGCTTTTTTTCAACAGTGACCTGTACTTGTTAAGTAATTCTGCGGTCTCCTACTCTTAATATCATTAGTGCCAACGTGTACACCAATATCACCTTTTGTTCCGTTAAAAGATGATATCCGCTCTACAACGTCATTAACCTTTGCCCCTGGTAGACATACCCTGGTCCTGTTCCACCTATCGTATATGTATATGACCTATATATGGATATGCATATATGAACTGCATGGTTAATTGTTGGATGTTGAAGCCTGTGGCTGTGGCACATGTTGCCAACTTTTGTCATTCATCAAAATGGTTGCTTCAATGATAGGGTGGACACAACATCCACTGCTCCTGCTGACTGAGGTATTAGGGCATGTGATGTTCAATGACTCCAAGCAGCCGTTCCACCGGAAGTGGTGGGACCTATCTACAATCACAACATCGCGGTGTGGGTCAATGTCGTGGTGGGTTAACTAGAAGTGTTCAGCAATGGCTGAATATTCTATGTCCGCTAAGCGGATGGCTCTTTTGTGTTCCGAAAGATGTTTTCCAAGCTGTCTCCCAGTTTCCCCAATGTAGCAGCCAGTGCAGTCACAGCAAGAAATGTGGTAGACTAGACCACTTAGTAGTAAGATGGGAACCGGCGTTTTCACTTTAGAGATGAGGGATTGTAACTTTCTGCCTGGGAGTGGTACGCATTTTATCTCGTGATTTTAGGACCCTAGTCACCTGTTGTGATAGGTTTGGGTAGTATGGGATAAAGGCGCTCGCGGTTGAGCCATTACCTTGGATGTTCCTGTTGGTCGCTACGTGATCATGTGCCTGTAAGTCACACCTGTCAAGGGCACTGGTGGGATAGGCAGACCTCGCAAGATCCACCTTGACTTTAGCGATCTCTGTGCGCCTCTCATATACAGAACTAGAGTGGGTCCAGGCACGGATTAACAAGGTTCGTACAGTAGCAAGAAGATGGCTGCATGCGTTTGCTGACCGGAATTGGTAAACTGGCTAGCACACATTGGTTTACGATAGACAGTTGTCTTCAAGTGCATGCCCTCGCGTCGGACGAAGGTGTCTAAGTATGGTATGGTATGGTCCGATTCTAGCTCAATGGTGAATTTTATGAAAGGTGACAGAGAATCGAGGTGGTCTAAGAGTCAGTCACCCGAATTTCTGGGGATAACCACAAACACATCATCCATGTAGTGACACCAAAAGGTAATGGGATCTGGTACATTCGTAAATGCACGACACTCTAATTCTTCCATCACAATATTTGCAGTGAATGAACTAACTGGGGAACCCATGGCTGTGCCATGCACCTGTTGGTAAATGGAGTAGTTGAACTTAATTGCACCACTTGTTAAGTACAGTCTGAGGGCGGTGGAGATATCGTCTAGTGTTAGTTCGGTTTTGCTGCCAAGAATTTGGTCGTTATCCAAGAGTTCCTTTGCACATGTGATGGCAAGTTCCAATGGGATGGAAGTGAAAAGTGACACGACATCAAATGATGCCATGATTTGATTTCCTGAGATGAATAGGGTTCTGATCCGTTCTATAAATTTACTAGGGTTGGAGACAAGGCCTGCCTACTAGGGGAGAAATGAGCCCCGAGACAAACTTCGCTGATTCGTAACTTGGTGAGCCATAACAGGAGACAATGAATCTTAACAGTATACCTTCTTTGTGAACCTTTGGTAGTCCGTAGAATTGTGGAATCTGGCAGCCGGAAGCATGGAGGTGATCAGGTGAGGATTCTGTTATTTTCTTCTGTTTAAACTAACTGTTGACTAGGATTTTCACTTTCGACTCCAATCATTCCAAAACTTTGATGGGAGGAACAGTTAAGGGTTGGTAAACAGAATTGTCCTGCAGGAGCAGTAGGGCTTTTATCTCGTAATCCGTTCGATTTAATATGACTACTCAACGTCCTTTATCTGCCGGTAAGAAGATGATGGATGAGTCTTGTTTCAATGCTTTAAGGGCAGAAATCTGTTTGCGGTTCAGATTGGAAGAAGAAGGGCGAGCATGGTGTAAAATTACTGCAGTTTTTAGGCGAACTGTGTTTGCCACTTCTTCGGGGAAAGGTGTTAAACAAGCTTCTATGCTTAAAGCAATATCAGTGATTGGTGGGTTTCTTGGGAGAACAGCAAATTTCATACCCAGAGTCAACAGATCTACTTGTTCTGTAGACAAATGTTTGTTGCTTAAGTTCAATACAAACTGTGCGCAATTTGTGGAAGCGGTACTATGCTGATGAGATTAGCGAGACTCACCGATTAAAACAGCAAACTTACGTTTTTGGCGTGTACAGTAGCGTTCAGATTCTCTGACAGCTTGGGAGCACAAGGTATTGATTATATCGATGTAAACAGGATCAGGAACTAAACTTCTAAGTTCGAATAGCAAGACTGCTTTACTCGTTGAAGCATTTTGTAAGTCTCGATAAAGGCAGCCGATCCAAATTGTGAGGGTCTTGTAGCTGAAGTTTTGACTGGCATATTGCATACATTTGTTAGGAAATGGAGGTTCGTAGAGAAATCCTTTCGGGATGACGTTGTTTGATTTATACCTATGGGAAAATCTAAGATACCACGGGCTATCAAAATGAAGTTCTAATGACTCAATTGCGAGCGCATTTATCCCATACTACCTATCAACATCAGGTTTCTAGGGTCCTAAAATCACATGGGATAAAATGTGTATAACTCCCAGGCAGAAAGTTACGAACCCTCATCTCTAAAGTGAAAACACCGGTTCCCACCTGACTACAAAGTGGTCTCATCATCATCATCAGCCATTTTCAATCCACTGCAGGATGAAGGCCTCTCCAGCAACTTTCCAGTTCCTTCTGTTTTGAGCACTGGCCATCCATTTACTACTCAAAAACTCATGAATTTCATCTATCCATCTCCGCCTTTCCAGGTTTTCTTCTAGCTCCTCTTGGGTACCATTCTGTTATTTTCTTAGTCCATCTGTCATCATGTCTTCGAGCTATGTGTCCTGCCCAAGACCATTTTAGTTCTTTAGTTTTGATAAGAATGTCCTTTACTTGAGTTTGCTGCCTAATCCATGTGTTTCTCTTCTTATCTAACAGTCTGATTCCCAATATAATTCGTTCCATTCTTCGATGTGTAGTTCTTAGCTTCTCTTCCATTCTTTTGATGAGTGCCCAAGTTTCACTTCCGTAAGTCATGGTGGGGAGTATACATTGATTCATTATTTTACGTTTCAGACAAACTGGGATATTGCTCTTCAGTATGTGACTATATTTCCTGAATGCTATCCATCCAAAATTTATTCTTCTCTTGACTTCCAGCCATTTATCATTATTACAGCTAATAACTTGTCCCAGATAAGTATATGACTCCACCTTTTCAATTACTGCTCCTTCAATCATTATTTCCCTTTCCGTGGCATACTTGTTCATCATTACTTTTGTTTTAGCCATATTCATCTTTAGTCCAAGATCCTTACTAACTGTGCATAACTGATTAAGATTTTCCTCTAATTCTTTGGGATCGTGGCTTATGACCACAATGTCGTCTGCAAATCGTAAATGGTTTAGGTACTCTCCGTTCACATTGACTCCTTTCTGCGACCAGTCTAATCTTCTGAAAGCTTCCTCAAGGGCAGCAGTAAACAGTTTCGGAGATATTGTGTCTCCTTGTCGAACTCCTTTCTCGATTTTAAATTTGCTACTGTCTTTGTCTAGTCTAATAAAGGATGTAGCACTCTCATATATTTTCTTCAAAATCATAATATATGGAATATCTATGCCTTGTCTTTCCAGTGCCTGAAACATTGCCTTATGCTGTATGGAGTCAAATGCCTTTTCATAATCCACAAATGCCAGGCATAATGGTGTTTTATATTCATTTGCTTTCTTCATTAGCTGTGATATTACGTGAAGGTGATCCGTAGTTGAGAATCCTATCCTAAAGCCAGCTTGCTCTTTCGGTTGATTCTCATCAAGTATTCTTTCTAATCTGTTAGTAATGACCCTTGTGATCAACTTGTAGATATGGGATAACAAGCTAATTGGTCTATAATTTCCAATTTCTGATTTATCTCCTTTCTTATGCAGCAAAACTATGATTGCATTATTCCACTGCTTAGGCATCACACCTTTTCTAATGCACTTTGTGAAGAGCCTCGCCAGTTTTTGTGTTATGTCTCTTCCTCCCAATTTTAACAACTCTACAGTAACTTCATCTTCCCCCGGGGCTTTCCGATTCTTCATTTTCTTCAATGCATGTTCTACCTCATCAGGAAGAATATCGGGTATGTCGTATGTGTTGCTACTTTGCAATCCATGTTCCCCACTGCTGGAATCATTCCCTCGCTCCTTGTATAATTCTCTATAGTAGTCTTCTGCTATTTGAATTATGGCTTCTCTGCTGTTTATAAGTACACCATCGCTATTCTTCAGTTTCAGTATCATTTGTCTTTCTGTATTACTGCTCATGGCTGCTGATTTAAATCCTTTGTTTTCCCTTAATGCTTGTTCTACTTTTCTTGTGTTAAATCTTCTTATGTCCTCTCTGAGTCTCTTTCTAATGGCTTTGCATAACTCAGTATACTCAATTTTCTCCCTGTCAATGTTTTTCTTGCTCTTCATTTGTCGTCTTTGGTTCATCATGACAAGTGTTTCTTGACTAATTTTTTCTTCTTTGGATTTCTGTTTCCCTATAGGTTTCTTGGGCTTTATCACTTTCAGAAAGTTGTAATATTCCTCGTCGATATCTTGGTCCTGAGCAGTCTGCAGAAGCTCAAACTTGTTCTTAAGTTCCAGTACATACTGCTTTTTCTCCTCCTCTGTTATTTCAAAGACCTTTGTTTATTTACTCGAGTCAGTTTTTTCCTTTCCTTTCCTATATCTATATCAAGTGTACATCTTACCATTCTGTGATCACTTCCAACATTTACCTTATTCAGGACGGTAACATCATTCACAATATATCTTCTGTTAGTGAGGATGAAGTCAATTTCATTAGTTGTTAATCCATTTGGACTCTTCCATGTCCACTTTCTGTTCACCCTTTTCTTGAAAAAAGTGTTCATTACTGACAGTCCTTGAGATTCTGCAAATTCCACAAGTCTTTCGCCTCTTTCATTTCTTTCACCAATTCCAAAATTTCTTATAGTTCCTCTTTCTGCGCTGTTTTGCCTTTTTCCAACCTTAGCATTGAAGTCCCCCATAATAATAGTGTAGTGGGTTTTCTGCTCATCTAGAAGACTCTCAATTTCAGTGTACATTTCTTCAACCTCTTCATCATCATGGCTCGATGTTGGTGCATAAATCATAAATCAAAGTGGTCTAGCCTACGGCATCTCTTGCCGTGACTGCTACATTGGGGAAACTGGGAGACAGCTCGGAAAACGTCTTTCGGAACACAAAAGAGCCATATGCTTAGCGGACATAGAACACTCAGCCACTGCCGAACACTTTTGGTTAACCCACCACGACATTGACCCACACCGGGATGTTGTGATTGTAGATAGGTCCCGCCACTACCAGAGGAGCACCTGGTTGGAGTCGTTGAACATCACATGCTCTAATACCTCAGTCAACAGGAGTGGTGGATGTTGTGTCCACCCTGTCATTGAAGCAACCATTTTGATGAATGAAAAACGTTGGCAGCATGTATCACTAACACAGGCTTCAACATCCAACAATTAACCCCGCAGTTCCTATACAAGTCTGGCATTACATGCCCTCATGTTACACACTCTTAACTGTCAGTTTGACTGATGAAGGTTAGCAAACTAACCGAAAGCTTTTGTATGTATCTAATTTAATGTACGTGTGTCTTTCAATTAACATTAAACTTGTCATTACTTATTCTGTCTCCGTTTCGCTCTGTGCATTGTAATAATCAAAAATAATAATTAACTCGTTTGTAGTAAAATTTTGGATTTTTTTTTTTTTATTTCCAAAAATTACTATAAAAAAAAAAAAAAGCCGTGGATCGTTAATATAGAGGTTTTCTGATAATAATTGGCAGCTGCGTCTGTTTTTAAGGTCAGAAGCACTCATTTCATACTGTGAGAAAGGGTGGATCAAATTCCCTTTTTTTTTTTTTTTTTTTTTTTTAATGAAAACACCAAACACGAGAGGAATCAGAACCTATAGTATTTAGTAGCATGCATGGGTTGGATTGCAATTTTCAGGAAATATATATGAAGGAAGGTTGTTCCAGAAAATGGCAGTTGAATGAATAAACGAGGATGATGAAAAGTTGGTTCTGTGAGCTTGAAGTTGGACAGTAAATGGATGTTGGCGGGTGGCAGCACATGTTCAGACAGTTTTGAAAGAGAGAGTGGGAATTATAGAAGCCAATTCAGAACAACAGTGCCCATGGAAGTATCTGTAAAAAAAGGCATGCAGCAGAAACAGAACTTCTATGAGGAGAGAGACTTTTCGAAATGAGTTATTAATTAACCTAATTCCCCTCTTCTGAACAGAATCTAGAAGCCTGAGAGAGGTTTTGGGGGCACTGTCCCAGAAGTGGGAACAATATTCCATGGTAGGGCAGATTTGCACAGAGTGAACAGCTGTTTAGAAGAAAAGTAACAGTGAAAGCGAAAGAGAAAAAGTTTTTTTAGATGCAGAGGAAACAATATTTGTCATATGCTTGTGCTAAGAGAGAGATTTGAACTCAGGGTAATCCCCAAAAGAGATATATCATTTTGCCTAGAAATCGGAGTGTCACCAAAGATAAGCATATGAGCAGAAAAATCCTTTTTACAAGATATAAGACAGCACTGAGTTTTAGTAGGATTGAAATCAACAAAGTTGTCTTTGCCCCACTAGAAAAATTACCCGGAGATCGGCAATTAAGGAACTGGTAGTGGATATTCAAGACGTTGAAGCTGATTAAGCAGGGCAAGGTTTCTCAAACTGGAAAGTGGAATGCAATGTGTTATCATCAACAAAAATATGGAGAGGATTTCTGGTGAATCAAAGAAGGTCATTAATATACAAAAGAAAACGAGTGAGGGAAAGACTGAACCTTGGGAGACACCAGCATTGGTGGAGAAGTTAGAAGACAGCGAGCCATCTGCCATCACCCTCAGTGAGCGGTCAGAGAAAACTGGATAACTAATTACCAAAAACAGTTGGCAAACCATAAGATGGAAGTTTGTTTAAAAGACTTTTATGCCAAAAATGATCGAAAGCCTTTAAGATGTCAAGAGCCACTGTTTGTATTTCACCGAACTTTTCCATTGAATTTATCCATAAATGGGTAACATAAGCCAGAATATCACCTGTGGATCAAACATTGATAGACTCCATATTGGTGATCGTTGATCAGATGGAAGGATTCTAGGTAGTTAGTGGTTAATTGATTACTCCATTACTTTAGAAAGAGCAGAAGTTTGTTTGTTTTGTTATTTGGTTTTTAGGAGCATTAGCAACTAAGGCCATATTGCTCCGGGATATGCGGTGGTCATTCCCTGACCTTTCCGCATTCTCCATATTTGGTGGTGACGGGCTCGAACCCCGGTCTAATCAAGAAGCGTGTGCTATGCACTGCTGCTCCTTCCCACCTGGCTACGGAGGCGCCATGAGCAGAAGTAATTGCAATGGGACGATAACTGGATGGAAGGATTTGTCACCCTTTTAGGAAATGGCTGAATATGAGCAAATTTCTTAGAAGGAAAAACACCTCTGGAATAAGAACCTGAAAAAAGGTGGCAAATGAAAGGAGTAAGTTCAGGAGCACAGGTTTTGAGAAAGAGTTTAAATCCCTCCATTACTTCAGAAAGTGCAGAAGTAATTGCAATGGGATGATAACTGCATGGGAGGGATTTGTCACTTTTTTTGGAACTGGCTGAATATGAGGAAATTTCCAAGTAGAAGGAAAAACACCTTTGGAATAGTGAAAAAAAAGTGACAAAGAACAGGAATAAGTTCAGGAGCACAGGTTTTGAGAACAATTGGAGAAATACCATCAGGACCTGGAGCTTTCTTAGTATCAAGATTCGTCAAAATCCTTCTGACAATCTTTTTAAGTATGAAGACCACAGGAGGAATTAAAGGAAGTGTTCTGGGAATGGTGGGAGGTATTTTACCAAGATCAATAATACATGAGTTGGAAAAAAAATGGGATGCTAACAGGTCAGCTTTATCCTTGGCCATAGTGACAACAGAACCATCTGGTTTTGATAGAGGTGGGAGCAGAGATTGGCAAAATTTACAGCCAATAGCTTTGGCAACAGACCAGAATGCTCGGCTACCATTCAAGCAAGAAGCAAGTTTTCTTCTACTCTTAGCTTTTCAAAATGTAGTTTGGACTGATTAATAACTGCTGTACAATTATTGCGAGTTTTGATGTAGGCAGAAAATAAAACTCAAGAATTGGAAATAAGCCAATTACAATATGCAACATTCTTCTCCTGAACAGCCTAAGCACATTTATTGGAAAACCAAGGTTTAAATAAAGGATTACATTTTGAAGTGGAGTGTGGGATAAAGGATTCCATTCCTACAAGAATAATTTCGTTGACACGATCTGAGCAAACATTAACATCAAAAGTTTTGAAACAGTAGTGCGACCAAAGAAAAGAAGAAAGGAAATCTCGCAGATCATCCCACTTTACATTCTTGTAATGCGCCAAACAATACAAGGTTGGGAATAGCCATGAGATAAAGGCACCACTGGAAAAGAGACAATCACCAATTTGTGATTTGAGGTGCCTAAAGGACAACTCACTTCAACCGTATACTTAGAAGGGTTGTTTGTGAGAAAAAGATCAAGCATGTTGGCTGTATGGTTAGGATCGTCCGGTATTCTTGTACGCAAACGAAAAATCTGTGCAAGGTCATTAGTAATTGCAAAAGATTCAGAATCGCAGTCAGCTGGGTCATTGTGACCAGAAAATGGAAACCAGCTGTAGTTGCGAACATTAAAATCACCATGGAAAATGACCTCACTGTTAGGAAATTTGGACTGGAGAAAATCAAGTTGCAAAAAGAGGAAGTCAAAGAACTCCAAGTGATTAGTATAGTTGGGAGATCGGTAGAGACAACAGATGAATTTGACACAATGAGATAGAGAGATTTTAAGACAGAGAAGATCAAAAAGAGGAGATTCCAAATTACCAAGTGTCTGACAGAGAATATCGGCATGGACATATGCACAAGTACCACCTTTGAGGCGAAAGGAATGATACAGCGAATAATTTGGGGAAATCAGATGAGCAGTAGCTACAAGGAAAAATAGATTAACAGTAGCCACTGGAAGAGGTGAAAGTGATTCTTGCACTGCTTCAATTGGAATGAACAGAAGCCTGGAAAACAAGGATATTTCACAGAGTGCTGGGAGCCATTACGGTACACGTAAACACATGGGTCGTGTTAGGATAGCTAAGAATAGGAACAGGTGCATGTATACTTGTGTGTACACCAATGCTAGGAGTTTGGTAAATAAATTTGATGAAGTTGAGGTATTGCTCAAAACATCAAAGGCAGATATTGTTGGGATATCAGAGACGTGGTGTCACACAGATATAAGGAATGCCGAACTGGAATTTGGGGAGAACAATGTGTACAGAAAGGATAGATAGGATAGGAAGGGAGGAGGGGTTATGCTATTAGTTAAGAAACACAAAATCCAAGGAAGTGAAGCCAGTCGACATCGCTGGACAGTGCAGTGTCGAGTCAGTTTGGTGTGACATAAACATTGGGAGATCAAAGTTGAGAGTAGGAGTGTGCAATAGGCCTAATGACTCTGATGAGTATAATATGAAACTGTACATTGAAATAGAGTGGGCCAGTAAATCAGAGAGTCTTATAATGGGGGATTTTAATTTCCCAGATACTGACTGGAATTTGTGGGTTGGTCACTCACACACTAGCAAGGCTTTTGTGGATTTATTGGATGATTGATTTCTACATCAGCTTGTTTGGGAGGCAACTAGAGGGAGTAAAACTCTTAATTTGATTATCAGTAGTGATTTTTCATGCATTAAGAATCTGAAGATAAAGGAACCACTAGGTGGCAGTGATCACAGTGTACTGAAGTGGGATTTACTCAAAGAGGTAACTACCATCAGGGGTAAAGGAAGGGTTTTTGCTTTCGTAAAGGCAACTACGATGGTCTGAGACAGTATTTAAATTCTGTACAGTGGGACCATCTGCTGATGTTATCAAGAGCAAATTCAAAATGGGAAGCATTCAAAGAACTTATCTTGGAAGCTACTAGGCTTTACATACCAACTAAGAAATATTGTTCAAGGTTTAAGCCTAATTGGATGTCAGATGAACTAATGAGACATATGGCAGAGTAGAAAAATGCATGAGATACATATCAATTAACATGTGACACAGAAGCCTATGATAGATATAAGTTGGTCTGTAACCAAGTTACAAAGGAGGTTAGGCAGGCGAAGGCAGATTACGAGAAATCTTTGGCAAAGGACACAAAGAAAAACAGTAAAGAGTTCTTTATTTATGCAAACTCTAGAAGGAAGGGGATGAATCAGATTGGTCCACTTGATATCGATGGTTCAACTGTTGATGATCCTCCTCAGGTAGCTAACAAACTAAATGAATATTTTGCATCGACACATGATATACACATGACAATAACACATGAGGAGTTATTCAGCGAGGAGAATGCCGGAAGTGCATTCAACTCTGGCAGTAAGCTAGATAATCTTGTAATAACTGTGATTAATGTGGAGGAGAAATTGTTGAAGATAAACACAAGAATGGCACCTGGGGTGTATGGGATCTATCCAGTTATATTAAAGGAGGCGACAAAGGAAATAAACAAACCCTTAGCCATAATTATGAGAGCTTCCATGGACTGAGGGGAGGTACCCATAGACTGAAGATGTGCAAATGTGATCCCAATTCTTGAAGGAGGATGAAAGGCTGACACAAGTAATTATAGACCTGTGAGTTTAACTTCATTTCCAGGAACATTAATGGAGGCTCTGATTAAAGAAGTACTGCAGGATCATCTAGACAAGACTTCAGTTATAGCTCGGACATAGCATGGTTTTGTTAAGGGAACGTTTTGCCTGACTAATTTGATTGGATACTATGATGCAGTCACAAAAGAACTGGATGCAGGGAATAACTCTGATATTATATATTTGGATCTTAGAAAGGCTTTTGATACTTGATACTTTTTGATACTTTTGATACATTGCTCCAATTTATGCAGCAGTCTTCCATGTGCAAAAGCACATGGAAGACTGCTGCACAAATTGGAGCAATGTGGCATTGGAGGCAAATTGCTGCTATGGATAAAGGGGTGGATGAGGGGGAGAAGACAGAGGGTGGTAATCAATGGACACTGCTCATCTAATGTTATCAGTGGAGTCCCTCAGGGTTCAGTGTTGGGTCCATTATTGTTTTCTGTATTTATAAATGATATTGATGATGGTATATCAAGCTTAATGTCCAAGTTTGCAGACGATACAAAGGTTGGCAGGGTTGTTAAGGACAGTACTGATGCTATGCTGCTGCTGGAAGAGGATCTGGAAAGGTTGGTATGGTTGTTAAGGACAGTATTGATGCTATGCTGCTGCTGGAACAAGATCTGGAAAGGTTGGTATGGTTGTTAAGGACACTACTGATGCTATGCTGCTGCAAAAAGATTTGGAAAGGTTGGGCGGATGGGCTTAGCAGGTGGCAAATGAAGTTTAACATTGACAAATGTAAAGTACAACATATGGGAAACAGCAACCCCAGAGCAACGTATCAACTCTGTGGTACTACAATGACAGTGGTAGAGAATGAAAAGGACCTGGGGGTAATTGTGCAGGCAGATATGAAGTTCTCTGAGCAGTGCAGACGGGCTGCAAGAGTAGCTCATGGTGTCTTGTCAATGATATACAGGAAATTTTCTAGCATGGATAATAAGGTAATTATTCCCTTATATAAGGCAATGGTCAGGCCACACCTTGAGTACTGTATAGAGGTCTGGAGGCCTCATTTTAAGAAGGATGTAGAGCTGTTGGAATGAATTCAGAGAAGGGCAACAAGATTAATGAATGGAACAAAGGGTTGCTTTTATGAAGAAAGGCTTAAGTTTTGCAAATTAGAGTGTCTGGAGACTAGGCAACTGCAAGGTTATCTGATTGAGGTGTATAAATCCTTGAATGGTTTGAGAATGCTCAATGGTGAAGGAATTCTTCCACTTGCTCAGAATAATCACCTGAGAGGGCAGAAATTCAGATTGAGGAAAGACAGATGTAGGATACATGTGCGGAAATTTACCTTTAGCCAGCGGGTAGTTGGTTGGTGGAACAGACTTCCATCCCTTGCTGTGGAAGTTGATAGCCTTAATAAATTTAAGGCTCAGCTGGACAGGTATTTCGAACGAATGGAGGGTTGAAATGGAAGTGTTTTTTTTTTTTTTTTTTTTTTGGCTGATGCTGCATAAGCTTGCTTTCTTGCATCATATGCCTGTACTAATGCTAGTTGAATCAATCGATAACAGTAATTGAGATTCTGTCAGAAAAAGTACATGGGGTTTGGCAGACTGCAAGTGGAGAGAGAGACTCCCCTTTGCTCATCACGCCAGACGCCTTTGAGATGTTTGGAACGATGAGAAAAGGAGAGTTTGTCGTCTTTAATGACACCGAGGTAACTGCAGTTGGTTGCTGATTATCTTTTTTCCTTTGTTATATTTTATAATGGGATGTTTATTTCTGTAATCATGTCAATAAGATTAGTGAATGGAATAAAGGGTTGCTCTTACGAAGAAAGGCTTAAGTTTTGTAAATTGTAGTGTCTGGAGACTAAGCGTATGCGAGGTGACCTGTTTGAGGTGTGTGAAGCCTTGAATGGTTTGAGCATGCTCAACTTTAATTTCAATTTATTTTGCAGTTGTATTGCTTAAACTGTAAAGAATAGGGAAAAACTAATAATATGAATGTAGTAATAGAGGCATGTGATTCAAGAATGCAAGTGTATGAGCTGATCAGCCAAAAAAAAAAAAAAAAAAGAAAAGAAAACTAAATTTCATAGAACCATTCCCTCTAAACGTTTGTCCAGTTCCTTCTTGAATTTATTTAAGCTATCAACTTCTAGAATGACAGATGGAAGTTTGTTTCAGCAATTAACCACCTACTGGCTAAAGACAAATTTTCAGACATTATTCTACAACTGTGTTTCTTCAATTTGAATTTTTGCCCCCTCAGGTTCATAATCTGAGCAAGCGGAAGAATCCCATCAGAATTCTGTGTGCTCAACCCATTCAAGTGTGCTCAACCCACCTCAATCAGATCACCTCGCAGGTGCCTTGTCTCCAGCCGCTGCAATTTGCAGAACTTAAGTCTTTCTTGGTAAGAGGACCCCTTCATTCTCATCACCAATCTTGTTGTCCGCCTATGTACACATTCAAGCAACTCTATCATCATCAGCCATTTTCAATCCACTGCAGGATGAAAGCCTCTCCAGCAACTTTCCAGTTCCTTCTGTTGAGCACTGGCCATCCATTTACTACCCAAAAATTCATGAATTTCATCTATCCATCTCCGCCTTTGTCTTCCAGGTTTTCTTCTAGCTCCTCTTGGGTACCATTCTGTTATTTTCTTAGGTCATCATGTCTTCGAGCTATGTGTCCTGCCCAAGACCATTTTAGTTCTTTTGTTTTGATAAGAATGTCCTTTATTTGAGTTTGCTGCCTAATCCATGTGTTTCTCTTCTTATCTAAAAGTCTGATTACCAATATAATTCGTTCCATTCTTCGCTGTGTAGTTCTCAGCTTCTCTTCCATTCTTTTGGTGAGTGCTCAAGTTTCACTTCCATAAGTCATGGTGGGGAGTATACATTGATTCATTATTTTACGTTTCAGACAAACTGGGATATTGCTCTTCCGTATGTGACTATATTTCTTGAATGCTATCCATCCAAAATTTATTCTTCTCTTGACTTCCAGCCATTTATCATTATTACAGCTAATAACTTGTCCCAGATAAGTAAGGTGTAAGGTGTAAGGTGTGTTGGGGGTCTAACGGCTCCTGGGGTTTCCCCCATCTCCGCGTATTTTCTATGTTTCGGGCAAGCCTGAGATTTTTTTTTTTTTTTTTTTTTTTTTAAATATATATGGTTCATGAGCTATGTGGCGTGTTGTGCCCTTTGTTCATCCGGCCTATTAGCCGCCAGGCCCCTAGTGGGACCTGACGTTTCCACACCCTGCCACGAGGAGGCTGGCCGGGTGTACCCAATGAAGCTATTTTACTCTGGCGGGTCCTGCCACTTACTTTCCTGAGATTTCAGTGGCAAGGACCTAAAAAAAAAAAAAAAAAAAAAAAAAATATATATATATGTATATAAAAATAAAATACATTGGAGAAGTCGCGAGCATAGTTTAGTAAGTTAAGGTTCTTTTAAACATCGTTTGGGGTTTACACTGAAAGTCTGTAAGGCCTAAAAGGTCGGGCATAAATTTTGGTGTGTCTTAAATTTTGACGTTGGGCTGATCGCTATGTAAGATGACAGTTTTGGGTGGGGAGGCAGAAGACTGGGGGTGGAAATAGGAAGCAAAGGGGTCGATAGAGAAGATGACCCCCCGTTTTTCAGTGGAGCATGCCCATGCTCCACCAGAGGGAAAGAAGGGTGGCAAGGGGAGAAGAGGGTTCTTCCCTTGCGAGGAAATGGGGTTTAAAGAGAATCCTGCAGGTGCAGGATCTGAGAGCCAGATGGCGCTCTACTCTAGCTCTGGGACGCTTCAGTGTTGGTCTCTTTCAGGAATTTCATCAGTGTGACGAGAATTTGTCTTGTCTGTGGTAGTTTTCCTCAAGATAGTTGTTTTCTCCTTTTCCTGTGAGCAGCTTTGATTGGCACTAATGGTGCATTTTTTGAACTGTTGGATTTTCTTCTTTGTTTCTGGTTTGTTTGAATTTCTCCGTTGTTCTGGTTCATCCATTCCTTCTAAGTTTAGGCTTTTCTATTGAGTGTTGTTGTCTTCCTGTTGGACAGATTGTATTGCAATAATTGTTTTCCTTCTTGTAAATAGTTGAGTTGCAAAGTTGGTAAAAGCTACAAACTCCTCTTGTGAATTCAGGAGTCGGGATTCTTGGTTAATTGGATTGTACTGGATGTTTCTAATGAGGCTCGCTCTTATGTCGTCATAATTTTCACATTCATGCATGATATGAGTCCATGATTCGGGTTCTCCGCAAGTACAATTTCTATCTTCTGTTATGCCTAGCATGTTTAGCTTTTCCTTGAACGGACCATGACCCGTTAGTAGATACGTAGCGTTAAGGCCCGGGAAAAACCACAGTGGGGCTTTCGGGTGCATTTTTGTCACCAGTGGAAGAAATTTATGGGTTATTGCTCCTTTGGTGGTTTCATTCCACCTTCTTTGCCAGGTTTCTGTTAGGAATTCATCTATCCTTTTTTGTTCCCTCTTCCAGCCACTAGTCACGTCAAGGGTTATGCCACAGGTTGTAATTGGAATCGCTTTTTTGTGATAATACACTAGTCCCGCGCGAGCAACTTCCAGGTCAAGGGGTAGTGCACCTGCAATGACCTGGAGCGCCGCCGTACTAACTGTGCTACTCGCTCTAGTGATTGTAAGTAGTATGTTCCTCTGAATTGTTTCAAGAATTTTCCTGTTTGTTACTGTGCTGGTTTTTGTCATCCATACTGGCGATCCGTACATAATTACCGGGATGAAGAGGGTTTTGTAATATAGGGAGAGGATCTTTTTATTTAGCCCCCAGTCCTTACGTGTGATTCTTGATATAAGTGCTGTGTATATGCGTATCTTCTTCCTGAGGTAGTTTAAGTGCGGTTTAAATGAGAGATTGCTGTCAATGATAATTCCTAAGTATTTTATCTCGTTTGATAATTTAACTGTTATTCCTTCTACTTTGATTTGTGGTGGCCTGTTTAAGTTTAGTTTTCCTTTCAAGAGGACCGAGTTGGTTTTTTCCGGTGCTAGTTTTAGGTTATTTAGTTTAACCCAATCCTGTAGGATTTGCAGCGCTCCATTTGCTTGTTTTTCAAGGTCCCAGATAAGTATATGACTCCACCTTTTCAATTACTGCTCCTTCAATCATTATTTCCCTTTCTGTGGCATACTTGTTCATCATTACTTTTGTTTTAGCCATATTCATCTTTAGTCCAAAATCCTTACTAGCTGTGCATAACTGATTAACATTTTCCTCTAATTCTTTGGGATCATGGCTTATGACCACAATGTCATCTGCAAATCGTAAATGGTTTAGGTACTCTCCGTTCACATTGACTCCTTTCTGCGACCAGTCTAATCTTCTGAAAGCTTCCTCAAGGGCAGCAGTAAACAGCTTCGGAGATATTGTGTCTCCTTGTCGAACTCCTTTTTTTGATTTTAAATTTGCTACTGTCTTTGTCTAGTCTAATAAAGGAGGTAGCACTCTCATATATTTTCTTCAAAATCATAATATATGGGGTATCAATGCCTTGTCTTTCCAGTGCCCAAAACATTGCCTTATACTGTATGGAGTCAAATGCCTTTTCATAATCCACAAATGCCAGGCATAATGGTGTTTTATATTCATTTGCTTTCTCCATTAGCTGTGATATTACATGAAGGTGATCCCTAGTTGAGAATCCTGTCCTAAAGCCAGCTTGCTCTTGCTTGTTGATTCTCATCAAGCAACCCTATATCCTTCCTAAAACAAGGCCTCCAGACCTGTACACAGTACTCAAGGCATGGTCTAACCATTGGCTTATACAAAGGGATCACCTCCTTTTCTCTGCTAGCAAAATTCCTGTATATCCTTGACGATACCCTATGACCCTCTTGCAGCCTGTCTGCATTGCTTAGAAAACTTCATATCTGACTGCACAATCACTCCCAGGTCTTTTTCATTTTCAACCACCTTTGTGTAGTACCACGCAGTTGGTACGTTCCTATGTGGTTACTTCTACCCATATGCATTTCTTTGCATTTGTCAATATTAAACTTAATTTGCCACTTCTCAAGCTCATCTGCCCAAATTTTATAGATCCTGTTGCAGTAGGACATTGTTATTACTGACAGTAACAACTCAGCCAATCTTTATTGCAAAAATATATAAAAAAAAACAACAATGGGCTCAACACCGAGCCCTGTGGGACTCCACTAACAACATTAGTCGTCGAAGAACAGCGTCCACTGATTATCACTCTGTTTTCTCCCACACAACCACCCTTTTATCTATTGTAGCAACTTAGCCTTAATACCATACTGCTCTAATTAGTACAGTAATCTTCCATTCGCAACAGTGTCAAAAGCTTTCCTGAAATCCAAAGGAACTCCCTGATTAACATAATACTCAACTCACTGAAATTCGAGTTTATGTAAGTTTTTGCTGGCCAGTGCAAACTTAAAAATTGTGGAAGCGTATTTTACATCTGGTAGCAATAAATAGAGGTATTGTGAAAATATCGTAATGTGAACCCAATAAAACATTTATTTTTTATTTTTATTTTTTGTAATTCGTTCCAAGTCATGGGAAGTTGAAAATTTTGCTATATTACTAAGCTATTTATCTCTCTAAAAGGTCATATTTATAATGGAAATTGTACTACCTTTTCATTGTTATCACATGTTCCCATTATAAGAATCATTTTTGAATGCCTTCGTGATATTTTTCTAAAAGCACTTTCCAGTTTATTCGGCTTTTCTGTCAGTGCATATAATTATAAACGGGTAGAAACTTGATCTCATTGCATTTGCGACAATACCAATAACTGCAATTGTGTGTGTTTTTACAATATTACGGTGAAATTTTCAATAAAAAAAAAAAAAAATTTCAAAAACCTCTCTTCATTCCTATTTATGTATTAAATGGTGAAGGGAAAGTGACCAACAAAAAGTGCAAGTGGTGTAGTGCCAGGAAACGAAACAAAATTGATTTAGAAATGAAGATGAAAATGATTAAGAAGTATGAAGCAAGACAAAGTTTGTTGTTGTTGTTATTTGGTTTTTAGGAGCATTACCAACTAAGGCCATATTGCTCCGGGGATATGCGGTGGTCATTCCCTGACCTTTCCGCATCCTCCATATTTGGTGGGACAAAGTTTGTCATCTATTGCAAGGGAATTAGCTCTAGCTGCTTCAACAGTGTATACTATTTGAAGGACAGTGCGCATATAAAAGAACATGTCAAAGAATCAATGCACTTAAGATCAATAGTGATCACAAAACAACATTCAGGTGCTTCTATCGAAGATGGAATAGCTGTCAATAATATGGATGTAAAATCAGATTCAGAAGCGAGTGCCCCTGAGTCTAATAATCATTGAAGCAAAAGTTACAAGTATTTATAAAGATATTAAGGATAAGTACGGCGACCCCCAACCCAAGTTCATGGAAAGCAATGGGTGGTTTATTAGGTTTTTGTGTTGTGGAAACCAGTGCGATGGTTTCCACAACATTAAAGTATGCGGTAAAGTCACCAGTGCCAATTCTGCAGCTGCAGAGAAATTTTGTGATGTGTTGGAAAAAATTAGTGATGAAGGTAGTTATTTGATGCAGCAAATTTTTAAAGTTGACAAGACTGCTCTGTATTGGAAAAAAATGCCGGATCGAACATACATTGCAAAGAGGAAAATACAATGCCAGGTTTCAAGGCATCAAAAGATAGAGCCACGCTCTTGCTTGGTGCTAATGCAGTTGGAGATTACAGATTAAATCCACTGGAAATCCTTGTGCATTTAAGGGCATCAATAAAGCCGCCCTACCCATGCATTTCTGATGGAACCAGAGAGCATGGATTACAATATCTCTCTTTGAGGATTGGTTTAAATTCTGCGTCATTCCCGAGGCTGAAAAATATTGTAAAGACAACGACGTTCCTTTCAATATTTTGCTTGCTTCTATCAGATAATGCTCCTGGACATCCTATGCATCTAGATGATTTCAATTTGATTGTGAGTTTCATATTTCTACCTCTAAAAACGACTTCACACATCCAACCTATGGATCAGGGTGTTATTTCAAATTTAAAAGCATACTATTTACGCACAACGTTTGCTTAGGCATTGTCTGCAGTAGATGATGGGAAAAATTTTATGTTAAGAGATTCTTGGAAATCTTGGAGGCCTGGATGGAAATTACTAAAAGTTGTTTAAATGGTGCATGGAAGAAAATATGCCCACGGCATATTTTTAAAGAAAAATATAAAAGGATTCAAAAGGATTTGAATAAGACGAATCATATGAAGAGGTTACAGATAAAGATTGCAAAGATGATAGAGCTACTTCAGTTGGAGGTTGATGCGAAAGATGTGGAGGAGTTAACAGAGGAAGAAGAGAAGGAATTATCTAAGGAGGAACTTATTTAATTGCAGGCAGTGATAGTGAAAGAAGAAAATGCTGACGAAGCTCAAGATGAACCGAATGAGGAGCTGAGATGCTTCATCACCAGAGAGATGGCAATGGAATTTCGTGAAATTGCATCGGTAATTTGTAGGTTTGAGACGATGGATCCTGACAGCGAACGATTCTTAAAAATTATTCAAAGGGGTGAATGATATGCTTGTTTGCTAAAAAGAAATCTACGATGAAAAGAAAAAAAGCCACCGTCCAGTGGTCCATTAATACGTTCTTTCGTAAGGTTGAGCGGCCAACCCCTTCTAAACGTCAGCAGTGGCGTACTTAACAGTTGAAGACATCGATTGTGGCAACGATGCTCGAGAGGTAAAACTTACTGAAGTTATGCCTGTCTCCTCTCTTTTTTTTGTAATTTTATAATTTTGAAATTTTTTTGATTTGCACGCTTTTGTAATTTTTCCTGCACATGATATAAAAAATCTAATAAATAAAATAAATAATTCTATTTACATGTTTGTCGAACATTTCTTTTTTGATTCGATCAATTCAGCGAGCACAAATGCAAGTGCTGCACAAGCATGGGGGAAATTCCAACTTTCGCTGCGTTCCGTGCAATGCAGCCTTTATGCAAGTCGGGTAGTTCCTGTATATGATATCAAAAATATTTTTTGCATCTAGTTCCTTTCTAAACATATCATAGTATCCAATCAAAATTTTCAGATAAGATGTATTTATACATTGTGTATTAAACATAATGCATAAACTGTATAGTAACTATACTCTAGTTCTGTATATATATATACAGGGTGATTCACTACCAGCGCGACAAACTTCCAGGAGGTGTAGGGGGCACAAAGACGAATCGGAATCATATAGCATTGCAGGGTCCGAAATGCCTTCGTCATGCAGTAGAGGATATTGAACGGGAGGTCGCGTGAACAGCGATCCCGCTGGAAGTCAGCATTTGCGAACCGTTTCTGTTGAAGAAACCAAGTAGCAAAAGTCCTCCGGAGTGGATAATCCGCAGGCTCCAATGATTGGACGCATTGCAGATGGTATGAACTCATTTGGTTTGTTGACAGTATCCTCCATACAGTGGATTGGGAAATACCCAATCGTTGGCCTATCGCTTGAGTACTCATACTCGGATTGCCTTCTGCAAGACGTAGGACATTCTCCTCATTGTCTGGCGTCCTCGTTGTTCGCTCTTGATTCATGGTACCTCTCGTGAAACAACCAGTCTCACGTAACCTTCTGTGCACATGTGCGAAAATTGTATGACGAGGAGCACGCCTGTGCAGGAAACATTCCTGGTACAAGCGCAGAATGGCGCGCCCATTACAGTCCGCAGCTCCATACGCGAGGTGCATGTAGGCCAGTTCAATGTTTGAATACTCGTCCATCCTACTGCCTCGGGAACCGGTTCGCAAATGCTGACTTCCAGCGGGATCGCTGTTCACACGACTTCCCGTTCAACGTCCTCTACCACATGACAAAGGCATTTCGGACCCTGCAATGCTATGTGATTCCGATTCGTCTTTGTGCCCTCTACACCTCCTGCAAGTTTGTCGCACTGGTAGTGAATCACCCTGTATATATATATTAATATTAACATAATAGTAATTTGGTTTATTATTTTTTCTTTCTGTCCTTAAAAACACCCTTTTTTATGGTCTGAAGATGGGTTCTGGCAGGATGCCCGAAATGATACCTTAATGTATGGGCATTTAGTTATAAGCTAAATAAACTGTCATAAAATTTAAAAACAGCATAACAAGATCTTCGAGTTCTGTTATATTTTATAAGTAGATGATGATAGATATATAGAGACTAAGGTCAACACGGTTCCAATCCCAATTGCAATTCAGACAACAACAGGTTCTAAAGAAGTCTGTAGAGGAATAGATTGTGCAGGAACACTCCATTTCATCAAGATGGTGACACTACCACCACATGCATCAGTTAAAAGTACATTTATCTTTCCAGTGGGTCATTCTCCTACTAATTACGGCCTAACAAAATTAGCAATTTGTGCAATGTTCGCTGATCTTTCTAGAACAGAACATGATATAGCCAACTCAGCATTCTGATGGGCATTTATGACAGTTTGTAGAGAAGGGTAATGCCCTCAAAGGAATTAAAATGGGGACCCATCAGGCTCTCAGCTGCCAAAGTAAAATGCCAGAGCTCACACTTGCGCAACATGCAAATACACATTGGCAATTTCCAAGGCAGAATTCACTGGTTCCAAAGGAGGTGGTTATTGTCAGTGACTGTATTGTCAGGGAATATACTGTGCAAGAAGGACAGGTGAAATAGGAGCAAGGTATGTCTGCCAGGGGCAAAAGTAAATGATATTGTAGAGCAGGTTTCATCTTTTCAGGGCACAAAAGGTGATACTGTTGTACACATTGGCACTAATGATATTAAGAGTAGTAGACCTGAGAACTTATTTAGCAAGTAGAGGGAAATGCTGGGAAAAAAGTCATGAGCTGGATGAAATTGAAAGTCTTTGCAATTCTGCACCAGAACACAACAGGAGGGAGTATATGTTGAGAGCCTTGTCAATCGATTTGGAGCGAATGTGTAAGGCTCACGTGGCAGAAGAATTTTCCTTAGCATGGTCTGAGCTTAACAGGGAAGACTTTTTTTTTTTTTTCAGGGATGGGATTCACTTTAATAGAAGGGGGTACAAGAATATTTTCTGATCCTACTGAGACAGTGATAGGTGGGTCAGAAAACTGCCAAGTTTTCTTGGCAGTTTTTTGACTCACCTATACACGTTTCGTTGTGCTGTCATGTGCTGGAGGGTGCCATTCTGAATAACAGAATGGTACCCAAGAGGAGCTAGAAGAAAACCTGGAAGACAATGATGGAGATGGATAGATAAAATTCATGAGTTTGTGGGTAGTAAATGGATGGCCATTGCACAAAACAGAAGGAACTGGAAAGTTGCTGGAGAGGCCTTCATTCTGCAGTGGATTGAAAGTGGCTGATGATGATGATGATGATGATACATGTCTATGAAATTGTCTTGGTAAACATGGGGAAATACACAGACTAGTAGATTAACCAGAGCCACAGGCTCATGAGATGAAGGGGATATCAGGCCTTGCTGCGGGTCATCATAAACAAGTGAATACATGGACTGTGTAAGGGTAACTAAAGGTAACATGTGTAAATATACTTGCACATACACTAATGACAGGAGATTGTAAATAAATTTGATGAATTTGAGGTACTGATTAAGTCATCAAATGCAGACATTGTAGGTATAGCAGAGACCTGGAGTCACTCAGACATAAGTGATTCTGAATTTGAATAGGGACAGACAAGACAGGAGGGGTGGAGGGGTTATGCTCTTAGTTAAGAAGCATGTTAAATCCAAAGTAGTGCATCCAGTTGACATGAGTGACCAGTGCAATGTTGAGTCACCTTGGTGCAGTGGGAAAACACTGGGAAAACAAACACTGGGAAAACAAAATTGAAAGTAGGATTGTGTTATAGGCCAGGGGTGGCCAAACTGCAACTCGCGAGCCACATGCGTCTTGCAAAAATATGTTGGCTGAGCTCCTTTTTGCATTACAATTCATATAAAAGATAAATAAAAAATTTTCAAGCTTTATAATTGTTTGCCAGGTATAAACAGAGTCCACTGGATTAAAACGTAAGTTGAATGTTCATGGTGAGTAAATATATTTTAAATCTTAATTTTAATGCTAGATCTGAGTCATGGATTAAAGAAATTTTGGATTAGCAAGGATTACAGAGGGATTGTGCTAGAGAATCAGTAATCGTATAAACCGATGCTGACAATGTTAGTTTTAGTAGGAGTGGCTTGCAATTGCATGATTGGCATATGTGGCTGTGTTTTGCTGGCAGTGAAATTAGCAGGGTGTTAGTGTGATACTGGGTGCTGCATATTTTGGTTGCGTTGCACGTGTTGAAGCTTATTGTTTCTTTTCACTTTAATTTTTTTAGAAGTGCCTATGAAAATTTTGTGAAGGAAGATGGCATCATCAAATTGTAAGAAGCAGAAGTATGAAGATGAAAACAGAAATTTTAAGACAGAGTGGTGGAAGATTTTGTATTCACCGTTAAAAGAGGTAAATCTTCATGCCTTATCTGCAATGTGTAACTCAGTAATTACAAAGCCAGTAACTTGAAATGTCACTATGAAACATATCACAAAAACTTTTCATCTGATTATCCACCTAAATCAGAATTACAGAAAAACAAGTTAACTGTGTTAAAATCATCACTAAATAGTCAGCAGGCATTGTTATACAGAGAAATTCAGAGAGTCAGTAAATCAGAAAGCCTTATAATGGGGAACTTTAACTTTCCAGATGTTCACTGTAATTTCTGGGTTGGTCAATCACACACTAGCAAGACTTTTGTAGATTTCTTGGATGACTGTTTTCTAGAAAAGCATGTTAGAGAGGAAGTAAGAGGAAGCTATACTCTTGATCTGGTTATCAGCAGTGATTCTACATGCATTAAGAATCTGCGGGTAAAAGACCTACTGGGTGGCAGCTCCAATTTCTAGGTAAGATGCTATTTCTCTTTTGGGGATTAGCCTGACTTCTAATCTCTCTTGGAACAAGCACATAAAAAAATTGCTTTCTCTGCATCTAAAAAACTTGAGTTTCTCTTTCGCTCTCAGCATTACTTTTCTTCCAAACAGCTGTTCACTCTGTGCGAATCGCAAATCCGCCCTACTATGGAATATTGTTCCCACATCTGGGGCAGTGCCCCCAAAACCTCTCTTAGGCTTCTAGATTCCATTTAGAAGAGGGAAATTAAGTTTAATGACTCATCTCGAACAGAGTCTCTCCACTCTCAGACTCATAGATGTTCTGTTTCTGCTGCATGCCTTTTCCACAGATACTTCCATGGGCACTGTTCTTCTGAATTGGCTTCTATAATTCCAACTCTATCTTTAAAAACAGTCTGAACACGTGCCGCCACCAGCCAACATCCATTTACTGTCCAACTTCAAACTCACAGAACCAACTTTTCACCTTCCTCGTTTATTCATTCAACTGCCGTTTTTCTTAAAAATGGTTGCCACTAAGAGAGATTTTCGTATAGCCCATTTTGCTTTCCCTTTTAAGAACCAACAGTAATATACCGTCATTGCAGTATCCCTGCTTTTCTATCATGGATATATCCTGGTGAAATTGTTACTCTTGCTCATCAGTTACAACTCCCTAATTTTGAGGGAAAAAAAATAATAATAAAATGGGAATGAAGAAAATTAATTTTGAAAGCATTTGGCTGCCAACAACTTTATAAGACTGCAATAAACTGACACTAGAGATTCATAATTATCTTTTTTCTTTCAAGAAATCCATTACATTGCTTTAAATGGCTGTAAACTGCTAGTTCAGAATCCCATAGCTATGTTTCAATTATCATCATCTTTGTGGGGGTGTTCTATATTTGGGGATCAATGAAAATTCATAGTTTGAGTTTTTCAGCTATTAAACTAGAAAATACTTCCCTCTCACAGCAGAATACACTTCTTTCTTTATCTACAGCTGTAACAAAATTGTTTATTAATCCAAGCATTATATGCAAAGATGGAAGAAGAACCTTTTTTGGTTTAACCAGTATAACATATTTTATATTACTTCTCCCTGGCAGAAATTTCTCCCTCTTTTATCACTACTGCACAACATAATGTTTTATTGTTGCATAACTATCTCACAAACACAGAAAACAATAATATTTTGTGAAAGCTCTCTGTAGATCAGTGAGTAATTCAATTATCATCTTAAGATCATCACAGACATTTCAAGCAAAGTCATGGCACTTTATTTTACTCAGTACATACTTTCATATGTTTCTTTCAAACCAATTGCCAGAAGTGAAGGAAATATATTTCCACTGTGCAGAAAAACTGCTTTTAAACTTAATTTCAAGGCAAGGAATCCTAAGGAGAGAACTACTCATTAGGATTCTCTTAAATTCAAAATTTGGTTAGAACACTGCACTGTTCAGTTCCAAATTTGGTTACAAAACACATAGCTAAATATTTTAAAAACACTTTGCGACATTTTCAATATATTGTAATTTTATTTTCCGCCTGAAGTAACTGCCAGTGTGTAACCTAGAACCAAGGAACCTGCTTGTTCTTTAAATTGCTAACTAACTTGTTTAACTTCTTGCTTAAATAAATGTGGCATGTTATAATTTTCCAGTGGGCACTTCTACCTTGAAGTGGATGGTTCAGGAAAGTCTGTAACAAAAGAATCCTCCCTATAATTCATCAATGCTTCCTTTATTTTTTATCCTTTATTCGCTTATTAATGTAATTAATAAGCACATGCAAGCATGGCTTATAAACATGTAAATAATAATATATGTATTATCATTTATAAGTAATACAACTTACCACTGTCATATCTACTTCCCTAAACTGTAGTAAGATATGTATTAGAGGTAAACACAAAAATATCAATGTGTATAAATTGCGATGTGTGAAATTTTAAGAATTATTTTACCTCCACTAATATAAGTGGTGGTAAAAATCATGATGGCCAGTGTAATTAATGTAATTAATAATCATTGCTACACAAACAATAGAAATTAAAAATACATAATAAAATTATACCACTGTTTTACTTGCTTTTGATTCAGAAAACAAGTCTATTTCAGGACTTTCGCTTGAAGAACCTTGAAATAACAGTTCATCATCATCAAAGAGAGATTTACTTGTACTTCGTGGTTTGATCTGAAATGTAAAAATTTCTGTCCTTGGAAGTTTAAATATATTACTGGTTTTTATTTATGATGAATATAATTTTTTTAAACAATTGTAATTCCAATTAAAAGCAGTTAACGAAATTATAGCTTTGCAATTTTTTTTTTTTTTTTATCTATGATAACTCCTAGAAATTTAATGCTTGGTACAATTGGGATCTTTTGTTCATCTAACTTTAGCTCTGGATCTGGGTGCGGGTTACAGAAATACTTAAATAAAATATAAATACTCAAGGCATAATACATTATGAGTTTAAAATACACCGTAAAATATTGGTGTAAATACACCATAGTGAACTCTTAATGAAAACCTACATAAGTAGTGTAAAGGAATCAATTTAATTGTATCAATTGTATTAATTGTATTGTGACTACCTTCATGAGTTACCATGTATTGCACTACCTCAAATAAGTAAAGCTTCACTAATAGAGAACTATTGTTACTTATTCCCAGTTGGCACCACCAAATGGAAATAAGTAACAATCCAGACGGCACTGTTTCAAGGCTGTTTTATGTTGTTGTTGTTGTTTGGGGTTTAATGGTGCAAGAGCACCTTTGGCTATATTGTGCCTGTTCAAGTTTTGTTATTTCCTGTTACAGGTGGTGCCTCGCAATTCGACGTACCGCTATTCGACAGTCGGATTTCGCGGGCCAGTGAAAACGCTACATAATATTGCACGATAGAATTCTTTGCTGGACTACGTAACTGCGTTTAACGTTACTAAATAGTGACGGCTGCGTCATACATTTTAACCAATGGTATTAAAGAGCGAGAGTAACGTTTAACCAATGATAAATAAAGCGGGAATAGATCCCTCAATCGTTCAGCTACGTTAACCGCCCTCAAAGATAGCTACAGGTATGCCGTCAGTTCTTCCTCAGTTATGAGACAACATCATCTCGTTAATAATCGTAGTCTGAGTTCACGTTTGCTCTAATTGTTTGTGCTAATTTATAATTCTGCATTTCTCATAAAGTAAAAAATTTTGTGCTTTGGCAGTTATTTTTTGAGTGAAATTTGATAATGGGTCCAAAGAGAAGTGAACAGCGGAATAATTCAGGAAAGAAACACACTTGGTTGAGCATAGAAAAGAAGAAAGAAATTATAGAAAAAGTGCAGAAAGGTAGAACAATTACAGATGTAGCTCAAGAGTATGGCGTCTCTAGGTCAACTGTGGCAACTAATTTTTGGCAACAAAGAGACAAGATTATAGGTGCTAGGGTGTTTGTTGGAGCAATGAAAATTTCTGACAGAAACAGATCTTTAATCAATGAAGAAATGGAAAAGCTGCTTCTCACCTGGATTAGAGAAAGACAGATGAAAGGAGATCCAGTAACTCAGGCAATGATCTGTGAGAAGGCTAGGTTAATTTTTGAAGAATTGCAGAAGAAAATTCCAGGATGTATCTCAGATCAAACTGATGAATTCAAGGCAAGACGTGGGTGGTTTCACAGATTCAAAGGTAGAACAGGTATCCATAGTGTTCTCAGACATGGGGAAGCAGCTAGTGCAGATAAAAAGGATGCAAAAAAGTTTGTGAAAAAATTTGAAGATTTAATCATGAAGGAAGGCTACCTGCCGCAGCAAATTTTTAACGGAGATGAAACTGGGTTATTTTGGAAGCGCTTACCAAATCGAACATACATCATGCAAGAAGAAGTGACGCTCCCAGGACATAAGCCTATGAAAGATAGGCTTACCTTGTTATTGGCAGAAAATGCAAGCGGAGACTTTAAAGTAAAGCCACTTCTTGTTTACCACTCTAAAAATCCTCACTGCTTTGGGAAGAAAATCATCAGGTCCAAACTGCCAGTGATGTGGAGATCCAATGCAAAAGCCTGGGTAGACCAGAAAGTCGTCAAAGATTGGATTTTTGAGGAGTTTGCCCCGAGCGTAAAAAAATTCCTCATTGACAAAAATTTACCTTTGAAAGCACTGCTGATTCTTGACAATGCTAGTGCCCACCCCCAAGACTTGAAATTGATGTGGTGTTTGGAGGCAAAAACTGGACTTTGATTTCATCAAAGTCCAGTTTTTGCCTCCAAACACCACATCACTGATCCAACCCATGGATCAAGAAGTAATTGCCTGTTTTAAAAAAACTTTACACCAAGGCTTTGTTTTCACAGCTTTTTGACGTGACTCATTCTTCTGATAAGACACTGAAGGAGTTCTGGAAGACTGAGTTCAATATTCTTCACGCCATTTCTTTTATTAAAACTGCCTGGGAGGGAGTGACACAGAGGACCCTTCATGCATCACGGAAGAAACTTGTTCCTTCCTTTTTTCGGGATGACATCCAAGCCGGTGAAGAATCAGAAGCAACTGCGGCCATGCGAGAAATCATTTCGACGGCGGAGAACCTCGACATAGGAGAAGTTGATGAGGCTGATGTGGAAGAGCTTGTGGAGGATCACGATGACGAACCAACCGTGGAAGAACTCAAAACTACTCAGCGTATAGGGAGCAAAAGAGAGAAAAAGGAAATTTCACCTGAAGAAGAAGAAGACAGGGAAAAGGGCCGATGCCAGCAGATGCCATTAAAGAAATTTTATTCCATCGGGAGAAGAAGGTGCAGTCTGCTTGTTTAAAATGGCACCCCAACACTGCTGTTGTAACTAGAATGACAGACTTGTTTAACAACACTACTATGCATCACTTCAAGGCTATCTTGAAAAAGAGGGAGAGACAGTCCACCCTTGATCAATTACTCATCCCCATTCAAGCCAAGAGGAGAAGAGAAAGGGTAGAACAAGATAAATAAAACATCCTTCCAACATCTAAGGCTCAATGAAATGTATATACTCATTATGTATTTTGTAATTACATTTGTTCTATGGTAGAATATAGTAAAGTCAATAATACTGTGTATTTCTCTCCGACAACGAATTAATCAATTTTCCATAAACCTATATGGAAAATATTGACCCGCAATTCGAAAAATTCGCAATTCGACTCTAATTCGGCGACGGATTATAGTCGAATTGCGAGGCACCACTGTACACTGTTACTGATTTGACATATTAGATATGATAGGTTAGGTTTATTAAACTGAGGTATGAAAAGAGTTCACTGACGTTGGATTTTTCTCCCATAATGAGCTCAAGGCTTAATGGCTAATTTGAATGCGATTTGAAAGCTGATTGGCGGGCAATTTGGTATCGTGGACATTCTATGATGATGTGCTTCACTGTTAGTGTGGTCAGACAATGAAGGCATGTGGAGTACCGTCTTTCATTAGAAGGTAAGAGTGTGTTAAATGTTTGTGGCCGATGCAAAGCCCGGCGAGGATAACCTCTTCATGTCTGCTTGACTGAAAACTTGATTTCCAGGATTTCTGCTGCGGTGTGATTTGGTATAATTTATTGTTTGTTTGAGATTTCCAGGTCTGCATCCATATATTTTCAGAGGCTTTTCGATGGATGTTTCTAAAGTCATTGAGCAGAATTTTATGCAAGCGAGAATTTTTGTTTGACGAATATTTTGCAGCAGCATCCCATATTCCAGAATGTCCAGGAATCCAAGTGAATTTGAATCTCTTTTTTTTTTCTAAGATGTGATAAGTAGGAAAGAATTTTTCTTACATACAGATGAGATGGAGTATCTTCTGTCTGTAAAGGATATATTGCACTTAATGAGTCTGTGAAAATGATACTTTGCATGAGGGAAGTTTTGGCAATGTGATCTAGGGCAAGACTTATTGCAAACAATTCAGCACTATAGATACTGCACTCTATTGGAAGAGACTGAAATTATGCTGTTTGGCAATACAACTGCAGCACCAACATGTGCATCCGTCTTGGATCAGTCAGTGTACAGATGAGGATAGTCAGAGAATGGCATTACATAAAAGGAATGTAGCTGTTTTATATGTTGATATGGGATATTGTTCTGTTTCCCTTTTAATGAGGATCATGTCACAGTCAACTGAACTGATTTCCCATGGTGGAAGGAGTGTGGGGATATCTTGGTAGATTTTTTCCATACTTAAGTTCAATTGTGAGAGTATTTCTTTTAGTTGGATGCCTGCAGGTCTGCATGTGTTAGGTTTGTTCGCTTATAAGGTTTCCCATTTCGGTTTATACAGATATTGCCATGTTGGATGTCCAGGAAGGCTTTGAACTTTCGCAGCATAGTTAGCATTAGTAGAGGCATTTGATGCAAGAAAGCAAGCTTATGCAGCATCAGCCAAAAAAAAAAAAAAATAAATAAATAAATAAATAAAAAATAACCACTTCCACTTCACCCCTCTGTTCGTTCGAAATACCTGTCCAGCTGAGCCTTAAACTTATTCAGGCTATCAACCTCCAAGACAAGGGATGGAAGTCTGTTCCACCAACCAACCACCCGCTGACTAAAGGCAAATTTCCTCACGTCTATCCTACATCTGTCTTTCCTCAATTTGAATTTATACCCTCTCAGGTGATTATTCTGAGCAAGAGGAAGAATCCCATCAGCATTGAGCATGCTCAAACCATTCAAGGCTTTATACACTTCTATCAGATCACATCGCTGGTGCCTATTCTCCAGACACTGTAATTTGCAAAACTTAAGCCTTTCTTCGTAAGAGCACCCCTTTGTTCCATTCACCAATCTCGTCGCCCATCTCTGTACTCGTTCCAGCATCTCTACATCCTTCTTCAAATGAGGCCTCCAGACCTGTATACAGTACTCTAGGTGAGGCCTGACCATTGCCTTATACAAGGGAATAATCACCTCCTTATCCCTGCTAGAAAAATTCCTATATATCATCGACAATACACCATGAGCTACTCTTGCAGCCAGTCTGCACTGCTCAGAAAACTTCATATCTGCCTGCACAACCACCCCCAGGTCCCTTTCATTCTCTACCACTGTCAGTGTAGTACCACAGAGTTGATACGTTGCTCTGGGGTTGCTGTTTCCCATATGTAGTACTTTACATTTGTCAATGTAAATTGTGCAGCAGTCTTCAATGTGCAACAGTATCAAAAGCCTTTCTAAGATCCAAGTATATAATATCAAAGTTATTGCCTGCATCCAGTTCTTTTGTGACTTCATCATGGTATTAAATCAAATTGGTCAGGCAAGACTTCCCCTAAACAAAACCATGCTGTGTCCTAACTATAACTGAAGTCTTGTCTAGATGATCCTGCAGTGCTTCTTTAACCAGTGCCTCCATTAATTTTCCGGGAACAGAAGTTAAACTCACAGGTCTATAATTACTTGTGTCGCCCTTTGATCCTCCTTTGGAATTGGGGTCACATTTGCACATCTCCAGTCCATGGGTACTTCCCCAGAGTCCAAGGAAGCTCTTATAATTATAGTTAAGGGTTTGCTTACTTCCTTTTCTGCCTCCTTTAATATAACAGGATAGGTCCCATCCACCCTAGGTGCCTTTCTTGTATTTATCTTCAACAATTTCTCCTCCGCTTTACTCTCAGTTATTACAAGGTTCTCTAGCTTACTGTCAGAGTTGAATACACCTCTGGCATTCCACTTGCTGAATAACTCCTCATGTGTGAATGTCGATGCAAAATATTCATTTAGTTTGTTTGCTACCTGAGCAGGATCATCAACTGACCCATCGATATCAAGTGGACCAATCTGATTCATCCCCTTCCTTCTAGAGTTTACATAACGAAATAACTCTTTGCTGTTTTTCTTTGCATCCCATCCCTTGCCGAAGATTTCTCGTAGTCTGCCTTCGCGTGCCTAACCTCCTTTGTAACTTGGTTACAGATCAACTTATATCTATCATAGGCTTCTGTGTCACGTGATAATTTACATGTATTCCATGCATTTTTCTTCTCTGCCATATGTCTCATTAGTTCATCTGACATCCACTTAGGCCTAAACCTTGAACAATATTTCTTAGTTGGTATGTAAAGCCTAGTAGCTTCCAAGATAACTTCTTTGAATGCTTCCTATTTTGAATTTGCTGTTGGTAACATCATCAGTTGGTCCCACTGTGTAGAATTTAAATGCTGTCTCAGTCCATCGTAGTCGCCTTTACGAAAGCAACAACCCTTCCCTTTACCCCTAATGGTAGTTACCTCTTTGAGTAAATCCCATTTCAGCACACTGTGATCATTTACCTGCAGATTCTTAATGCATGAAGAATCACTACTGATAATCAAATCAAGAGTATTACTCCCTCTAGTTGCCTCCTGAACATGCTGATGTAGAAAACAATCATCCAATAAATCCACAAAAGAATTGCTAGTGTGTGAGTGACCAGCCAAATTCCAGTCAATATCTGGGAAATTAAAATCCCCCATTATAAGACTCTCTGATTTACTGGCCCACTCTATTTCCCTGTACAATTTCTTATTATACTCATCAGAGTCATTAGGCCTATAGCACACTCCTATTCTCAATTTTGATCTCTCAATGCTTATGTCACACCAAACTGATTCGACACTGCTCTGTCCACCAATGTCGACTGGCTTCACTTGCTTGGATTTTATGTATTTCTTAACTAATAGCATAACCCCTCCTCCCTTTCTATCCAGTCTATCCCTTCTGTAGACATTGTACTCCCCAAATTCCAGTTCTGCATTCCTTATATCTGTGTGACACCACGTCTCTGAAATCCCCACAATATCTGCCTTTGATGGAGCAATACCTCAAATTCATCAACTAAACTCCTAGCATTGGTGTACATGTAAGTATACATGCACCTGTTCTTTTTATTAGCTACCCTAACACAACCCATGTGTTTACTTGTACCCCAATGTTTCCCAGCAGTCTCTGAAATATCCTGCATCTTATTTTCCAGGCTGCGGCTCATTCCAATTCAAGCAGTGCAAGAATCACTTTCATCTCTGCCAGTGGCTACTGTTAATCTATTAGTCCTTGTATCCCCCCAATCTAGCAGTTTTCCGACCCACCTAACACTGCCTCGATAGCATCAGCAAACATTCTTGCACCCTTTCTATTTAAGTGTAACCCATCCCTGTAGAAGCAGTCTCTCCTGTTAACAAGTACAGACCAGGCTGAAAAAAATTCTACCCTTTGAGCCCTGCATAATCTTTCCAGGGCTCAATTGATCGACTGGGCTCTCATCATATACTCCCTCCTATCGTGTCTGGGCAGAATTGCAGACTTTCAAATTCAACCCTAATTCACGGCATTTTTTTAACAGTGACCTGTACTTATAAAGTAATTCCGCCGATCTTCTACTCTTAATATCATTTGTGCCAACGTGTACAATTATATCACCTTTTGTGCCCTTAAAAGATGATATCCGCTCTACAACGTCATCAACCTTTGCCCCTGGCAGACATACCCTGGTCCTGTTCCACCTATCCTTTTTACAAAGCATATTTCCCTGACAATAGAGTCACCAACAACTACTAGTTCCTTTGGGACCAGCGCATTCTGCCTTGGGGGGCTGCCGCTGTGTTGCGTGATCACCAAGTGCAAGCGCTGGCATTGGTGTGGGCAGCTGAGAGCTTGATGGGCTCCTCACTTTTAATCCATTAATGGCATTCACCCTGTCCTTCAAGCTCTCATATAGGCCCATACCAATGCTGAGTTGTCGCCTGATTTCCTTACACTCCTTGCATCGCACGCACACACAAAGACATCCCCCATGGCAGTATTATGTCCCATACCCGACTGCTCCACAAACATCAAGCAAGTAGTGCATTTTAATAGGCTGTGATTCAGGGGGCAACTGCCCCCCTCAGTTCTCCCCTAAGCCACGGCACTCCCATTAGCTTGAGCCTTTTGCTTTGCTGCTCTGGTCAGAGTCATGATTTCGATTTAATTTCAATAAAATTTCAATTTCAGTATAAAATTAAAACCCTAAACTTATATCTCAACATAGTTATAACGCTATATTTATGTTTCAGTATCGAGTGTTATCTACGAAATCCCTTCCTATAACTTCCGTATAAAGTTAAGTATTAATTATTTATTTTTTACTAATTATTTATGTTACGTAACCCAAGTCGTTATATGTATAGTTAAAAGTACAATTTAATTGACAATGGAGTTTAACAAGATTAATTGACAATATTATGTACTATACTATACTATACTATATTAAGCTTATGCTATCTATTGTCGCGTAATAATGGCGCAATTTACGACCGGTAAACAACACGTGGATTTGATACCCTTTCCGATACTAAGTAATACCTACAAAATCTCTATCTAAATTATTTTAAACTAAGTATCGTAAATAGGAATATAAAGCTACTCTAGAAAATAAGTTAATTTGTCAATTTAAGCTAATAAAACAGAAAATAAATCAGAAAAAACTTCTCTGTTCCAGGAGCGGCAAAAATGTACGTCGGCACAGGCTACCCTCGTTCAACACTGTAGTTCAGAAAAAAAATCTTGCCTACGAAGATTGAGTGGGAATTCATGGATCTCTGCATATAGACTATACACAAGTGAGGTACGAAAGGCTCCGGAAACAACACATAATGCACTGTGATGAATTGGATCTAACAAATTCAACACACTTTTCCTAGCTGAGGAGTAAATGGGAGAACCATAATCTAATCTATATCTTATCATTGCACGAGAAAACGTTCTACGAGCTCCCCATGTGATGGCTGATACAGCTCGTAGAATGTTCAATTTCTTTAAGCACATTGTAGGTAGATATTTTATATGTTCTAGGAAATTTAATTTGTGATCCATGATTAGTATTAGCAATCAGATACTATGTTTGAGTGGGATTTGTTGATTGCTTATTCTTAGCATTAGCATTAGTAAAGGCATATGATACAAGAAAACAAGCATATGCAGCATCAGCCAAAAAAAAAAAAAAAACTTCCACTTCACCCCTCCGTTCGTTCGAAATACCGATCCAGCTGAGCCTTAAATTTATTTAAGCTATAAACTTCCGCAACAAGGGATGGAAGCCTGTTCCACCAACCAATTACCAGCTGGCTAAAGGCAAATTTCCGCACATCTATATTACTTCTGTCTTTCCTCAATTTGAATTTATGCCTTTTCAGGTGATTATTCTGAGCAATAGGAAGAATCCCATCAGCATTGACCATGCTCAAACCATTCAAGGCTTTATACTCCTCTATCAGATCACAGTGCCAGTGCCTAGTCTCCAGGCACTGTAATTTGCAAAACTTAAGCCTTTCTTCATAAGAGCAACCCTTTGTTCCATTCACTAATCTTGTTGCCCTTCTCTGTACTCGTTCCAGCAGCTCTACATCCTTCTTGAAATAAGGCCTCCAGACCTGTATACAGCACTCAAGGTGTGGCCTGACCATCGCCTTATACAAAGGAATATTCACCTCCTTATCCCTGCTAGAAAAATTCCTGTATATCATTGACAAGACACAATGAACTACTTTTGCAGACCGTCTGCACTGCTCAGAGAACTTCATATCTGCCTGCACAATTAGCCCCAGGTCCATTTCATTCTCAACCACTGCCAGTGTAGTACCACGGAGTTGATATGTTGCTCTGGGGTTGCTGTTTCCCATATGTAGTACTTTACATTTGTTAATGTTAAACTTCATTTGCCACCTCGCAGCCCATCTGATCAACCTTTCCAGATTCTGTTGCAGCAGCAGCAGCATAATGTCAGTAGTGTCCTTAAAAACCCTGCCAACCTCTGTATTGTCTGCAAACTTGGACATTAAGCTTGATATACCATCATCAATATTATTTATAAATACAGAAAAGAATAATGGATCCAACACTAAACCCTGAGAAACTCAACTAATAACATTAGTCCACGATGAGCAGTGTCTATTGATTACCACTCTCTGTCTTCTCCTCAACCACCCCTTTATCCATATCAGCAATTTGTGCAGCAGTCTTCCATGTGCAACAGTATCAAAAGCCTTTCTAAGATCCAAGTACATAATATCAAAGTTATTCCCTGCATCCAGTTCTTTTGTGACTGCATCATAGTATCCAATCAAATTAGTCAGGCAAAACGTTCCCTTAACAAAACCATGCTGTGTCCGAGCTATAACTGAAGTCTTGTCCAGATGATCCTGCAGTGTTTCTTTAACCAGTGCCTCCATTAATTTTCCTGGAACAGAAGTTAAACTCACAGGTCTATAATTACTTGTGTCAGCCTTTGATACTCCTTTGTGAATTGGGGTCACATTTGCACATCTCCAGTCTATGGGTACCTCCCCTGAGTCCAAGGAAGCTCTCATAATTATGGCTAAGGATTTGTTTACTTCCTTTGCTGCCTCCTTTAATATAACTGGATAGATCCCATCCACCCCAGGTGCCTTTCTTGTGTTTATCTTCAACAATTTCTCCTCCACTTTACTCTCAGTTATTACAAGATTATTTAGCTTACTGGCAGAGTTGAATACACCTCCGGCATTCCCCTCGCTGAATAACTGCTCATGTGTGAATGTCGATGCAAAGTATTCAATTAGTTTGTTAGCTACCTGAGCAGGATCATCAACAGTTGAACCATCGATATCAAGTGGACCAATCTGATTCATTCCCTTCCTTCTAGTGTTTACATAACTAAAGAACTCTTTGCTGTTTTTCTTTGCATTCCTTTCCAAAGATTTCTCGTAATCTCTCTTCGCGTGCCTAACCTCCTTTGTAACTTGGTTATAGATCAACTTATATCTATCATAGGCTTCTGTGTCATGTGATAATTTACATGTATCCCACGCATTTTTCTTCTCTGCCATATGTCTCATTAGTTCATCTGACATCCATTTAGCCCTAAACGTTGAACAATATTTCTTAGTTGACAAGTAAAGCCTAGTAGTTCCAAGATTAATTTTTTGAATGCCATCCATTTTGAATTTGCTGTTGGTAACATCATCAGTTGGTCCCACTGTATAGAATTTAAATACTGTCTCAGACCATCGTAGTCGCCTTTATGAAAGCAATAACCCTTCCCTTTACCCCTGATGGTAGTAACCTCTTTGAGTAAATCCCACTTCAGCACAATGTGATCACTGCCACCTAGTGGTTCCTTTATCTGCAAATTCTTAATGCAAGAAAAATCACTACTGATAATCAAATCAAGAGTATTACTCCCTCTAGTTGCCTCCCGAACATGCTGATGTAGAAAACAATCATCCAATAAACCCACAAAAGCTTTGCTAGTGTGCGAGTGACCAAACCCACAAATTCCATTCTTCATCTGGGAAATTAAAATCCCCCATTATAAGACTCTCTGATTTACTGGCCCACTCTATTTCCCTGTACAGTTCCTTATTATACTCATCAGAGTCATTAGGCCTATAACACACTCCTACTCTCAATTTTGATCTCCCAATGCTTATGTCTCACCAAACTGACTTGTCACTGAACTGTCCAGCGATGTTGACTGGCTTCACTTCCTTGGATTTTGTGTGTTTCTTAACTAATAGCATAACCCCTCCTCCCTTCCTATCCTGTCTATCCTTTCTGTAGATGTTGTACTCCCCAAATTCCAGTTCTGCATTCCTTATATCTGTGTGACACCACGTCTCTGATATCCCAACAATATCCGCCTTTGATGCTTTGAGCAATACCTCAAATTCATAAAATTTATTTACCAAACTCCTAGCATTGGTGTACATGCAAGTATACATGCACCTGTTCCTATTCTTAGCTACTTTAACACAGCCCATATGTTTACTTGTACCACAATGACTCCCAGCAGTCTCTGCAATATCCTGCATCTTGTTTTCCAGGCTTCTTCTCATTCCAATAGAAGCAGTGCAAGAATCACTTTCACCTCTGCCAGTGGCGACTGTTAATCTATTAGTCCTTGTATCGCCCAACAAGCTAGCAGTTTTCCGACCCACTTAACACTGCCTCGATAGCATTGGCAAATATTCTTGCACCCTTTCTATTTAAGTGTATCCCATCCCTGTAGAAGCAGTCTCTCCTGTTAACAAGTACAGACCAGGCTAAAAAAAAATTCTACCCCTTGATCCTTGCACAATATTTCTAGGGCCGAATTGATCGACAAGGTTCTTATCATATACTCCCTCCTATAGTGTCTGGGCAGAATTGCAAACAGTTTCAAATTCAACCCTAATTCACGGCTTTTTTTCAACAGTGACCTGTACTTGTTAAGTAATTCTCCCGGTCTCCTACTCTTAATATCATTAGTGCCAACGTGTACAACTATATCACCTTTTGTGCCCTTAAAAGATGACATCCGCTCTACAACGTCATCAACCTTTGCCCCTGGCAGACATACCCTGGCCCTGTTCCACCTATCCTTTTTCAAAGCATGTTCCCCCATTCCCTGACAATAGAGTCACCAACAACTACTAGTTCCTGTGGGACCAGCGCATTCTGCCTTGTGGGTTGACGCTGTGTTGCATGATGACCAAGGGCAAGCTCTGGCATTGATGTGGGCAGCTGAAGCTTAATGGGCCAATCAATTTAGATCCTTCGAGGGCATTCACCCTGTTCTTCAAGCTCTCATATATAGGCCCATAACAACGCTGAGTTGTTGCCTGATTTCGTTACACTTCTTGCATCGTGCACACACAAAGACATCCCCCATGGCAATATCATGTCCCATACCCGATTGCTCCAAAAACATCATGCAAGCAGTGCATTTTAAAATTGTGTGATTCAGAGGGCAACTGCCCCCTCAGTTCTCCTGAGCCACAGCACTCCTATTAGCTTGAGCCTTTTGCTTTGCTGCTCTGGTCTGAGTCACGATTTCCATTTAATTTCAATAAAATTTGAATTTCAGTACAAAATTATAACCCTAAACTTGTATCCCATCAGAGTTATAACGCTATATATATTTTTCAGTATCAAGTATTATCTACGAGTTCTGTCTATATAACATCTGTATCAAGTATGTATTAATTAATTATGTTATGTTTGTAATCTAAGTTGTTATATGTATTTAGTTAAAAGTACAATTTAATTGACAACGAAGTTTAACAAAATTAATAGATTTTACTGATTAATTGACAATACTATATTATATACTATCCTAAGCTTACGCTATCTAGTTCGGGATATAACATTATATCGTATAACAATGGCGGCAAGTTACGAACAGTAAATCTACAGACACTTAAGTATTATTTAATTTCCAAATCTCGGTGTCTCAATTCAGAATAAACTAACGATCCTGACTAGGTATATAAGCTACTTATAGAGAATAATTTTATGTAACAATTGGTCAATAAAGCGGCTAAATATGGCTAAAAAACTTCTCGTTCAGCGGAGCTGCAACTAGTAACACGTGGATTTGATACCCTTACCGATACTTTTATGCAATTACAAAGCCGAGGAAAGAATAAATACACCAGATTAATCAGAAAATCACAAAATAATGCTATACTACTAAATTTAAATCAAAAGCTTTAGAAAAACAATAATTTCAAATCAATAAATAACAAAATCCACTTAGTGGCTTTGAACACATCTGGTTTCCACTAGCCTCGTCAGCAGACTCCTTAGTTCTGGGTCAGGATGCATCTTTCGTTTTCTGCAGAAGTGTATTGCCACTGTTGTTTGTACTGAGATTCGATATCCATTATAGATGGACCACGACTCTATTTTGTTAATAGCACATTGACGCTGCCTCTCGACTGTCCACATATTATGAGTCACATGATATTGTGAGGTCGGCGGCATAGAGGTAGGTTTCTACTATTGCTGGAATAACTTCTGTTATAGGGTTGATTTTGATAGTGAAAAGGGTTGCACGGAGGACTGAGCCTTGGAGGACCCCCCCCCCCCCCTGTTCTCGATTGTATATTAAAGACAGAATATGAAGGTAGCGGACTTGAAAAGTTCTTTTAGTCATGAAATTCTGAAGGAACTTCAGGAAATGGCCTCAAAGTCCTGATTTGTGCAATTCATGAAGGATACCATATCTCCAGGTAGTATCGAACGCCTAAGGAGGTTATGGAAGTCAAGAAACCATGTTAACCGATCATTCACCATTTATTTCTAAACTTTTACCTACACAGCTAGTGAGGACAATTGGGCGATAATTATATGAGTTTGAATGTTTTTTCTTAGGTTCTGGAAATGCCAGTACAAACGAATGTCGACAAGAGTCTGGATATGTATTCTCAAGGTATATCCTATTATACAGCAGTAAGAGCATGCATAAAGAATTTTTAGTGAGGTGTTTAATCATTTGACAGTGGATTCCATCCAGACCTGCTGCAATTTGCTTAGATTTGTCTGGGGCTTCATGCAATTCATTTATAGTAAAGGGTTGGTTGTATAAAATCTCATGAGCTGTATGGAAATTAATTTTTTCGATTTGAGCTTTATATGTTTGAAAGATTGGTCTGTATGTTGTTGTTGCTAACAATTCCTCAAATGTTTCTCCTAGTAGATTTGCAATTTTTTCTGGTTCAGTTATGTCATGACCTTTCCAGCTTATGATCGGTTTACAGACGGTTGAATATTTGCCTGCAATTTGTCTAATTTTATTCCAGATTATTCTGCTGTCCGTATTTCTATTAATTTTGCTTGCAAAAGATATCCAGACCCCTTTCTGAGATTTCCGGTGTATATAACATGATTTCGCTCCGACTTTCTTATATTTTATGAGATTAGTGGTGGTGGGGAACTTTCTGAATTGATTCCAAGCATTCTTCATTCCACCACTGCTTGTAATGTTTAAGGAACTGGTTAGCTGTCATTGGTATTGCAATATTTGCTGCAGAAATTATTTGATTTGTGATATGAGTAACAGCATTATTGATAGCAGAATGTCTTATGATTTTCTCATCTACAGAAGCAGCACATTGGTATTTTTCCCAGTTTGCTTTGCAAAATTTCCATTTTATACTTCTTATAGGTTGCGGTACATCATTTCATAGTAGGTGACAAACAACTGGGTAATGATCACTGCTATAGGGATCATTAGAAACAGACCAGTCAAGGAGAAGAAAGAGAGCTGGGGAATAGATGGTGAGATCAATTGCAGAGGTAGTCCCTGTTGGTAAATGGACATGGGTGTGAGTACCTGGGTTTAAGAGTGTTAAGTTCCTATTATCTATAAGTTTTTTTTAATCATCTGTCCTCTTTTGTCTGTATGAAGTGATCCCCAAATGATATGATGCCCATTAAGGACCCCCATCAAACAGAAAGGATATGATAATTGTTCAATTAAGTCCTCAAAGTCTTGCAGTGTATACGCATGATTAGGTGGAAGGTAGAATGAAACCATGGTCAAAGTAATTCCAGTCACGATGCATACCACGACTGCTTCAAGGAGTGTTTGCAGCTGAATATGCTTGGATGGAATATTAGAGTCAACAAAAATAGCGACTCCTCCACGAGCTGTTGTGGTTTTTCAATCTTGCCTATATACATTGTAGTGCTTGATTGAAATACTTATGTGTGGAGTTAGGTTTGTTTCTTGAAATTAACTTGCAGGAGCATATACGGAAATATGATCTTTGATATCGTTTAGATTACTTCGAATGCCACGACAATTCAACTGTAGAAGTACACATTATTTGGCTTTAGTAACTGATTCAAATGACTCACGATGGGCTGCTTGTTTTAATCGATCTGTTTTGATTTTTTCTTTTCTAGGGAAGCTTGGACGGCCACCACTGTCCGTGTCATCATTTGTGTAAAGTTCAAGAATTGGTTCGTCTTCTTGCTCCTTTTCATCAATTTCCATAGTGTCAGTATTTTTTTGGGTTTTTTCAACAGGTTTGGCAAGATTTGTACTGCTTGTTGGTGTTGGATCTTCAGCATCTGGTGAGATTACAATTGGTGTATTAATTGCCTAGTCAACTTTTGGTTTTGTTTGTAAAAGAAGATTACATGGCCGCTATTGAGATGGTAGGCGGGACTGAGATGTCAGTCTGTGTTGCAGTTACATTTATTTTCTGCACTGTAGTTGCTGCTGCTGCATATGATCTCACTGCTGGAAATAGTGGTATCTGCTTTTTGGCTTCTTGATATGTGATCTTATGTTCAGTTTTATATTTTTGAACTTGCTTTTCTCTTTTCCATATACTACAGTCTCTGGAATAGGCAATTTGGTCTCCTTTGCAGTTTGGACAGTGAGGAGACTCACTGTCCAAATTGCAAAGAATGCAATCACTGTGTATTGCATTCTTTAAAGTTATGTTCTTTTGAGATCACAATTGCATACTGTTTGGGAATGGCCATATTTTTGACACTTGAAGCATCTTATTAGATTAGCATTAGTAGAGGCATTTGATGCAAGAAAGCAAGCTTATGCAGCATCAGCCAAAAAAAAATAATAAAAAAATAAATAAATAAAAAAAAATAACCACTTCCATTTCACCGCTCTTTTCGTTTGAAATACCTGTCCAGCTGAGACTTAAACTTATTTGGCTATCAACTTCCACGACAAGGGATGGAAGTCTGTTCCACCAACCAACCACCCGCTGGCTAAAGGCAAATTTCCGCACGTCTAGCCTGCATCTGTCTTTCCTCAATTTGAATTTATGCCCTCTCAGGTGATTATTCTGAGCAAGAGGAAGAATCCCATCCGCATTGAGCATGCTCAAACCATTCAAGGCTTTATACACCTCTATCAGATCACCTCGCTGGTGCCTAGTCTCCAGACACTGTAATTTGCAAAACTTAAGCCTTTCTTCGTAAGAGCACCCCTTTGTTCCATTCACTAATCTTGTTGCCCTTCTCTGTACTCTACATCCTTCTTGAAATGAGGCCTCCAGACCTGTATACAGTACTCTAGGTGTGGCCTGACCATTGCCTTATACAAGGGAATAATCACCTCCTTATCCCTGCTAGAAAAATTCATATATATCATTGACAATACACCATGAGCTACTCTTGCAGCCCGTCTGCACTGCTCAGAGAACTTCATATCTGCCTGCACAACCACCCCCAGGTCCCTTTCATTCTCTACTACTGTCAGTGTAGTACCACAGAGTTGATACGTTGCTCTGGGGTTGCTGTTTCCCATGTGTAGTACTTTACATTTGTCAATGTTAAACTTCATTTGCCACCTCTCGGCCCATCTGCTCAACCTTTCCAGATCCTGTTGCAGCAGCATAGTGTCAGTAGTATCCTTGACAACCCTGCCTACATTTGTATCGTCTGCAAACTTCGACATTAAGCTTGATATACCATCATCAATATCATTTATAAATACAGAAAACAATAATGGACCCAACACTGAGCCCTGAGGGTCTCCACTAATAACATTAGTCCATGACGAGCAGTGTCCATTGATTACCACTCTCTGTCTTCTCCCCCTCAGCCACCCCTTTATCCACAGCAGCATTTTGCCTCCAATGTCACACTGCTCCAATTTGTGCAGCAGTCTTCCATGTGCAACAGTATCAAAAGCCTTTCTAAGATCCAAGTATATAATATCAAAGTTATTCCCTGTATCCAGTTCCTTTGTGACTGCATCATAGTATCCAATCAAATTGGTCAGGCAAGACTTCCCCTTAACAAAACCATGCTGTGTCCGAGCTATAACTGAAGTCTTGTCTAAATGATCCTGCAGTGCTTCTTTAACTAGTGCCTCCATTAATTTTCCTGGAACAGAAGTTAAACTCACAGGTCTATAATTACTTGTGTCAGCCTTTGATCCTCCTCTGTGAATTGGGGTCACATTTGCACATCTCCAGTCTGTGGGTACCTCCCCTGAGTCCAAGGAAGCTCTCATAATTATGGCTAAGGGTTTGCTTACTTCCTTTGCTGTCTCCTTTAATATAACTGGATAGATCCCATCCACCCCGGGTGCCTTTCTTGTGTTTATCTTCAACAATTTCTCCTCCACTTTACTCTCAGTTATTACAAGATTCTCTAGCTTACTGCTAGAGTTGAATACACCTCTGGCTTTCCCCTCGCTAAATAACTCCTCATGTGTGAATATCGATGCAAAATATTCATTTAGTTTGTTAGCTACCTGAGCAGGATCATCAACAGTTGACCCATCAATATCAAGTGGACAAATCTGATTCATCCCCTTCCTTCTAGAGTTTACATAAGTAAAGAACTCTTTGCTGTTTTTCTTTGCATCCCTTGCCAAAGATTTCTCGTAATCTGCCTTCGCCTGCCTAACCTCCTTTGTAACTTGGTTACAGATCAACTTGTATCTATCATAGGCGTCTGTGTCATGTGTTAATTTGTATGTATCCCATGCATGTTTCTTCTCTGCCATATGCCTCATCAGTTCATCTGACATCCATTTAGGCCTAAATCTTGAACAATATTTCTTAGTTGGTATGTAAAGCCTAGTAGCTTCCAAGATAAGTTCTTTGAATGCTTCCCATTTTGCATTTGCTGTTGGTAACATCATCAGTTGGTCCCACTGCATAGAATTTAAATACTGTCTCAGTCCATCCTAGTCGCCTTTACGAAAGCAATAACCCTTCCCTTTACCCCTAATGGTAGTTACCTCTTTGAGTAAATCCCACTTCAGCACACTGTGATCACTGCCACCTAGTGGTTCATTTATCTGCAGATTCTTAATGCATGAAGAATCAGTGCTGATAATCAAATCAAGAGTATTCCTCCCTCTAGTTGCCTCCCAAACATGCTGATGTAGAAAACAATCATCCAATAAATCCACAAAAGCCTTGCTAGTGTGTGAGTGACCAACCCACAAATTCCAGTCAATATCTGGGAAATTAAAATCTCCCATTATAAGACTTTCTGATTTACTGGCCCACTCTATTTCCCTGTACAGTTTCTTTTTATAATCATCACAGTCATTAGGCCTATAGCACACTCCTACTCGCAATTTTGATCTCCCAATGAAAGGTTTGACGTTGTCAGAGGTTTCAGATGTACACCGGTAGGTCTCCTCTCATTTTAAATTTGTATATACGTGTCAGTATTTCATTGTGGGTGCCAAGCAGTATAATATACTTTCTCTATATCAAAACAAAGCATGATTAATTGTTTTTATAAAATCATTTCACATGTAATTTTCCATTCATACCAATAGATCTACTGTATGAATGTAAAACTGACTGAAATTTTCTGAACCCAAACTGGACCCATGATATTTTGAGATTACAGATACCATATTAATCTTGCATTGATAATACAAGTGTTCGTGTTTAGAGGGTAGGATTAGGAGTGGGAACTGGAAAGAGCATGCGGAGGAGGCAAAACTGAAGAGGTGAGGGGAAAATCTGTTAAGGAGGGCATGCTCTTCCTCTCGCTGCTAGAGGAACTTAAATCATTGCACTTGGATTTTTTTTTTTTTTTCTGCTGTTTTTTTCCTACAAGTATTTTTGGGGCTTTTAGAGGCATACTGTGAAATGCCACATCACTGGATGTCATGTTGTAATGTCTGGTCTTCATGCAGGCTTTTAATTTCTGTAAGAATGGGCTCTGTAGGTTTTGTTGCATTAGCAGGTTACCTTGTAAACCATGCTGTAAACATCCTGGTTTTGAATGCATAAATAAATTAGGGGAGATGGAAATGACCCAGGTGTTGTTTCAGCTTCTTATTACCAGTTGAAAAGGAACCTGAATTTAGAGCCTTTCCACCCATGGGACTAACCATATATCACTTCCTATCAGCCGAATAAATTTTTCACCTAGAAAATTTAATTTGTGTCTCACAGATGAGGCACCACCATAAGCCACTCTTGCAGACCATCTGCACTGCTCAGAAAACTTCATATCTGCCTGCACAATTATCCCCAGGTCCTTTTCACTCTCTTCCACTTTCAGTATAGTACCACACAGTTGATACTTTACTCTGGGGTTATTCCTTCCCATATGCAGTAGAGCAGACTCATGATTTTCCGGGATAGATGGTAAATAAAAAATTCCGGGATAATCGATTTTCCGGTTAATCCAAAAATACACCAAGTCCCCGGCATACGTAAGAGTACATTTCAGGACTCTGTAAGTCGAGTTTTAAGAACTCGGGAATGACTAATATAATATTGCTACTATATCCGTTATATACCAAAATTACAAAAACCACATAATATCCTCAGAAGAATGAAGAAAAATAGTTATATATTTTTAATTAGTTCAATTAAATTATCTGGGGACAGCGGTGAAGTAGCCAGAGTGGCACTTAAGAAAAGAAAACATAAAGGGAAGAAAAAATGCATGTTATTGTACTGTAAAAACCGATAAGTATTTTGTAGCCTTGGTTATTATAGTTGCCTTCATTGGTACTGATCCTTTCACCGTTTATGGTATTCTGTCTAATGTAACGTAAGTCAGAAGCTATGTAAGTCTTGGACTTACTGTATCGAAAAATGTTCAGCAACCTAGGTAAAAAGTAATAACGACAGATAAAAAACGTACCACACACTACTCGCGTGTCCAATGCGATGCTTCCCTTTATTTTTTTACAGTGTCGCATATGGTTTGGTCACTAACATTATAATGGTTCACTAGATATATAATGGATACACCGTTTTCAAACTTTTGAATAACTTCAAGTTTTTGTTTTATTTGAAAGCACAATTCTTGCGTTTGGCCATGATTTTTGTGATTTCTAAATAAAAAAAAAAAAATACAGGCATCACTGACATCAATAACGAACCAAAATTTGTCCTTTTGCTGTATAATGAAACACAACAATCGATGTGACTTACTAAAACAAACTACACATTTGCATTATTATACAACTTACTAAACAAACTAAACTAAAGATAATAGGAACACTAATCTCCCAATGACAACTTATAATGGCGGTTTTCGTTATTTACAACTTGCAAAACATCAGTTTATACCTATTTTAGCTATTACCTGAATTTTATGATTTCTAGTTTTTTTTTTTTTTTTTTTTTTTAAATTTGGAGTCTTGACGTGTCCTGGTTAATCTGATCCCGATACATCGAGAGTCTGCTGTATTTTACTTCAGCTGCCACCTGCTCAACTATTCTAGATTCTGTTGTAGCAGCGTACTGTCATTAGTGTCATTATTTATGACTTGCAAAATATCTGTTTATACCTATTGTAGCTATTACTTGAATTTGAGGATTTCTGTTTTTTTTTTTTTTTTTTTTTAATTTGGAGTCCCGGTTAATCCGATCCCGGTCAATCGAGAGTCTGCTGTACTTTTGTCAATGTTAAACTTCAGTTGCCACCTCCCAGCTCACCTGCTCAACTTTTCTAGATTCTGTTGCAGCAACGTACTGTCATTAACAACCTTGCCGACCTTCTTATTGTCTGCAAACTTGGACATTAAGCCTGATACATCATTATCAATATCATTAATAATATCAATATCAGAAAACAACAATGGACCCAACACTGAACCCTGGGGGACTCCACAAATAACTTAGTCCATGAAGAGAGTGTCCATTGATTACCACACACTGTCTTCTCCAACTCAACCATCCATTTATCCATAGCAGCAATTTGCCTCCAATGCCACACTGCTCCAATTTGTGCAGCAGTCTTCCATGTGCAACAGTATCACAAGCCTTTCTAAGATCCAAATATATGATATCAAAATCATTCTTTGCATCCAGTTCCTTTGTAAACACACATAGTATCCAATCAAATTGGTCAGACAAGATTTCCCCTTAACAAATCCATGCTGGGTCAAACCCATAACTGAAGTCTTGTCAAGATGACCCTGCAATGCTTCTTTAACCAGGGACTCCATTAATTTCCCTGGAACAGAAGTTAAACTAACAGGTCTGCATCTGTGTCTCCCTTTGATCCTCATTTGTGGATGGGGGTCACATTTGCACATATAGTCCATAGGTAACTTCCCTGAGTCCAAGGAAGATCTCACAATTACGGCTAAGGGTATGCTTAATTCCTTTGCTGCTTCCTTTAATATAACTGGATAGATTCCATCCACACCGCGTGCCTTTCTTATCATCAACAATTTCTCCTCCACTTTACTCTAATTTGTTACAAAATTATCTAGCTTACTGCAAGAATTGAATACACCTCTGGCATTCAACTCTCCCTGAATAACTCCTCAAGTGTGAATGTAGATGCAAAACACCCGCGGAATTACTTAACAAGTACAGGTCATTGTTGAAAAAAAGCCGTGAATTAGGGTTGAAGTACAGGTCATTGTTGAAAAAAAGCCGTGAATTAGGGTTGAATTTGAAAGTGTCTGCAATTCTGCCCAGACACAATAGGAGGCAGTATATGATAAGAGCCCTGTCGATCAATTCGGCCCTGGAAAGATTGTGCAAGGCTCAAGGGGTAGAATTTTTTTCAGCCTGGTCTGTACTTCTTAACAAGAGAGACTGCTTCTACAGGGATGGGATACACTTAAATAGAAAGGGTGCAAGAATGTTTGCTGATGCTATCGAGGCAGTGTTAGGTGGGTCGGAAAACTGCTAGATTGGGGGGGATACAAGGACTAATAGATTAACAGTAGCCACTGGCAGAGGTCAAAGCGATTCTTGCACTGCTTCTATTGGAATGAGCCGCAGCCTGGAAAATAAGATGCAGGATATTTCAGAGACTGCTGGGAATCATTGGGGTACAAGTAAACACATGGGTTGTGTTAGGGTAGCTAAGAAAAAGAACAGGTGCATGTATACTTGCGTGTACACCAATGCTAGGAGTTTAGTAAATAAATTTGATGAATTTGAGGTATTGCTCAAATCATCAAAGGCAGATATTGTTGGGATTTCAGAGACAAGTAATTATGTCACACAGATAAAAGGAATGCAGAACTGGAATTTGGGGAGTACAATGTCTACAGAAGGGATTGACAGGATAGGAAGGGAGGAGGGATTATGCTATTAGTTAAGAAATACATAAAATCCAAGGAAGTGAAGCCAGTCGACATCGCTGGAAAGTGCAGTGTCGAGTCAGTTTGGTGTGGCATAAGCATTGGGAGATCAAAATTGAGAGTAGGAGTGTGCTCTAGGCCTAATGACTCTGAACAGTATAATAAGAAATTGTACAGGGAAATAGAGTGGGCCAGTAAATCAGAGTCTTATAATGGGGGATTTTAATTTCCTAGATATTGACTGGAACTTGGGGGCTGGTCACTCACTCCGTAGCCGAGTGGGCTGGAGCGGGAGTGCAGTAGCACACGCTCTTTGAGTAGACCGGGGTTCAAGCCCCTGACTGCTGAATACGGTCGATCTGCCAACCCGCACTGGACCAGCGTGGCAGATTATGGTCCATTTCCCTCAGCATGAATTGTTGAGGAGGCTTCCACCCTGCAGTGGGTTGATAATGGCTGCACTTTACTTTACTTTTACACTCACACACTAGAAAGGCTTTTGTGGATTTATTGGATGATTGTTTTCTGCATCAGCATGTTCGGGAGGCAACTAGAGGGAGTAATACTCTTGATTTGATTATCAGTAGTGATTCTTCATGCATTAAGATTCTGCAGATAAATGAACCACTAGGTGACAGTGATCACAGTGTGCTGAAGTGGGATTTACTCAAAGAGGTAACTACCATTAGGGGTAAAGGGAAGGGTTATTGCTTTCATAAAGGTGACTACGATAGATTGAGACAGTATTTAAATTCTATACAGTGGGATCAACTGATGATGTTACCAACAGCAAATTCAAAATGGGAAGCATTCAAAGAACTTATCTTGGAAGCTACTAGGCTTTACATACCAACTAAGAAATATTGTTCAAGGTTTAGGCCTAAGTGGATGTCAGATGAACTAATGAGATATATGGCAGAGAAGAAAAATGCATGGGATACATACAAATTAACACGCGACACAGAAGCCTATGATAGATACAAGTTGATCTGTAACCAAGTTACAAAGGAGGTTAGGCAGGCGAAGGCAGATTACGAGAGATCTTTGGCAAGGGATGTAAAGAAAAACAGCAAAGAGTTCTTTACTTATGTAAACTCTAGAAGGAAGGGGATGAATCAGATTGGTCCACTTGATATTGATGGGTCAACTGTTGATGATCCCACTCAGGCAGCTAACACACTAAATGAATATTTTGCATTGACATTCACAGATGAGGAGTTATTCAGCGAGGGGAATGCCAGAGATGTATTCAACTCTGGCAGTAAGCTAGAGAATCTTGTAATAACTGGGAGTAAAGTGGAGGAGAAATTGTTGAAGATAAATACAAGAAAGGCACCTGGATTGGATGGGATCTCTCCAGTTATATTAAAGGAGGCAGGCAAAGGAAGTAAGAAACCCTTAATCATAATTATGAGATCTTCCTTGGACTCAGGGAAAGTACCCATGGACTGGAGATGTGCAAATGTGACCCCAATTCACAAAGGAGGATCAAAGGGCGACACAAGTAATTATAGACCTGTTAGTTTAACTTCTGTTCCCGGAAAATTAATGGAGGCACTGGTTAAAGAAGCACTACAGGATCATCTAGACAAGACTTCAGTTATAGCTCAGACACAGCATGGTTTTGTTAACGGGAAGTCTTGCCTGACCAATTTGATTGGATACTATGATGCAGTCACAAAAGAACTGGATGCAGTGAATAATTTTGATATTATATACTTGGATCTTAGAAAGCTTTTGATACCGTTGCACATGGAAGACTGCTGCACAAATTGGAGCAGTGTGGCAGTGGAGGCAAATTGCTGCTATGGATAAAGGGATGGTTGAGGGGTAGAAGACAGAGAATGGTAATCAATGGACACTGCTCATCGTGGACTAATGTTATTAGTGGAGTCTTCAGGGTTCATTATTGGGTCCATTATTGTTTTCTATATTTATAAATGATATTGATGATGGTATATCAAGCTTAATGTCCAAGTTTGCAGACAGTACGAAGGTTGGCAGGGTTGTCAAGGACACTACTGACACTATGCTACTGCAACAGGATCTGGAAAGGCTGAGCAGATGAGCTGAGAGGTGGCAAATGAAGTTTAACTTTGACAAATGTAAAGTACTACAATTGGGAAACAGCAACCCAAGAGCACCATATCAACTCTGTGGTACTACACTGACAGTGGTAAAGTATGAAAAGAACCTCAGGGTAATTGTGCAGGCAGATATGAAGTTTTCTGAGCAGTGCCGATGGTCTGCAAGAGTAGCTCATGGTGTATTGTCAATGATATATAGGAATTTTTCTAGCAGGGATAAGGAGGTGATTATTCCCTTGTATAAGGCAATGGTCAGGCCACACCTAGAGTACTATATACAGGTCTGGAGGCTTCATTTCAAGAAGGATGTAGAGATGCTGGAACAAGTAGAGAGAAGGGCAACAAGATTGGTGAATGGAACAAAGGGGTGCTCTTACGAAGAAAGGCTTAAGTTTTGCAAATTACAGTGTCTGGAGACTAGGCACCAGCGAGGTGGTCTGATAGAGGTGTATAAAGCCTTGAATGGTTTGAGCATGCTCAATGCTGATGGGATTCTTCCTCTTGCTCAGAATAATAAACTGAGAGGGCATAAATTCAAATTGAGGAAAGACAGATGTAGGATACACGTGAGGAAATTTGCCTTTAGCCAGCGGGTGGTTGGTTGGTGGAACAGACTTCCATCCCTTGTCGCGGAGGTTTATAACCTGAATAAGTTTAAGGCTCAGCTGGACAGGTATTTCGAATGAACAGAGGGGTGAAGTGGAAGTGGTTATTTTTTATTTATTTATTTTATTTTATTTTATTTTTTTTTTTTGGCTGATACTGCATAAGCTTGCTTTCTTGCATCAAATGCCTCTACTAATGCTTATTTAGTTTCTTAGCTACTGGCGCAGGATCATCAACAGTTCAACCATCGATATCAAGTGGACCAATCTGATTCATGCCCTTCCTCATAGAGTTTGCATAAGTAAAGAACTCTGCTGTTTTTCTTTGCATCCTTTGCCAAAGATTTCTCGTAATCTACCTTTGCCAGCCCAACCTCCTTTGTGACTTGGTTACAGATGAGCTTATATCTATCACAGGCTTTCGTGTAAACTGTTAATTTATATGTATGCATTTACATGCATTTTTCTTCTCTGCCACATGTCTAATTAGTTCATCTGACATCCATTTAGGCCTAAATCTTGAACAATATTTCTTATTTGGTATGAAAAGCCTAGTAGCTTCCAAAATTAATTCTTTGAATGCTTTCCATTTTGAATGTGCTGTTGGTAAAATCATCAGTTGGGCCCACCGTATAGATTTTAAATACTGTCTGAGACCACCGTAGTTAAATTTACAAAAACAAAATCCCTTCCTTTCCCTTTCCTCCTGATGGTAGTTACCTCTTTGACTAAATCCCACTTCAGCACATTGTGATCACTGCCACTAGTGGTTCCTTTATCTGCAGATTCTTAATGCATGAAGAATCACTACTGATAATCAGATCAAGAGTATTATTCCTTCTAGTTGACTTTCGAACATGCTACTTTAGAAAACAATCATCAAATAAGTGTACAAACGCCTTGCTAGTGTGCGAGTGACCAACTCAGAAATTCCAGTCAATATCTAGGAAATTAAAATTCCCCATTATAAGAGAATCTGATGTACTGGCCACTCTGCCAACTCTGTACAGTTTTTTTTATTATACTCAGAGTCATTAGGCCTATATCCCACTGCTACTCTCAATTTTGCTCTCCCATTGCTTATGTCACACCAAACTGACTGAACATTACACTGCCCACCCATGTCAACTGGCTGTACTTCCTTGGATTTTATGTTTCTTAACCAATAGCATAATCCATCCTCCCTTCTTATCCTGTCTATCCTTTCTGTGCACATTGTACTCTCCAAATTCCAGTTCTGTATTCCTTATATCTGTGTAACATCACGTCTCTATGATCCCAACAATATCTGCCTTTGAAGTTTTGACCAACACCTGAAATTCATTAAATTTATTTACCAAACTCCTAGCATTGGTGTACACACAATCATACATGCACCTGTTTCTATTCTTAGCTACCTTAACACAGCCCATGTATTTACTTGTTCTGCAATGACTCAAAGCACTCTCTGGAATCCTCTGCATCTTGTTGTCCTGGCTGCTGCTCATTTTGTTTGAAGCAGCGCAAGAATCACATTCACCTCTGCCAGCAACTACTGTTAATCTGTTAGTCTGTGTATCGCCCCCACAAGCTAGCAGTTTTCCGACCCACGTAACTCTGCCTCGATAGCATCAGCAAACATTCTTGCACCCTTTCTATTTAAATGTATCCCATCCCTATAGAAGCAGTCTCTCCTGTTAACAAGCACAAAACAGGCTGAGAAAAATTCTAGTGCTTGAACCTTGCACAGTCTCTCCTGGGCCAAATTGATCAACACGACTCTCATCATATACTCCCTCCTATCGTGTCTGGGCAGAATTGCAGACACTTTCAAATTCAACGCTAACTCACGACTTTTTTTTTCAGCATTGTCTTGTACTTGTTAAGTCGGTCTCCTCTGCCGGTCTCCTACACTTAATATCATTAGTTCTAACGTGTACAACAATATCACCTTTTTGTGCCCTTAAAAGATTATATCTACTCTACAACATTATCAACCTTTGCCCCTGGCAGACCTTGGTACTGTTCAACCTATCCTTTTTTACGCAATATATTCCCTGTTTCCCCGACAATAGAGCACCGACAACTAGTTCCTTTGGGACCAGCGCATTCTGCCTTGGGGGTTGCTGCTGCGGTGTTTCACAATGTTCAAGTGCAAGCTCTGGCTTTGATGTGGACAGATGAGAGCTTGATGGGCCCATCAACTTACATCCACCCACAGAAGCCTATGGCAGATATAAGCTTGTCTGTAATCAAGTCACAAAGGAGGTTAGGCAGGCAAAGGCAAATTACGAGAAATCTCTGGCAAAGAATGCTAAGAAAAACAGCAAGGATTTCTTTACTTATATAAGCTCTAAAAGGAAGGGGATGAATCTGAATGGTTCGACTGTTGATGATCCTGCTCAGTAGCAAACAAACTGAATGAGTATTTTGCATGTACATTCACACGAGGAGTTAGTAAAGTTTAAAAATGCCAGAAGGTTATCAAATTGTAGCAGGGTGTTTAATGATTTTGTAACAACTGAGAGCAAAGCGGAGGAGAAATTGTTGAAGTTAAGCACAAGAAAGGGACCTGGGGTGGATGGGATCTATCCATTTATATTAAAGGAGGCGGCAAAGGAAGTAAGCAAACCCTTAGCCATAATTATGAGAGCATCCTTGGACTCAGGGGAGGCCCTCATGTACTGGAGATCCCCAATTCACAAAGGGGGGGATCGAAGGGTGACACGAGTAATTACAGACAAGTTAGTTTAACTTCTGTTCCAGGTAAAATAATGGAGTCACTGGTTAAAGATGCATTGCAGGATCACCTAGACAAGACAGCAGCAATAATTCAGACACAGCATGCATTTGTTTAGGGAAAGTCTTGTCGGACAAATTTGATTGGTTATTATAATGTGGTTACAAAGGAACTGGACGCAAAAAATAATTTTTATATCATATATTTGGATTTCAGGAAAGCTTTTGACACTGTTGCGCATGGAGGTCTACTGTACAAATTGGGGCAGAATGGTATTAAGGATAAGTTGCTACAATGCATAAAAGGATGGTTGAGTGGGAGAAGACAGAGGGTGGCATTCATTGGGTGCTACTCTTTGTGGACTAATGTTATTAGTGGATTCCAACAGGGTTCAGTATTGGGTCCACTGTTGTTTTGTATATTTATCAATGATATTGAAGAAGGTATACCAGGCTTAGTGTCAAAGTTTGCAGATGATGCAAAGGTTGGCAGGGTTAGTAATGACAGTGTGCTACTGCAACAGGATCTAGATAATTTGGGCAGATGGGCTAAGAAGTGGCAACTGAAGTTTAACCTAGACAAATACAAAGTACTGTGTATGGGTAGAAGTAACCATAGAGAAACGTACAAATTGTGTACTACACTTAAGGTGGTAGAAAATAAAAAAGACCTGTGAGTGATTGTGCAGTCGGATATGAAGTTTTCTGAGTAATGAAGACAGGCTGCCAGGGCAGGTCATGGGGTTTTTTTCAATGATATATATAGGAATTTTGCTAGCAGGGAAAAGATGATTGTCCCTCTGTATTGTTGTTGTTGTATTTGGGTTTTTGTACTTGTTTATATTATCTAGAGCCAGTTTTATTGCGAATAATTCTGCAGTATAGATACTGCATTCAGTGGAAAGAGAGACAGTTCTGAGAAGGTGGAAGAAACTGCTGCAGCACCTACAGCTGTATCTGTTTCAGAGCCATCAGTATAGATATGTACTTTTCCTGAGTTATTCAAGGAATGCGATTTATGGAGCTATTGAAAATTTGTATTAGCCAGGGATGTCTTCCCCCATCTTAAAAAGAAATTGCCACAGAGAGGTATGAATTCAGTCGAGGGAGGTTCAGGAGTACCAAGGTCTTGGAAGACATTCTGAAAATTAATGTTCCAACTGATCGTGAGCTCTTGCACAGTCGAAGACCTGCGGGGCGATTCTCATTAGATTTATTTTGATACAGCATGGTGTATTTAGGGTCGAACAAGTGCTGCCAGCTAGGATGTGATGGAATACACTTAATCTTTAGTGCATAGTTACATAATAAGGATTTTCTCCTTAGGTGCAGTGGAGGTTCATTTGCCTCAATATACAGGCTGTGGATTGGAGATGTTCTGAAGGCTCCCACAGCTATCCTAAGGGCACTATGCTGTATGGTGTTCAGTCGTAATAGGGAACTGTTCCTAACGGGATCATAGACAGGTGATCCATAATCTAAGCATGATCTTATTAAAGCTCTATAGAGATGAAGAAGAGAGCTTCTGTCAGCACCCCAGGACATAGTGGAAACAGCTCTTAGGATGTTCAGTTTTTTTAAGACACGTAGTTCGAAGGTAAGATATATGGGAAGCAAAATTAAGTTTATTATCTAAATGAGGATAACAGAATTGTTAGTGACAGGTATCAGGCTGTTTTTTAAAAATATTTCTGTATCCGGGTGGAGTTTTTTCGTTTTTTACAAAAGTGAATTGCAGTGGATTTTTTTTCTGGTAAAGAATAACCATTCCACACACATGATTCTATTTTAGCTATGGAAATTTGAAGTTTTCTTTCAATGATGTTCATAGTTTGGGATTGACAGGAGATAATGAGGTCATCGGCAAACATGTACGATTCTACTGTATTTGGTACTTCCCATGTCATATTTGTAATTCTTACTGTAAATAATGTTGGACATAGAATGGAACCCTGCTGTACACCCTCCTCCTGTTCAAATGATTTGGATAAATTGTTCATATACCTTACCTGAAACGTTCTGTTGCATAGAAAGTTTTGTTTAAATTGAGGTAACTGACCTCTCAAGCCGAAAGAATGGAGATCTTGAAGTACACCATATCGCCAGGTGGTATCAAAGGCTTTCTCAATATCGAGATTAATCATGACTAGATGTTCTCTCCTTATGAAGGCATTTCGGATGTTTGCCTCTGCTTTTATCATCACATCTAGTGTGGACCGGTTCTTTCGAAATCCATACTGGCTGCTGTTTAGTAAGTTGTTTGTTTCCAGGAACCACGTTAGCCGCCTGTGAACCATTTTTTTTCCAGGACTTTTCCTAGCAACTAGTCAGTGAAATTAGCCTGTAGTTATTCGGAAAGGTACGATCCTTTCCTGGCTTCGGGAAGGCTAGAACAATTGAGTGACGCCAGGAGAGTGGGTAGGTATTTTCTATGAAAATACGGTTGTAATATTTTAACAATGTTCTTTTTGCTCTGTTGTCAAGTTGTTTTAACATTATATAATAGAACCCCATCTGGCCCAGCAGCACTACTGGGTGTTTTATTGAGTGCCCCTAGAAATTCTGTTAATGTGAATGGCTGGTTGTGTGGATGTGAAACTGCCATAGAGAAATTAATCTTATGCTTTTCTGCAGATTCTTTAATTCGTTGAAAGGTTGGGTTAAAGGTGAATATTGCTGATATGCTGGCAAATGATTCCGCTAAGGTATTTGCTATTTCTCCCGGTGATGACAGCGCTTTCCCTTCCCAATTTAGTATTGTAGTTAGGGACTGAAGATATTTGCCATTGAGCGTTTGAATTTTCCTCCAAATGATTCTACTATCTGTGTCCTTAATTATACTTGAGGAAAAGCTAATCCAGGCTTCTTTCTTTTCATTTCTTCTTATTTTATGGAACTTGGCTTTCAGTCTTTTGAAGTTAATTAGGTTACTAGTTGTGGGGAATTTACGAAATAAATTCCAAGATCTGTTTTTTTTTCCTGTTTCTCATGCGTACAATCTTGGTTCCACCCATAGTACCAGTAAAGATTTTGGTATTGCAATGGTAGCAGCTAGTAATATTTCAGTAGTAATGTGTTCCGTGACATTTTCTATGGTCTGAGATTGTATTATTTTATCATCTAACTGAACATGAGAGGCATATTCACTCCAGTGTGCCCTACGGAATTTCCAAATGGAGCGACATGGTGAAGGGGAGTTTGCAGAGAATTGGCAGGTGATCACTGTTCAGTGGATTTTCAAGAACGGACCACTTTATAATTAGCATTAGCATTAGTAGAGGCATATGATGCAAGAAAGCAAGCTTATTCCGCATCAGCCAAAAAAAAAAAAAAAAAAAAAAAGACACACACCACTCCCATTTCACCCCTCCGTTCGTTCGAAATACCTGTCCAGTTGAGCTTTAAATTTGTTTAGGCTATCAACTTCAACAACAAGTGATGGAAGTCGGTTCCACCAACCAACCACCCGCTGGCCAAAGGCAAATTTCCGCACATCTATCCGACATCCGTCCTTCCTCAATTTGAATTTATGCCCTCTGAGGTGATTATTCTGAGCAAGATGAAGAATCCCATTTGAGCATGCTCAAACCATTCAAAGCCTTATACACCTCTATCAGATCACCTCGCCGGTGCCTAGTCTCCAAACTCTGTAATTTGCAAAACTTAAGCCTTTCTTCATAAGAGCAACCCTTTGTTCCATTCACTAATCTTGTTGCCCTTCTCTGTACCCGTTCCAGCAGCTCTACATCCTTCTTGAAATGAGGCCTCCAGACCTGTATACAGTACTCAAGATGTGGCCTAACCATTGCCTTATACAAGGGAGTAATCACCTCCTTATCCCTGCTAGAAAAATTCCTGTATATCATTGACAAGACACCATGAGCTACTCTTGCACTCGTCTGCACTGCTCAGAGAACTTCATATCTGCCTGCACAATTACCCCCAGGTCCTTTTCATTCTCCACCACTGTCAGTGTAGTACCGCAGAGTTGAAACGTTGCTCTGGGGTTACTTTTTCCCATATGTAGTACTTTACATTTGTCAATGTTAAACTTCATTTGCCACCTCTCAGCCCATCTGTTCAACCTTTCCAGATCCTGTTGCAGCAGCATAGCGTCGGTAGTTTCCTTAACAACCCTGCCAACCTTTGTATCATCTGCAAACTTGGACATTAAACTTGATATCCCATCATCAATATCATTCATAAACACCGAAAACAACAACGGACCCAACACTGAACCCCAACGGACCCAACACTGAACTCCACTAATTACATTAGTCCACGTTGAGCAGTGTCCATTGATTACCACTCTCTGTCTTCTGCCACTCAACCATCCCCTTATCCATAGCAGCAATTTGCCTCCAATGCCACACTGCTCCAATTTGTGCAGCAGTCTTCCATGTGCAACAGTATCAAAAGCCTTTCTAAGATCCAGATATATAATATCAAAGTTATTCCCTGCATCCAGTTCTTTTGTGACTACATCATAGTATCCAATCAAATTGGTCAGGCAAGACCTGCCCTTAACAAAACCATGCTGCGTCTGAGCTATAACTGAATTCTTGTCTAGATGATCCTGCAGTGCTTCTTTAACCAGTGCCTCCATTAATTTACCTGGAACAGAAGTTAAACTAACAGGTCTATAATTACTTGTGTCAGCCTTTGATCCTCCTTTGCGAATTGGGGTTACATTTGCACATCTCCAGTCTATGGGTACCTCCCCTGAGTCCAAAGAAGCTCTCATAATTATGGCTAAGGGTTTGCTTACTTCCTTTGCTGCCTCCTTTAATATAACTGGATAGATCCCATCCACCCCAGGTGCCTTTTTTATGTTTATCCTCAACAATCTCTCCTCCACTTTCCTCTCAGTTATTACAAAATCATCCAGCTCACTGCCAATGTTTACTTTACCTACGTCATTCTCCTTCCTGAATAACTCCTCATGCGTGAATGTAGATGCAAAATACTCGTTTAGATTGTTAGCCACCTGAGCAGGATCCTCAACTGTTGAACCATCAATATCCAGTGGAAAGGGATGAATCAATCTGATTCATCCCTTTCCTTCTTGAGTTTAAATATGTAAAGAACTCTTTTCTGTTTTTCTTTGCATCCTTTGCCAAGGATTTTTCGTAGTCTGCCTTTGCCTGCCTAATCTCCTTTGTGACTTGGTTACAGACCAACTTATATCTATCATAGGCTTCCATGTCACCTATTAATTTGTATGTATCCCATGCATTTTTCTTCTCTGCCACATGTCTCATTAGTTCATCTGACACCCATTTAGGCCTAAACCTTGAACAATATTTCTTAGTTGGTATGTGAAGCCTGGTAGCCTCGAAGATTAGTTCCTTGAATGCTTCCCATTTTGAGTTTGCTGTTGGTAACATCATCAGTTGGTCCCACTGTATAGAATTTAAATACTGTCTCAGTCCATCGTAGTCTCCTTTACGAAAGCAATAACCCTTCCCTTTACCCCTAATGGTAGTTACCTCTTTGAGTAAATCCGACTTCAGCACACTGTGATCACTGCCACCTAGTGGTTCATTTATCTGTAGATTCTTAATGTATGAAGAATCACTGCTGATAATCAAATCAAGAGTATTCCTCCCTTTAGTTGCCTCCCGAACATGCTGATGTAGAAAACAATCATCCAATAAATCCACAAAAGCCTTGTTAGTGTGTGAGTGACCAGCCCCCAAATTCCAGTCAATATCTGGGAAATTAAAATCTCCCATTATAAAACTCTCTGATTTACTGGCCCACTCTATTTCCCTGTACAGTTTCTTGTTATACTCATCAGACTCATTAGGCCTATAGCACACTCCTACTCTCAATTTTGATCTCCCAATGCTTATGTCACTCCAAACTGACTCAACACTGCACTGTCCAGCGATGTCAACTGGCTGCACTTCCTTGGATTTTATGTGTTTCTTAACTAATAGCATAATCCCTCCTTCTTCCTATCCTGTCTATCCTTCCTGTACACATTATACTCCCCAAATTCCAGTTCTGCATTCCTTATATCTGTGTGACACCACATCTCTGATATCCCAACAATATCTGCCTTTGATGTTTTGAGCAATACTTCAAATTCATCAAATTTATTTACCAAACTACTAGCATTGGTGTACACGCAAGTATACATGCACCTGTTCCTATTCTTAGCTACCCTAACACAACCCATGTGTTTATTTGTACACATGTACTGCAATGATTCCCAGCAGTCTCTGAAATACCCTGCATCTTGTTTTCCAGGCTCCTGCTCAATTCTTCTGTAATATCTTCTTCTGACACATTTAAGAGGTCCAACTCTGAGATCACTCCTCTGAAAGAATTCAGCGTGTTGTGTGGTGTTACAACTACTGGTAATCCTCCAAAAAGTGTGTTGCTAGCAACTTCTGGAAGTGTATGGGACTTCTGTTTCCACTATTATAGCTTTGGATCTCATGTGTCGCACCTTGGGAGATCCTACTAGACCCTAAAATGTTTTCTGAATTACAAACGAAGACATATGTCCTAATGTTTGATCTCCTGTTGCAATAATAAGAATGTATGTCGGTTTTTTTCGTGGGTCGATATCTGTCTTATGTATCTTTGTCTTTGTGTTTTCTGTATCATTAAATGGCAGGGCTTTCTCTTGAAGCTATGTACTATTAGTATTTATGTTTGCTTTTCAGATGTGTTTATTTTTTCCATGTCAATCTGTTCGATTGCTTTGGTGCTTGTCGGTTTAGGTCTGTCTTTGATGTGGAATGGATACTTCATGGAAGAAGGAGAAGAAGAAGACATAGAAGGTCAAGGATGGATGGAGTACGGGAGTGCATGACAGCCTGAGCATTACCTGTCCAAGACACCTTACATCGCACTTTATGGCGGGAAAATATTCCTACCATAAAATAACACGTAGGCTGAGGAAATCCACAGTAAATGGAAACACTCCTCTTGAAGAAGTGTTTGCTCTTTTGGCCCAGAGAGCATTACTTTCTTCTCCCAGGTTTCCAGCCCTGCCAATTAGAGGCAAGAGCAGTGCCACTTGGTGTCCAAGCAGCTATTGTGTTAGTTGGATTAGTAAAAGTGAGAATAAGAGAAAAAAATTAGAAAGATGAGTTTCCTTTCTGTGTATTCATTTACTAATTGTAACATCAAGAGCTGTTTTAGAAAAATAAAAGGAAGGTAATGATGAAAATAAAATAAATTGGTTTTTTTTTTTTTTTTTTTTAGAATGCTCTATAAATCGCTGGGAATTACATAGTCGCTAAAAATTGCGTGGCACATGGGACCGGAGCTACTGGGCTTTTTGTTCCAACTAAGAAATACTGTTCAAGGTTTAGGCTGAAATGAATGTCAGATGAACTAATGTGACTCGTGGCAGAGAAGAAAAATTAATCAAATGCATATAAATCGTGAGGTGACACAGAAGTCTATGGTAGATAAAAGCTGATGTGTAATCAAGTCACAAAGGAGGTTAGGCAGGCAAAGGCAGATTATGAGAAAGCTTTGGCAAAGGATGCAAAGAAATTCAGCAATGCGTTCTTTACTTATGGAAACTATAGAAAGAAGGGGATGAATTAGATTGGTCCACTTGATATCGATGGTTAAACTTTTGAGGCTCTACTCAGATAGCTGAAAAACCTGAGTGAGTATTTTGCATCTACATTCACACATGAGGAGGCATTCAGGGAAGGGAATGCCAGAAGTTTATCAAACTCTGGCAGAGAGCTAAATAATTTTGTAATAACTGAGAGCAAACTGGAGGAGAAATTGTTGAAGATAAACATAAGAAAGGCACCTGTGGTGGATGGGATCTATCCACTTATATTAAAGGAGGCAGCAAAGGAAGTAAGCAAACCCTTAGCCATAATTATAGATGTGCAAATGTGACCCCAATACACAAAGGAGGATCAAAGGGAGACACAGGTACACAGATACAGACCTGTTAGTTTAACTTCTGTTCCAGGGAAATTAATAGAAGCACTGCTTAAAGAAGCACAGCAGGATCATTGGCAAGACTGCAGTTACAATTCAGACAGCATGGGTTTGATAAGGAAACATCTTGTCCGACCAATTCATTTGAATATTACAATGAGGTCATAAAGGAACTGGATGAAAAAAATAAATTTGATATCATATACTTGGATTTCAGGAAAGCTTTTGACACTGTTGCACATGGAAAACTACTGTACAAGTTGGAGCAATATGGCATTAAGGGCAAGTTGATGCAATGGATAAAGGGATGGTAGAATGAGAGAAAACGGAGAGTGATAATCAAAGGACACTGCACTTCTTGGACTAAGTGGTGTCCCCCAGGGGTCCGTGTTGTGCCCATTGTTGTTTTCTGTATTTATCAATGATATTCATGAAATAATATCAGGCTTAATGTCCAAGTATACAGTCGATAGAAAGGTTGGCAGGGCAGGGTTGTTAAGGACAGTACGCTACTGCAATAGGATCTAGGAAAGTTGAGCTGACGGGCTGAGAGGTGGCGACTGAAGTTTAACATTGACTAATGTAAAGTACTGTATATGGGTAGCAGTAACCCCCAGAGGTTACTGCATTCAGGGTGGTAGAGATCGAAAAAAAGACCTGGGGTAATTATGCAGTCAGATATGAAGGTTTCTGAGCAATGCAGACATTTTGCAAGAGTAGCTCATGGTGTCTTGTCAATGATATACAGAAATTTTGTATTTAGTCTGTGTATCCCTCCAAGCTAGCAGTTTTCCGACCCACCTAACACAGCCTCGATAGCATCAGCAAATATTCTTGCACCCTTTCTATTTAATTGTACCCCCATCCCTGTAGAAGCAGTCTCTCCTGTCAACAAGCACAGACCAGGCTAAAAAAAATTCTATTTTCTGAGATTGATCATTTTGTGATAAAGTTGTATGTACATTAACATGCTATCCAGTGTTTTTGAATGTTTTGCTATAAAATTCATTATTTAGAAGCTTAAAAAATGATCTAGTGATATCATTTTTAGATTCCATCTGCTTTTCATTATTGAAAAGAATGTAATCTGTCAACCAGAGTTTTTGTTTAAAAGATAATATGCAGCGAATTTCTTTTTCAACATTAATCCTTTCAGGAAAATTTCAAATTTCTCTAATGCATGATATAGTTAGATTTATCAGGTAAATTTGGAATCATTTTTTTTTTTTGTTCCGTTCTGAAATTTTAAATTTAAACTGTCTAAGATTTGCTTTTGGTACTGTGATAGCATATCATACATTACATGCAAATGTTTAATGGCCAAATACAATTCGTCACATTCATTATGTACACGTTTTGGATAAATTAAATCTATTTTGAGAATATAACCGATATCAGAATCATCAGCAATGGCTGTTTTCTCAAACACAGAAATTAATTTTTCATACAGCCATTTAAATTCAGCAAATTGCAAAGGAGCTGATAACAAACCCATACAAATTATTAGTATCAATTGACAAAAAAATATAACTTGACAGATTAGAAGGACCATAGCTTTGATGAATATAAAGGTTATTTGATTTAACTAATCTCTAACTGACAAAGCTAATGCTGCCAATGAATTCCTAATTCTATAAAAAGATATTTATCAATATCTTTCAACAATTCTAACTTAATTATTTGTCATCTTTAAACATGTATTCCATATCAAATCAGGGGCACTCAGAAAATTAACAGGGTTTAACTGGTAAATGTTCAGAGAAAACTTTCAAAAAATTGCTAAAAACATTCTACAAAAGTAATACATCTGCATATTGATATAGCAATGCTAATATTATTTAGCATTGCTATATCAATATGCAGAACAAAAGTGATTCTTGCACTGCTTCTATTAGAATGAGCAGCAGCCTGGAAAGCAAGGAAATGAAGGTTTCCAGGACAGCTGGGAGTCATAGTGGAACAAGTAAATACATGGGCTGTGTTAGCGTAACTAAGAGTAGAAAGAGATGTATGTATACTTGCATGTTAGGAGTAAAGTTATAAATTTGATGAGCTTGAAGTGCTAGCCAAGAAATCAAGAGCAGATATTGTTGCGATATCAGAGATGTGGTGTCACACAGATATAAGCAGTGCAGAATTGGAATTTGGAGAGTACAATGTGTATAGGAAGGATAGACTAGACAGGAACAGAGGAGGGATTAGGCTGTTAGTTAAGAAACAAATAAAATCTAAGGAAGTGCATCCAATTGATGATGGTGGACAATGCAATGTTGAGTCTGTTTGGTGTGACATAAGCACTGGGAAAGGAAAACTGAGAGTAGGTGTGTGTGTTATAGGCCTAATGAATCTGATGAGTATAACGAGCAAGTGTGCAGAGGCAGTTTGAGTTTAGATTTTCAAAAAGTTAGCTACAGACAATGGGTAAAAATATATATTTCTTTTCAAAGAAGGGAAATAAATATCAGGCTATATTTTCGACCAATCAGAAATCGTTTGCAGATACAGTGAAATCAGACATTAAAATATTTTTAGTCACACACACAAAGGTTTTGCACTTTTAACACCTTTTCCCAATTTAGATCCATTAGAAATCCTATTCACATCTTGAACATAAAACAAATGATTATGTTCACTTCAAACAGTAAATGTCCCCGCCCCCTCCCACGAATGGATTGGTAGCTCCCAAAAGCGATGTTTGGTACTTCTCTTTCCGAGCAAAAATGATCAACTGCATTAACTGGAGTTAGTGGCTAGTAAGTAGTGATTTTGTGAAGATGAACTCTGATGATATTCAAAATAACCAGTGAAAATTAACAAGAAAAAAAATAATTTGCATTATATTGTTTCAGCCATTAAGGAGAATAATTAGCCATGTGATTTTCGTGTGGTTTAGGGTCGATAGTATGGAATATCGGGTGTAATTTATAAATTTCCCATCAGCAAAAGGGCTGCATGTGAGTAAGGTTAACTTTGCTTTTGAAATTTTTTTTGAAATTTATAGGAATCACAAGGACTGATTCCTAAACATAATTACTGTGAACAGAGATATAGGGGTAAAAATAAACTGTTGACGATAGAAGGAAAAAAAAAAAAAAAAAAATATATATATATATATTAAGAACCTAATAAATATATATAAATATATATATATATATATATTTATTAGGTTCTTAACATTCTTTTTTTCTATATCTTCTTCCATTAGGATTGGCACGTTGTTGTTAATAACTTTCCCATCTTACTGTGTCCTTTATCAGTTATTTCTATTTCTTATTTTATAGTTGTATACTGTTCTGTAGCCATGCACATCCAGGTACATCTATTTTCTTTCCTTTTTTTTTTTTTTTTATTTTCCCTTTTTTTACCTGTTTTTATCTCACAGGCTAGCGGTAAATATATACTATTTTTATATACTGTTTTTATATACTATATATATATATATTTATATATATATAACCAATAATTAATATAAAAATAAAAAATAAGCCAGTAGTATGGCAAAAAACTGTAGAGCGAAAGATAACATAAAAAATAAATCAACGGGGAGGGGGAAGTAAAAGGTAACTAGACAGAAAACGTAGCCCAATTGGTGATATTTCACGTCTTTCAGAATTGGTATCTTATGATGGGGACACCGCTAAATTATTATATAATTGGCATTATTTTAAATTTAAATTGGAATTATTATTATAAATTGGATTTAAAGTGCTCTAAATTATTTTGGGGACTTTCAGCTATGTGAGGGGGCATAAACCGAAATTGAGTAAAGACAGTAGTCGAATGCTGGAACAAACTTTTGTAGTGAATGGATGGGTGAAAAAGTAAGTTTATTTTTATTTATTTTTTTTTTTTTGGCTGATGCTGTATAAGCTTGCTTTCTTGCATCATATGCCTCTATTAATGCTAATGCTAACACTGCTGGTATAACCAGAGTCAAAAATCCACCTGTTTGACTGACAAGAATTTTCTTCTTCTTTGACAGTGAGATCTTTTTATTTGCTAATTATTTAATTGGAGTTTTGTTCTGCTTTATTATACTGAAATTAACTAGTACATTTCTTGCTAAAACGTTATGACAAACTTCACAAATGACAGGCTGATAGGAATATAATGTGATCTTTATTATAGTTCTTCTCTAATAAATTAATAAGTTGATTCACTTAATAATTCTAGTAAATTATTGGCAAATAAATTGGCATCATTGGCAAATAAATTCAGTATATACCTTGATTATCTGTAAAACAGGAATCTCTTGACTGAAGAAACTTCTCATCTGTCTCCATATGAAAAGCTATGAGCAAATCACTATACCGATAATGTGTTCTCATTTATAAGCATCCATTAAATGTGACATACGATGGGAAAACACTTGACATCGTAAACAATGCAGTTGGCTGGAATCTCTGTTATTTTTAAATAACATAAGGTAATGAGTGTTTAAGCTTATGTCACATGCTATCTTGTTTTACGAGGAAAGACATTTTGCATAATTAGCATTTTGCAGAATTATGCTAGTATTTAAATGATGTGAATCATTTCTCACATCAATCACAGTAAATAAATGTGCAATTTTGTGTCAAGGAATTCATTAAATCATCTATAACTACAAGTCCACTCCATCAAATGTATCAGGCAAACTGTGTTCAAGTATAATGTAATTTTCTTCTAAAAACCAGGGTTGGTACGTTGAATAGCTCCATTTGATTTTTTTAAACTCTTTCCACAAATATTAGACCTAAAAATTTTTCTCACTATAGATGTCTTTCCCGATTACAATGAATCTAAATTATGTAGGTTGTTGTTTTTTTGGTGTTTATTAGTACTTTAGCAACAGAGATAATTGTGCACTAGTTCATTTGTTATTTTATGTTCTTTGTATAGAAATTTGTTCTAATATTTTTATGACGAATTACAACAGATCGTAGACCAAACTAACAAAAACAAGTATCTCATATTAGCAGGACATTTTAATGCAAGGGTTGGTGCTCAATCAGTAGATAAATGTATAGGATCAGAAGGCGAACCCGTGGTCAACAATAATTGAAGATGCCTGATAGACTTCTCCATTTTTAATAAACTTAAAATTACAAATACCTTTTTCAGACACAAGAATATCCATAAATTCACATGGGAAGCAAGAAACACAAAGTCTAATAGATTATATTATCATTAATGAAAATTTAAATGACAAAATTAGAGACACTAGAGTATTCAGGGGCAGCGAAATTGACAGTGATCACTACCTAGTAGAAAGCACTTTCAAAATAAAAAGAAATTATCTTAATAAAAAGAAGAAAATAGCAACAAAAACTACTAAGAAATTAAAAGTACATTTGTTGAAAGATGAAAGCACTAAATTCCTGTATGAAAGTCGATTGAAAGATAAACTCAAATCAGATGAAAGTGATAATGTTGAGGAAATCTGGTCAAACATGAAAAAATCAATTCTCAGAGCTGCTGAAGAAAGTCTTGGATATAAACCTATAAAAATTAAAAACTGGATAAGAACTTGGAATGAAGAATTGAAACAAACAATCAATGAGAAAAAAAAGACCTATAAACTGTTCCCACAAACTAAAGACTTACATCTACACATAAAATATAAAAGGCTTAGAGCAGAAGTCAGAAAACTAACCAGAAGAATCCGACGAGATGACTGGGATAAATTCGTTAAATCTTTAGAATGTGATATCACGGGCCCACAGAGAAGAGGTTTTAACATTTTTAAGAAATTACAACTAGACACAAATGATCAAATAAAAACCAACTCCATCTCTCAAGCAGAATGGAAGCAACACTATTCCAAACTATGGTATAACCCAGGCACTACGGAATTGGAAGATGAATCTGTGATAACAAAAGATGAAGAAAATATAACAATGGAAGAACTGGAGTTAATATTACAAAAATCAAAAAAAACCGAAAAAGACCAGGGATAGACAATTTGAATGTAAAACTTTTAAATATGGGGGCACCTTACTAAAAAAAACACTATTAAAATTATTTAACATCATATGGCATAAGCAACAGATACCCAAAGATTGGGAAACAGGAATAGTAATCAATTTACACAAAAAAGGCTCCAGATTTAACCCTAATAACTATACAGGGATAACACTGCTGTCAACTGCTGCAAAGCTATACTCTAATATACTAAATTAATAAACACAGTGAACAATTCTTAGAAGAAGAACAATGTGGGTTCAGAAAAGGGAGAAGCACAATAGATGCCATTTTCTCACTACAACAAATTTTGGAGAAAAGAAGAGAATTCAATCTACCAACATTTCTGCTCTTTATTGATTATGAAAAAGCATATGACAATGTAAACCGAGAAAAATTTTGGCAGATTCTACGTGAATAGAAAATATCCCAACCCAACTCCGGAAAGTGATCCAAAGCCTATATAAAAACTCAAAAGTCTGTATAAAATATTCTAATGGCCAACTCTCAGACCCAATTAACACCAATAAGGGAGTCAAACAAGGATGTGGACTATCACCAAATTTATTTAATATCTACATCAATAAATTTCTTAAAGAATGGAATCTTAAAGAACAAACAATTAACAATGGAATACAGTTGAACCAGGACCAGGGTATGTCTGCCAGGGGCAAAAGTTGATGACGTTGTAGAGCGGATATCATCCTTTAAGGGCACAAAAGGTGATATAGATGTACACGTTGGCACTAATGACATTAAGAGTAGGAGACCGGCGGAATTACTTGACAAGTACAGGTCACTGATGAAAAAAAGCCGTGAATTAGGGTTGAAATTGAAAGTGTCTGCAATTCTGCCCAGACACGATAGGAGGGAGTATATGATGAGAGCCCTGTCAATCAATTCGGCCCTGGAAAGATTGTGCAGGGCTCAAGGGGTAGAATTTTTTTCAGCCTGGTCTGTACTTGTTAACAGGAGAGACTGCTTCTACAGGGATGGGATACACTTAAATAGAAAGGGTGCAAGAATGTTTGCTGATGCTATCGAGGCAATGTTCGGTGGGTCGGAAAACTGCTAGATTGGGGGGCCACAAGGACTAATAGATTAACAGTAGCCACTGGCAGAGGTGAAAGTGATTCTTGCACTGCTTCTATTGGAATGAGCTGCAGCCTGGAAAATAAGATGCAGGATATTTCAGAGACTGCTGGGAATCATTGGGGTACAAGTAAACACATGGGTTGTGTTAGGGTAGCTAAGAAAAAGAACAGGTGCATGTATACTTGTGTGTACACCAATGCTAGGAGTTTAGTAAATAAATTTGATGAATTTGAGGTGTTTCTCAAAACATCAAAGGCAGATATTGTGGGGATTTCAGAGACGTGGTGTCACACAGATATAAGAAATGCAGAACTGGAATTTGGGGAGTACAATGTCTACAGAAAGGATAGACAGGATAGGAAGGGAGGAGGGGTTATGCTATTAGTTAAAAAACACATAAAATCCAAGGAAGTGAAGCCAGTCGACATCGCTGGACAGTGCAGTGTCGAGTCAGTTTGGTGTGACATAAGCATTGGGAGATCAAAATTGAGAGTAGGAGTGTGCTATAGGCCTAATGACTCTGATGAGTATAATAAGAAACTGTTCGGAGAAATAGAGTGGGCCAGTAAATCAGAGAGTCTTATAATGGGGGATTTTAATTTCCCAGATATTGACTGGAATTTGGGGGCTGGTCACTCACACAGTAGCAAGGCTTTTGTGGATTTATTGGATGATTGTTTTCTACATCAGCATGTTCGGGAGGCAACTAGAGGGAGTAATACTCTTGATTTGATTATCAGTAGTGATTCTTCATGCATTAAGAATCTGCAGATAAATGAACCACTTGGTGGCAGTGATCACAGTGTGCTGAAGTGGGAGTTACTCAAAGAGGTAACTACCATTAGGGGTAAAGGGAAGGGGTATTGCTTTCGTAAAGGCGACTACAATGGACTGAGAAAGTATTTAAATTCTATACAGTGGGATCAACTGATGATATTGCCAACAGCAAATTCAAAATGGGAAGCATTCAAAGAACTTATCGTGGAAGCTACTAGGCTTTACATACCAACTAAGAAATACTGTTCAAGGTTTAGGCCTAAATGGTTGTCAGATGAACTAATGAGGCATATGGCAGAGAAGAAAAATGCATGGGATACATACAAATTAACACATGACACGGACGCCTATGATAGATACAAGTTGATCTGTAACCAAGTTACAAAGGAGGTTAGGCAGGCGAAGGCAGATTACGAGAGATCCTTGGCAAGGGATGCGAAGAAAAACAGCAAAGAGTTCTTTACTTATGTAAACTCTAGAAGGAAGGGGATGAATCAGATTGGTCCACTTGAGATCGATGGGTCAACTGTTGATGACCCTGCTCGGGGAGCTAACAAACTAAATGAATATTTTGCATCGACATTCACACATGAGGAGTTATTCAGCGAGGGGAATGCCAGAGGTGTATTCAACTCTAGCAGTAAGCTAGAGAATCTTGTAATAACTGAGAGCAAAGTGGAGGAGAAATTGTTGAAGATAAACACAAGAAAGGCACCTGGGGTGGATGGGATCTATCCAGTTATATTAAAGGAGGCAGCAAAGGAGGTAAGCAAACCCTTAGCCATAATTATGAGAGCTTCCTTGGACTCAGGGGAGGTACCCATTGACTGGAGATGTGCAAATGTGACCCCAATTCACAAAGGGGGATCAAAGGCTGACACAAGTAATTATAGACCTGTGAGTTTAACTTCTGTTCCCGGAAAATTAATGGAGGCACTGGTGAAAGAAGCACTGCAGGATTATCTATACAAGACTTCAGTTATAGCTAGGACACAGCATGGTTTTGTTAAGGGGAAGTCTTGCCTGACCAATTTGATTGGATACTATGATGCAGTCACAAAAGAACTGGATGCAGGGAATAACTTTGATATTATATACTTGGATCTTAGAAAGGCTTTTGATACTGTTGCACATGGAAGACTGCTGCACAAATTGGAGCAGTGTGGCATTGGAGGCAAGTTGCTGCTATGGATAAAGGGGTGGTTGAGGGGGAGAAGACAGAGAGTGGTGATCAATGGACACTGCTCATCGTGGACTAATGTTATTAGTGGAGTCCCTCAGGGTTCAGTATTGGGGCCTTTATTGTTTTCTGTATTTATAAATGATATTGATGATGGTATATCAGGCTTGATGTCCAAGTTTGCAGACGATACGAAGGTTGGCAGGGTTGTCAAGGACACTACTGACACTATGCTGCTGCAACAGGATTTGGAAAGGTTGAGGAGATGGGCTTCGAGGTGGCAAATGAAGTTTAACATTGACAAATGTAAAGTACTACATATGGGAAACAGCAACCCCAGAGCAACGTATCAACTCTGTGGTACTACACTGACAGTGGTAGAGAATGAAAGGGACCTGGGGGTGGTGGTGCAGGCAGATATGAAGTTCTCTGAGCAGTGCAGACGAGCTGCAAGAGTAGCTCATGGTGTATTGTCAATGATATATAGGAATTTTTCTAGCAGGGATAAGGAGGTGATTATTCCCTTGTATAAGGCAATGGTCAGGCCACACCTAGAGTACTGTATACAGGCCTGGAGGCCTCATTTCAGGAAGGATGTAGAGCTGCTGGAACGAGTACAGAGAAGGGCAACTAGATTGGTGAATGGGACAAAGGGGATCTCTTACGAAGAAAGGCTTAAGTTTTGCAAATTACAGTGTCTGGAAACTAGGCACCAGCGGGGTGATCTGATAGAGGTGTACAAAGCCTTGAATGGTTTGAGCATGCTCAATGCTGATGGGATTCTTCCTCTAGCTCAGAAAAATCACCTGAGAGGGCATAATTCAAATTGAGGAAAGACAGATGTAGGATAGATGTGCGGAAATTTGCCTTTAGCCAGCGGGTGGTTGGTGGGTGGAACAGACTTCCATCCCTTGTCGTGGAAGTTGATAGCCTAAATAAGTTTAAGGCTCAGCTGGACAGGTATTTCGAACGAACAGAGGGGTGAAGTGGAAGTGGTTATTTTTATTTATTTATGTTACTTAATTTTTTTTTTTTTTTTGGCTGATGCTGCATAAGCTTGCTTTCTTGCATCAAATGCCTCTACTAATGCTAATGCTAACAACAGGAATAAAATCCAAACTATATTATATGCTGATGATCAAGTAATAATTGCAAAATCCAAAGAAGAACTACAGATAGCAGCAAATGAACTTAATGAAATAGGTAAAAAGTATGAGATGAAAATCTCCACTTCAAAAACAAAATCAATGGGATTATGTGGAAAACACATACAAAGAGTCAAAATTGTTATTGATGATAAAATAATAGAACAAATATCTGACTTCACCTATTTGGGAAATTTAATATCAAATGAAGGGAAAGACATCCACATTAAACTACAAAAATATAATAAAATGAATGGAACGATTAAACGCCATATCGCAAAACAAATGACAATTGAAACAAAATTATGACTGCACAACATCACTTCAAAACCAGCCCTCTCCTACAGATGTGAGACTTGGGACATAAATAAGAAAGATGCACACAAACTAGAAGTAGCACAAATGATATTTTTAAGACCATTATTAGGTTTTACAAGACTAGACCACCAAAGAAATTTAGATATCCGCGAGAAATAAAAAGTAGATAACATAGTAAATGACATAAAACGGTATCAGGAAAAATGGATCAGCCACATAGAAAGAATGAACCCAGACCGGATCCCAAAATTAGCCTTTAACTACAAACCTGCAGGCAAGAGAGATGTTGGTCGACCAAGACAACAATGGCGAGATCAAGACCACCTCCAAGAGCTGCAAGGAAAACAGTCTTAAAATAACTAAGCCAGACCAAGTTCATGATGATGATGTTTGAAGGTTAGATATTTTCTTTGGTTATATGTAAAGGCAACCCCAGTATAACACAGTACTTCTACAACACGGTTTCATTCTAATTCAGTTTGAGAATTGCGCCAAACCTCACACACCATGGTACAACAAGGTTTTGCTCTAACACGTTTGGAGAATTGCTAGAAATCTAGGTGGTAGATGACTCTCATCAAACGGTACAATACCACCACTTTGATTATTGGAGGCTTGAAGTGGTGGAACCCATGTTTAGTCTCTAGAGCTACGTTCCGGTCAACCCTTCCCTATCTCTTCCATCATGCAGTATGATTAATGACTTTTGAGGTTATGATGAACATCGTGGGGAGATCCAATATTCCTTACATTTCAAGGGTACAGCCCTAAAACGGTGTTCGCAGGCTGGCCGCTAGTTAGAACACCGGACTGAACCTATTGGTAACTCTCTAGGAGGCTTCCAGATCACTAATGTATAATCTTGCTATCTCTACTCTGCCAGATGGTGACTGGAGCGAGTCCGAGTAATGTGTATGCGGGGAGCATTGTCGAGGCCACGTTATGTAAAGGATCTGGGTATATTCTTACCACGTGTACGCCACATCCAAAAATTTCATTATTTCATTCAGCATGTCTCACTCTCTTTTTCTTACTATTGAACACACCATGAATTGTCAAATTAATAGAGCAAGCTTATCTGCGAAGAGATCTAAACCTCCCAGGCACTTCCTAATTCATTTCACAAATATACGTAGTCTCAATTCTAATCTCAATGATGTCCATTTCCACATGCAGTCTGCCAAACCTCATGTACTTTTTCCGACAGAATCTCAGTTATTGGTTGATTCAACTACTGCTCATCTCAGATGCCCAAATTATTTGCTGTATGATTCCTTTTGCCTCAAAGGTGGTACTTGTGCATATGTCTGTTCTGATATTCCCTGTCAGAGACTTGGCAATTTGGAATCTCCTCTCTTTGATCTTCTCTGGCTTAAAATCTCTCTACCTCATTGTGTCAAATTCACATGTTGTCTGTACCGTTCTCCCAACTCCACTAATCACTTGTAGCTCTTTGACTTCCTCTCTTTGCAACTTGACTTTCTCCAGTCCAACTTTCCTAACAGTGGGGTCATTTTCCTTGGTGATTTTAATGTTCACAACTCCAGCTGGCTTCCGTTTTCTAGTCACACCAACCCAGCTGGTTTAGATGCTGAGGCTTTTGCAATTACTAATGACCTTGCACAAATTGTTCATTTACCTACAAGAATACCAGACAATCCTAATCATACGGCCAATACACTTGATCTTTTTCTCACAAACAACACTTCTAGAAAAAGGGTCAAAGTGATAGGTCCTTTAGGCACTTCAGATCACAACTTGGTGATTGTCTCTTCTCCAATGGAACCTTTTACTCATGGCTATTCCCAACCTCGTGTTGTTTGGCATTACAAGAATGCAAAAAGGAATGACCTGCGAGATTTCTTTTCTTATTTTCCTTGGCCGGATTACTGTTTCGAAACTTCTGATGTCAACGTTTGCTCAGATCGTGTCAGTGAAATTATTCTTGCAGGAATAGAATCCTATATCCCAAACTCCACTTTAAAATCTCATCCTTTTTCTAAACCTTGGTTTTCCAAAAAATGTGCTAAGGCTGTTCAAGAGAAGAACGTTGCATATCGTAACTGGCTTGTTTCTAATTTTCCAGTTTCATTTTCTGCCTACACCAAAGCTTGCAACAACTGTAAAGCAGTTATTAATCAGTCCAAACTAGAGTTTGAACAGGATAAGGGTAGAAAACTTGCTTCTTGCTCTAATGGTAGCCGAGCATTCTGGTCTCTTGCCAAAGCTATTGGCCGCAACTTTTGCTCATCTCTGCTCCCACCTCCATCCAAACCAGATGGTTCTGTTGTCACTTCAGCCAAGGATAAAGCTGACCTGCTAACATCCCATTTTTCTTCCAACTCATGTATTAATGATCGTGGTAAAACACCTCCCACCATTCCCAACACGTTCCATTCAATGCCTCCTGTGGTCTTCTGTCAAAAGGATTTTGACGTTAAGAAAGAGCAAGCTGGCTTTAGGACAGGATTCTCAACTATGGATCACCTTCATGTAATATCACAGCTAATGGAGAAAGCAAATGAATATAAAACACCATTATGCCTGGCATTTGTGGATTATGAAAAGGCATTTGACTCCATACAGCATAAGGCAATGTTTTGGGCACTGGAAAGACAAGGCATTGATACCCCTTATATTATGATTTTGAAGAAAATATATGAGAGTGCTACCTCCTTTATTAGACTAGACAAAGACAGTAGGAAATTTAAAATCGAGAAAGGAGTTCGACAAGGAGACACAATATCTCTGAAGCTGTTTACTGCTGCCCTTGAGGAAGCTTTCAGAAGATTAGACTGGTCGCAGAAAGGAGTCAGTGTGAACGGAGAGTACCTAAACCATTTACGATTTGCAGATGACATTGTGGTCATAAGCCACGATCCCAAAGAATTAGAGGAACATCTTAATCAGTTATGCACAGCTAATAAGGATTTTGGACTAAAGATGAATATGGCTAAAACAAAAGTAATGATGAACAAGTATGCCACAGAAAGGGAAATAATGATTGAAGGAGCAGTAATTGAAAAGGTGGAGTCATATACTTATCTGGGACAAGTTATTAGCTGTAATAATGATAAATGGCTGGAAGTCAAGAGAAGAATAAATTTTGGATGGATAGCATTCAAGAAATATAGTCACATACTGAAGAGCAATATCCCAGTTTGTCTGAAACGTAAAATAATGAACCAATGTATACTCCCCACCATGACTTACGGAAGTGAAACTTGGGCACTCAATAAAAGAATGGAAGAGAAGCTGAGAACTACACAGCGAACAATGGAACGAATCATATTGGGAATCAGACTGTTAGATAAGAAGAGAAACACACATGGATTAGGCAACAAACTCAAGTAAAGGACATTCTCATCAAAACTAAAGAACTAAAATGGTCTTGGGCAGGACACATAGCTCGAAGACATGACGACAGATGGACTAAGAAAATAACAGAATGGTAACCAAGAGGAGCTAGAAGAAAACCTGGAAGACAAAGGCGGAGATGGATAGATGAAATTCATGAGTTTGTGGGTAGTAAATGGATGGCCAGTGCTCAAAACAGAAGGAACTGGAAAGTTGCTGGAGAGGGCTTCATCCTGCAGTGGATTGAAAATGGCTGATGATGATGATGATGCTGCTAAGAAAGCTCCAGGTCATGATGGTATTTCTCCACTTGTTCTCGAAACCTGTGCTCTTGAACTTACTCATATTCTTTGCTGCCTTTTTTCACTTTCTTATTTCAAAGGTATTTGTCCTTCTGCTTGGAAATTTGCTCACAACCAGCCAGTTCCTAAAAAGGGTGACAAATCCCTCCCATCCAATTATCGTCCCATTGCAATTACTTCTAGTCTTTCTAAAGTAATGGAGAAATCAATTAACCGCCAATTCTTAAACTACCTAGAAACCTTCCGTCTGATCAACGATCGCCAGTATGGATTCCGTCAGTGTCGATCCACTGGTGATATTCTGCCTTATGTTACCCATTTATGGACTAATTCAATGGAAAGGTTCGGTGAAACATAAGCAGTTGCTCTTGACATCTCAAAGGCTTTCGATCATGTTTATCATAAAGGTCGTCTAAAGAAGCTTCCATCTTATGGTTTGCCAACTGTTTTTAGTAATTGGTTATCCAGTTTTCTCTCTGATCGCTCACTGAGGGTGATGGTAGATGGCTCTCTGTCTTCTAACTTCTCCACTAATGCCGGTGTCCCCCAAGGTTCAGTTCTTTCTCCTACTCTTTTCCAATTGTATATTAATGACCTTCTTCCATTGACTGGAAATCCTATCTATAGTTTGGCCGATGATAGCACATTGCATTCCACTTTCAATTTTGAGAAACCTTGTCCTGCTCAATCAGCTTCAACTTCTCGAAAATCTGCTATCAATTCCTTAAATGCCGATCTTCAGTTAATTCTCCAGTGGGGCAGAGACAACTTAGTTGATTTCAACCCTTTAGCATTAGTAGAGGCATTTGATGCAAGAAAGCAAGCTTATGCAGCATCAGCCAAAAAAAAATAAAGTAAAATAAATAAATAAAAAATAACCACTTACACTTCACCCCTCTGTTCGTTCAAAATACCTGTCCAGCTGAGCCTTAAACTTATTTAGGCTATCAACCTCCACGACAAGGGATTCTGTTCCAAGGAAGTCTGTTCCACCTACCACCCACCTGCTGGCTAAAGGCAAATTTCCGCACATCTATCCCACATCTGTCTTTCCTCAGTTTGAATTTATGCCCTCTCAGGTGATTATTCTGAGCAAGAGGAAGAATCCCATCAGCATTGAGCATCCTCAAACCATTCAAGGCTTTATACACCTGTATCAGATCACCTCGCTGGTGCCTAGTCTCCAGACACTGTAATTCGCAAAACTTAAGCCTTTCTTCGTAAGAGCACCCCTTTGTTCCATTCACTAATCTTGTTGCCCTTCTCTGTACTCGTTCCAGCAGCTCTACATCCTTCTTGAAATGAGGCCTCCAGGCTTATATACAGTACTCTAGGTGTAGCCTGACCATTGCCTTATACAAGGGAATAATCACCTCCTTATCCCTGCTAGCAAAATTCCTATATATCATTGACAATACACTGTGAGCTACTCTTGCAGCCCGTCTGCATTGCTCAGAGAATTTCATATCTGCCTGCACAACCGCCCCCAGGTCCCTTTCATTCTCTACCACTGTCAGTGTAGTACCACAGAGTTGATACGTTGCTCTGGGGTTGCTGTTTCCCATATGTAGTACTTTACATTTGTCAAGGTTAAACTTCATTTGCCACCTCTCAGCCCATCTGCTCAACCTTTCCAGATCCTGTTGCAGCAGCATAGTGTCAGTAGTGTCCTTGACAACCCTGCCAACCTTCGTATCGTCTGCAAACTTGGACATTAAGCCTGATATACCATCATCAATATCATTCATAAATACAGAAAACAATAAAGGACCCAATACTGAACCCTGAGGGAACCCACTAATAAAATTAGTCCACAATGAGCAGTGTCCATTAATTACCACTCTCTGTCTTCTCCCCCTCAACCACCCCTTTATCCATAGCAGCAATTTGCCTCCAATGCCACACTGCTCCAATTTGTGCAGCAGTCTTCCATGTGCAACAGTATCAAAAGCCTTTCTAAGATCCAAGTATATAATATCAAAGTTATTCCCTGCATCCAGTTCTTTTGTGACTGCATCATAGTATCCAATCAAATTGGTCAGGCAAGATTTCCCCTTAACAAAACCATGCTGTGTCCAAGCTATAACTGAAGTCTTGTCTAGATGATCCTGCAGTGCTTCTTTAACCAGTGCCTCCATTAATTTTCCGGGAACAGAAGTTAAACTCACAGGTCTATAATTACTTGTGTCAGCCTTTGATCCTCCTTTGTGAATTGGGGTCACATTTGCACATCTCCAACCATGGGTACCTCCCCTGAGTCCAAGGAAGCTCTCATAATTATGGCTAAGGGTTTGCTTACTTCCTTTGCTGCCGCCTTTAATATAACTGGATAGATCCCATCCACCCCAGGTGCCTGTCTTGTGTTTATCTTCAACAATTTCTCCTCCACTTTACTCTCAGTTATTACAAGGTTCTCTAGCTTACTGCCAGAGTTGAATACACCTCTGGCATTCCCCTCGCTGAATAACTCCTCATGTGAATGTCGATGCAAAATATTCATTTAGTTTGTTAGCTACCTGAGCAGGATCATCAACAGTTGACCCATCGATATCAAGTGGACCAATCTGATTCATCCCCTTCCTTCTAGAGTTTACATAAGTAAAGAACTCTTTGCTGTTTTTCTTCGCATCCCTTGCCAAGGATTTCTCGTAATCTGCCTTCGCCTACCTAACCTCCTTTGTAACTTGGTTTTTTTTTTTTTTTTTTTTTTTTTGATAGTTGTTGGCGCATCGGCTTCTGTGGCCATATTGCACCTCCCAAGGTTTTTGCAGTACATTGATCCAAGCCCGAGGCAGGAATCGAACCCGCGACCTTTGGGTTGCCGGGCAGGTACTTTACCCACTCGGCTAGCCCGGTCGGCTGTAACTTGGTTACAGATCAACTTGTATCTATCACAGGCTTCTGTGTCATGTGTTAATTTGTATGTATCCCATGCAGTTTTCTTCTCTGCCATATGCCTCATTAGTTCATCTGACATCCATTTAGGCCTAAACTTTGAACAATATTTCTTAGTTGGTATGTAAAGGCTAGTAGCTTCCAAGATAAGTTCTTTGAATGCTTCCCATTTTGAATTTTCTGTTGGTAACATCATCAGTTGATCCCACTGTATAGAATTTAAATACTGTCTCGGTCCATCGTAGTCGCCTTTACGAAAGTACCCCTAATGGTAGTTACCTCTTTGAGTAAATCCCACTTCAGAACACTGTGGTCACTGCCACCTAGTAGTTCATTTATCTGCAGATTCTTAATGCATGAAGAATCACTACTGATAATCAAATCAAGAGTATTACTCCCTCTCGTTGCCTCCCGATCATGCTGATGTAGAAAACAATCATCCAATAAATCCACAAAAGCCTTGCTAGTGTGTGAGTGACCAGCTCCCAAATTCCAGTCAATATCTGGGAAATTAAAATCCTCCATTATTAGACTCTCTGATTTACTGGCCCACTCTATTTCTCTGTACAGTTTCTTATTATACTCATCAGAGTCATTAGGCCTATAGCACACTCCTACTCTCAATTTTGATCTCCCAATGCTTATGTCACACCAAACTGACTCGACACTGCACTGTCCAGCGATGTCGACTGGCTTCACTTCCTTGGATTTTATGTGTTTCTTAACTAATAACATAACGCCTCCTCCCTTCCTATCCTGTCTATCCTTTCTGTAGACATTGTATTCCCCAAATTCCAGTTCTGCATTCCTTATATCTGTGTGACACCACGTCTCTGAAATCCCAACAATATCTGCCTTTGATCGTTTGAGCAATACCTCAAATTCATCAAATTTATTTACTAAACTCCTAGCATTGGTGTTCATGCAAGTATACATGCATCTGCTCTTCCTCTTAGCCACCCTAACACAACCCATGTGTTTGCTTGTACCCCAATGATTCCCAGCAGTCTCTGAAATATCCTGCATCTTATTTTCCAGGCTTCTGCTCATTCCAATAGAAGCAGTGCAAGAATCACTTTCTCTTCTGCCAGTGGCTACTGTTAATCTATTAGTCCTTGTATACCCCCAATCTAGCAGTCTTCCGACCCACCTAACACTGCCTTGATAGCATCAGCAAACATTCTTGCACCCTTTCTATTTAAGTGTATCCCATCCCTGTAGAAACAGTCTCTCCTGTTAACAAGTACAGACCAGGCTGAAAAAAATTCTACCCCTTGAGCCCTGCACAATATTTCCAGGGCCGAATTGATCGACAGGGCTCTCATCATATACTCCCTCCTATTGTGTCTGGGCAGAATTGCAGACACTTTCAAATCCAACCCTAATTCACGGCTTTTTTTCATCAGTGACCTGTACTTGTTAAGTAATTCTGCCGGTCTCCTACTCTTAATATCATTAGTGCCAACGTGTACAACTATATCACCTTTTGTGCCCTTAAAAGATGATATCCGCTCTACAACGTCATCAACCTTTGCCCCTGGCAGACATACCCTGGTCCTGTTCCACCTATCCTTTTTACAAAGCACGTTTCCCTGACAATAGAGTCACCAATAACTACTAGTTCCTTTGGGACCAGCTCATTCTGCCTTGGGGGCTGCCGCTGTGTTGCGCGATGACCAAGTGCAAGCTCTGGCATTGGTGTGGGCAGCTGAGAGCTTGATGGGCCCCTCACTTGTAATCCTTCGAGGGCATCCACTCTGTCCTTCAAGCTCTCATATAGGCCCATAACAACGCTGAGTTGTCGCCTGATTTCCTTACACTCCTTGCATCGCGCACATACAAAGACATCCCCCATGGCAGTATCATGTCCCATACTTGACTGCTCCGCAAACATCAAGCAAATAGTGCATCTTAAAAGGCTGTGATTCAGGGGGCAACTGCCCCCCTCAGTTTTCCCCTGAGTCACAGCATTCCCATTAGCTTGAGCCTTTTGCTTTGCTGCTCTTGTTTGAGTCATGATTTCGATTTACTTTCAATAAAATTTCTATTTCAGTACAAAATTAAATCCTAGTCTTGTATCCCAACACAGTTATAACGCTATATTTATGTTTCAGTAAAGAGTGTTATCTACGAAATATTTATGTTTCAGTAACGAGTGTTATCTACGAAATATTTATGTTTCAGTTACGAGTGTTATCTATGAAATCCCTTTATATAACTTCCGTATCAAGTTATGTATTAATTATTTATTTTTACTAATTATTTATATTACGTAACCTAAGTGGTTATATGTATAGTTAAAAGTACAATTTAATTGCCAATGAAGTTCAACAAGATTAATTGATTTTACTGATTAATTTTCGCATAACAATGGCGGCTATTACGAACGGTAAACACATGGATTTGATTCCCTTTCCGATACTAAGTAATACCTACAAAATCTCTATCTAAGTTACTTTAAACTTAAGTACCGTAAATAGGAATATAAAGCTACTCTAGAAAATAAGTTAATATGTCAATTTAAACTAATAAAGCAGAACATAAATCAGAAAAAACTTCTCTGTTCCACGAGCGGCAGAAAGGCACGTCTGGACAGGTAACTCTCGTCCTCTCCAAAACTCAACTCTCGTCCTCTCCAAAACCTTCTAAAACTCAGTCTTGTCTTATATCTCTCAAAAAGGATTCTTCTGCTCCTATGCTTAGCTTTAGTGATATTCCGATTTCTAGGCAAAATGATATATCTCTTTTGGGGATTACCCTGACTTCTAATCTCTCTTGGCACAAGCTCATTACAAATATTGCTTCCTCTGCATCTAAAAAAACTTGGTTTTCTCTTTCGCTCTCAGCATTACTTTTATTCCAAACAGCTGCTCACTCTGTATAAATCGCAAATCCGCCCAGCCATGGAATATTGTTCTCACATCTGGGGTGGTGCCCCCAAAACCTCTCTCAGGCTTCTTCATTCCATTCAGAAGAGGGCAGTTAGGTTAATTAATGATTCATCTCTAACAGAGTCTCTCCACTTGCCATCTCATAGACGTACTGTTCTGCTGCAAGCCTCTTCTATAGATACTTCCATGGGCACTGTTCTTCTGAATTGGCTTCTATAATTCCCGCTCTCTCTCTCTTTCAAAACAGTCCGAACATGTGCTGCCACCAGGCAACATCCATTTACTATCCAACTTCAAACTCCCAGAACCAACTTTTCATCTTCCTCGTTTATTCATTCAACTGCCGTTTTCTGGAACAACCTTCGTTCATACGTCTTTCCTGAAAATTACAGTCTACAGAAGTTCAAATCCAATGTCAACAAATATCTTCTTTTGTCTTCTCAATCTCCAATCCAAGCACAGTACTAAGTACTATAGGTTCTAATACCTCTCGTGTTTGGGGTTTACATAAAAAAAAAAAAAAAAAAAATCTCGCCTAACACGGTATTTTTGAGCTTTTGTACTGGGAAAACCCTGCTGTTATGTTAGATGTAATTTTCAACTTTTCAATTCCTTTTTGTGAATTCCTGCTGTTAACTCGGCTTGTTATCACTTTCATGACATTTTTTTAAAGCACATTTCTGAAGGTCACTACCATTATGAAATCTAGATGCTGCAGAAGAGATTGTGCAGCAATGAAGATGAAGAAAATTAAATGAACGTACATTAGCTCAGATATAATTATCACAGTTTGTAAGGTAAGACGTTTTTTTAGTTATTACTATTTAAGTTACTACTATTATAAAAATAATAGTTAAAATATGCAGTTGTTACTACTATAAAAATTAAGTTTCTGAGAGTTATTAAAAAAAAAAAAAAAAAAAAAAGGCATAATTTTGTTAGTTTTTGGAACGTAACCCTCCATTTTGTACTGGTTCTTAGTCCCTTATAACATGGTTTCCCATTATGCGAGATTTTGTAGGAACCAAACTACTGTGTTATATGAGGGTTAGCTGTATTATATTTACAGCAGATGGTAGATGTTGATTGTCTGCATGAGTCTGAAAATGTCTAATACAAGTTCCTTGTCGCTAAGATATCTTTGAGGGTGATGTAGTGATTTCCTTTATATAATGATAAGAAAATCTGTTATTGATTATTTTTGTAGGTTGGGCATTCTATCCGTATATTATCTAGATAGTATTGTCTGGATAGTATTGCATGTTTAGCACCTTGGAGGTTCTTCAGCACAGTAGATAACCATGTGTAATGTGTGTGTGGACATACGTTATAAGACCTGTTAAGACAGGTCCTATAAAGTATGTCCTATTTTTAATTGGTTAGAACAACTTCCGCTGTACTTAATTTCCTTGTGCTTGTTTTTCAATGTTCAACTTTTGGTTTTATTTCATATAATTTATTTGATGTTTGTTTTTGTCAGACTTCTTGCCATTGTATTAGACAGTGATTGGTTTGTAGTCCTTATATGGAACTTGGAAAGTTTGTTTCTGGAGGTTAATTGTTTATTTTGCAATTCTGTCAGCTTCTTCGTTTCCTTTTATCCCTGTGTACCTTGATATTCAGCAGAAAAGTTTTCTTGTTTTTATTTTGTTGTCTGTTAGTATCTGTTAAATTTGCCCGAAAACTGGATGGGTTATAGTGCTTGTGGTTTGTATGGCTTCTAATGCAATTAATGAATCAGAGTATATTACTGTTTTCAAATGGTATGTGGTTCTGAAGTACTCCAGAGCTATCTGGACTGCTAATAATTCTGCAGTGTAGACACTGCTTTCTTTTGGAAGTTGGTGTGATAGTGTAATGTCTGGGAAAACTGCTAATGCTCGTACATGGTTCTCTGATTTTGATCTGTCTGTATATATTGATACTTGGTTAGGAGATCCGGTTCTATGTACCGGATTATCTATGTTGAGATTGTGTGTTATCAGTAGGTCTTGTAGTCTGATGACTAAAGGCTGGTTTGCACTTTTGAGGTTCCTATATATGTTTTTCCATTTTGGTAAGAATAGCGATGTCCAAGTCGGATGGTCTCTTATGGATCTTATATGCATACAGTGGTGTCAGGTGTTGTCTCTTGAGGAATAATGGTAGTTCATTAGTTTCTGTATAAAGACTGCATGCAGAGGAATGTGCAGAAGCTCCTGTTGCTATTTGTAGTGCATTATGTTGAATCGGATCTAACCATTTGAGAGCACTCTTTTTTTGTCAATGCACAAATGGGTGTTCCATAATCTATTATTGACCTTACTAGAATTTTGTAAAGGTTGAGCAGGGTATAAAATCTGCCCTTCAAGATACCATTGTTAAGACTTTAAGAGTATTGAGTTGTTGCATACATTTTATTTGTAATTGTTTTATACATTCTACGAAGCTCAACTTGTTCTCTAGAGTGTATCCAAGAAATTTTACACTTTGCTTAAATAGTATTCTGTGCCCTTGTATTGTTAGTTCAGGGTCATAATGTAAATTTGTTTTTCTACAGAAATGTATTGTATTTGTATAGGTGTTTAAGGGCACAAGGGCAGCTGAGGCCAAAATGTGCTAGTTCCTATATTAATTTGTCCAGTTTGGCATTAGAGGAATTCATATCAGAGTATTTGTTTAAGGAAGGTTCAGGTAGATTAGCATTATTTCCAATGATGCAGGTAAGCGACAGAAGTTCTTGCAATCATGACTGACAGTGGAAGGTATGTTTTCTGAATTGGGAAAAGTGCATACATTCTAAAAGTATATTTTTGACTGTAAGTGGTAATGTACAATGAGGTGGGTCATCTCTGATGAGAAGAAACATATGGGTTAAGTGAGTATGTCCTATCCTTAGTCTTGACAGTACAGCTTCTTCCTGTCTGTTTTTTCTTAAGCTGGAATTCCATAACATTGGTTCCTCTTTGATTTGGAGCAATTTGTTATTCCTTCGCGACTTCCATATAATAATAATAATAAATTTTCTGTTTATACTCCGGGACGACCAAACAGTCAGAGGAGTTTTTCTGACCACTGAAATGAACAGGCTTTTTTATATGTTTCTAATAATTCACGTATGGTATTTCATAATGTGATGGTATTGTACCGTTTGGATGCCTGGTCTGCTCTCTCATTACCTGTGATACCAGAATTCCTTGGTATCCAGCAAAGGATCTGTTTTATGATGGGATGCAATACTGAATATTTATTGTCCAGTGCAGTGTCTGCACTGGACAATGAATCTGATGAGTATAATGAGTAATTGTGCAGAGAAATAGAGTATGCCAGTAAATTAGAGCATCTTATAATGGGGGATTTTAATTTCCCGGATATTGTACTCTCCAAACTCCAGTTCTGCACTGCTTATGTTTGTGTGACCCCATGTCTCTGATATCCCAACGATATCTGCCTTTGATGTCTTGACTAGCACTTCAAGCTCATCGAATTTATTAACTATACTCCTAGCATTGGTGTACATGTAAGTATACATGCACCTTTTTCTACTGTTAGTTACCCTAACACAGACCATGTATTTACTTGTTCCACTATGACTCCCAGCAGTCCTGGAAATTCCCATTGCCTTGCTTTCCAGGCTGCTGCTCAATTGCATTTCAATAGAAGTAGTGCAAGAATCACTTTTACTTCTGCCAGCGGCTACTGTTAACCTATTAGTCCGTGTATTCCCCCAAGCTAGCAGTTTTCCGACCCACCTAATTCTGCCTCGATAGCATCAGCAAATATTCTTGCACCTTTTCTATTTAAGTGTATCCCATCCTTGTAGATACAGTCTCTCCTATTAACAAGCACAGACCAGGCTGAGAAAAATTCTATCCCTTGAGCCTTGCACAGTCTCTCCAGGACCAAATTCATCAACAAGGCTCTCATCATATACTCTCTCCTATCGTGTCTGGGCAGAATTTCAGACACTTTCAAATTCAACCCTAACTCGCAGCTTTTTTTCAGCATTGTCTTGTACTTGTTAAGTAATTCTGCCGGTCTCCGACTCTTAATATCATTAGTGCCAACATGTACAACAATATCACCCTTTGTGCCCTTAAAGGATGATATCTGCCCTACAACGTCATGAACCTTTGCCCCTGGCAGACATACCCTGGTCCTGTTCCATCTATCCTTATTGCACAATATGTTCCCCGTTTCCCTGACAATAGAGTCACCTACAACAACTAGTTCTTTTGGGACCAGAGGATTCTGCCTTGGGGGTTGCTGCTGTGTTGTGTGATGTTCAAGTGCAAGCTCTGGCATTGATGTGGGCAGCTGATAGCTTGATGGACCCCTCAATTTAAATCCTTCGAGGGCATCCACCCTGTCCTTCAAGCTCTGATATACACCCATAACAATGCTGAGAGCTTGAAGGGCATCCACCCTGTCCTTCAAGCTCTCATATAAGCCCATAACAATGCTGAGTTGGCGCCTGATTTCCTCACGCTCCTTACACTGCGCACACACAGACATACCCCTTGGCAATATCAAGTCCCATTTCTGATTGCTCCACAAACATCAAACAAGCAGTGCATTTCAATAGACTGTGATTCAGAGGACAACCGCTCCTCCTCAATTCTCCCCTGAGCCATGGCACTTCCACTAGTTTGAGCATTTTGCTTTGCTGCTCTGGTCCGAGTCATGATTTCTATTCAAGTTTAATAAAATTCCAATACAAAGTATAAACCTAAACCTATATCCCAATGCAGTTATGACACTATATATATGTATTTCGGTATTGAATATTATCTCCGAGTTACGTTATATGACTTTCTTATCCCCTGTCAACTTATATGTATTAATTTTTGATGTTACGTTTGTCACTAGGTCACTATATTTATTTAGTTAAAAAAGTACAATTCAATTGACAATGAAATTTAATAAGATTAATAAATTTTACTGATTAATTGATACTACTATACTCGGTATCTAGTTTCCCGTTAAACCTTACGCTAGCGCACATTGCATCGTATAACAATGGTGGCAAGTTACGAACTGTTAATCTACAGACATGAGGTATTATTTACTTTCCAAATCGCGCTATCTAAATTCAAAATAAACCATGGAGCTTGACTAGGTCTATAAGCTACTTATAGAAAATAATTTAATCTTACAATTAAGTCAATAAAGCGGCTAAGTATAATTAAAATCTTTCATTTGTGGGAGCTGCAAAATCTGTCCACACGTAGATTTGATACCCTTACCGATACTAAGTAATAACCTACAAAATCTCTATCTCAATTCAATTTAATCTAAAGTATTGTTACTATGAATATAAAGCAACTCTAAAAAATAAATTAATATATGCCAATTTAAGTCAATAAAAAAGCAAAAACTTCTCTATTTGCTGGAGCCGTAAAAACTTCGCCTGTTCACATCTACTCTTGCACCCACTCTCCATGTATTGCACTACCTCGAATAAGTAACACTTCACTAATAGAGAAGACTATTGTTACTTATTCTCAGTGAGTACCACCACCCAGATGGCACTGTTCCAAAGCTAGTTGGCTTTTCATCTGTGGGTGGTGGTAAGACAGGTAACAACAGTCTTCTCTATTAGTGAAGCGTTACTTATTTGATATAGTGCGATACAGGGCAACTCGTTTTGAAGGAAGAGCACAATATGAGATACAGACGAAATGGTGCCTTTCACACTACTATCGTAGTTGTTTTTTAAGCGTTATCTATGGTGTACAAACACTGATATTATATCGAATCTTAAACTCTTAAATTTTATGCCTTGTTGCATTTAGTTTATTTAATTAAGTAAATTAATTAATTACCTGGTAATAGCTCTATCATAATTTTTATTTCTGGATGCTTCGATATATGGACATTCCAAATTTAATGCTCATGCATATTTAGTTTTTTCATATAAATCGGAAAATAATAATAATTTTTATAAATAATCTTAAATAAATACAGTGGAACTTCTCTATTACAAACTTCTATTTAACGAATTTCTCTATATTACGAATTTTTTTGCAAAACATTGCACCTTGAAACTAAATTACATGTAAAATTAATCCCATATAGTGAAGTGTTAGTCTCTCTATAACGAATTTTTAAAAAAATTAGTAAAAGCATTTTAAGATTTTCAAGCATTTACTGCTACACAGTGGCTCAAATATACTGCCTCCTTCCTTCCAAAATTGCGCATTAGCATCTGGAATTAAATAATCATCCTTTTAGTGAACACTTGTGGCCATTGATGCCCATAGGAAGGTCTTTGTTTCATTTTTGTTACAGTTACTAAACCAAATGGGTTTTCTTAAAAGTGGTCGTAAACTTTACAATAAATAGTGTAGATTTGTAAATTGATGTTGGCTCAGGGGAAAACAAAATTCGATGCGGTAAACTTGAGCATGCTGCGGCGGCAATACATAGAATGCTACCATAGTCGGTTTTTAATAACGCCTACTGAGTGACATTCGCTTCTCACCTCAACTGTACCATGTGACCTTCCTGTCAATCACTCTATGATATGTCCGTTCTCATCTAACTGGACTCCCAATAGATGGTTTTCATGAATTTTTTCTTTTTAATTTCATTCGTCATCAATCAAATAGGCTATATGCTCTTGTATTTTTTTTCTGAAAAGTAACATACAGCATACATTAACCATAAATTTTCTTTCGTGTATATATGAATATAAGCAGAATAAAAGAAATTCACAAAGTCATATATTTCTTCAAAGTGATTGATAGGAAAGGTCATGTGATACTGTTGAATTGGCAAGCAAACGTCATTGAGTAGGCAGTACTAACATTTCACTGTATAGCCAGCACAGCGAAGTTTGTGGTGTATGTATCGGCAAGAGCTGCAGTCGAGTAATTTTTTCAATTGCGAAAACAAAGTGTTTAAGTATTAATGATAAAGCAAAGATTGTTATGATATTGACCAGGATTTTAAGAAAAAAGATGTTGCGGAGAAATATGGCATACCGGCAAGCAGTTTATCTATGATTTTAAAAAAATCGAGAATTAATTTTAAATGCAATTGAAGGAGGAGCAGACAAGAAACGAATTAAGTTGTGTATATATGAAGATGTTGATAAAGCTGTTCTAAAATGGATACAAATGATACGTGAAAAGAATATACCAATATTGGGCCTAATAATTAAGCAACAAGCTCTGAAATTTGCACAGTCCCTTGGAATGAAATTCCAAGGGACTGTGCAAATACAGAATTTAATTAGAGCACTGGGTGGCTAGATAAATTTAAGAAGCACCACAGAATTGTGGAGAAAGTGTTAATGTAAGCAAAGAAGATTGCAACAGTTGGAGGAACAATACCTTAAAGAATATTTTGGAAGAATATGAGTGTAAGGATGTTTTTAATGCTGACAAAATGGGTTTATTCTTTTAAATGTTTACCGAATAGAACACTTGCTTTTAAGGATGATAAATGTTTTGGCGGAAAACAAAGCAAAGAAAGAATCACTGTGCTAGTTGGAGCAAATATGACAGGAAGTGAAAAATTAAGACTTTTAGTCATCAGAATATCAAAACCCAAGATGTTTTAGAGGCACAAAATCTTTGGAAGTTGAATACACCTTTATTAAAAAAACATGGATGTCAAGTGATATTTTTGAAGAATGGATATTAAAACTAGATATGCGTATAACAAAAAAATTAAAAAGGAAAATCGTGTTGGTAACTGACAACTGTCTGGCACATCCTGCCAAACTTAAAAGTGCGAAGTTGTTGTTTTTACCACCAAACATAACGTCAAAACTCTGCCAATGGACCAAGGCATTATTAAAAATTTTAAATTTCATTATCGAAAGAGAATAATAATGAAGATTGTCAATGCATTATCAGAAAATAGAAACTTGGAGCTTACAATTAAACTTAGAGATTGCATCTCTGAACTGGCAAAAGTTTGGACAAACGATGTCACTGAATACACCATTCAAAATTGTTTTTCGAAAGCAGAATTTGCATTGAACACAGAAGTCGAACAGCGACTGGACGAACAAGATGAACTGAACACTATTGAACATTATTAGAATTTTCCAGAAACATCGAGAATGAAATAGCACTGGATAGTTATGTTTATGTAGATCACAGCAGAACATCCAAATGAAGATGAAATACTGCTGAACAGTGTTAGACACGATCACGAAGAAATTAACAATGATGCTGAAGACGCATCAGAACAACCAGTAGAAAGGCCAACTCGCGAAATGATTAATGCTTTTAAAATGGTTTTATGAAAATGTTCCTCATAATGTTTTTAATGCTCTGAACAAATGTGAGGTTTTTTTTGAGAATCAGTACAATTTTTTGTACTGATTGTACTTGCACAGTACAATTTTTTAATTGTACTGTGCAAGCGAAAATTACAGATTTTTTTAAATTTGTGATACTTAACGGTAAAAATTGTGTAAACGTAATTTAATTAAGTATGTTTTTGAAATAAAATACTTTAAAAATAAATGTAGATTCGTTTTAATTTTCTAATTAGATAATTTCTAATAAAAAAGATATTCTCTGTATAACGAAATTTCTCTATAACGAATTTTTTCACTGGATTTATCGAATTCGTTATAGGGAAGTTCGACTGTATATAAATACATTTTTAAGTTTTGAGCGTAAGTATCCCAATTACAACAGCATAACGTTACTGTTTTGCATGAAGCGAACATAAGGAGAAGGAGAATTTCAGGGGTGCATACTACACAGCAGCTGCTTACTGCAGAAAACCAAAAAACACCAGATCCATTGTTTGCCGATTTATGCCAAGCAATGGTTGCACAAACATTCCTTGGAACAAAGTGACCAATCCGGTCTTCAAAAGTTTTTGGAAAAATACTGCTCCCGAAAAATTCCTGACAAATCAACGTTATGTAAAAATTCCCTTCAGGACTGCTATAAATCGGTATTCTCTCATTGATTTTATTAAATAATTTATTATTTAATAAAATCCAAAAGACTGAATGCTGTGTAGGATATATTTCAATCAGTTTATTTATTTATTTATTTACTTACTTGCAGTGTCTAAACAATATTCGCGAAGATATTGGAAGCAGCTGTGTGTGGGGTTCAGTTGATGAAACCACGGATTGTGAAGGATATAGCTAATTTTATTGTCGGAAAGCTTTATTCAGATGAACCATCTAAATCGTATCTCCTTGCGTCAAAGGTTCTGGATAAAACTAATCGTGCAAATGTTGCTAGATTCAACTTTCGCAGTGAGCTTTATTCAAAAATGGCAACATAGCCAGTGCTATGTTGCCATTTTTGAATAAAGTCCCTCTGTGCCATTTTGATTCCGTTGTTGTGTCTGTATTGTTTCCTTCATTTCTGTACCTCATGAGGTTCCTTTGGTATGCTTTACACATATGCAAAATTTCTCAAGTTTTAGAGGATACGGCTGTTGAAGGACTTCCTCTAGCTCCTGATGTCATTAAGGCGTTTAACTTTGCCCAGATCACATCTGATGTTGAGAGGTCCTCCTCTGCTTACAAGCAAATATTAGCAGATGATAGAAGGAGATTAACTCCAAAACATTTGGAGTGGATACAGGTATTGCAATGCAATAGAAATACTTAGTAATTTAAGTGTCAGTAGCCTAGTAGCTTAGCCTATACATTTTGGTTTTTGTATGTATAAAAAAAATTATTTTAATGTCTATATTTCAAAAAAAAAAAAAAAAAAAAAAAAAACTTGCAAATTGTGATATTTTAATTATATTACTTGTTAGAAATTTGTATAACAAGCCGTTGTACAACTTTAAAAGAATAAAAAAAGTAAATATTATCATTTATACGGTACATAAAGGTAAATTATTTAGTCATATTTAAAGTCATATTTGGTAAATTTTAATGACATATTTTCATCATGTTTTGACATTTTTAAGGTCATAAAAATCCGAACCCTACTTATATTTGTTATTTGGTTTTTAGGAGCATTAGCAACTAAGGCCATATTGCTCCAGGATATGCGGTGGTCATTCCCTGACCTTTCCGCATCCTCCGTATTTGGTGGTGACGGGTTTGAACCCGGTCTAATCAAGAAGCATGTGCTACACACTGCCGCTCCTTCCCACCTGGCTACGGAGGCGCCTAACCCTACTTATGACCACAATGTCTTCTGCAAATCGTAAATGGTTTAGGCACTCTCCATTCACATTGACTCCTTTCTGCGACCAATCTAATCTTCTGAAAGATTCCTCAAGGGCAGCAGTAAACAACTTCGGAGATATTGTGTCTTCTTGTCGAACTCATTCCTCAATTTTAAATTTGCTACTGTCTTTGTCTAGTCTAATAAAAGAGGTAGCATTCTCATATAATTTCTTCAAAATCATAATATGTGGGGTATTTATGCCTTGTCTTTCCAGTGCCCGAAACATTGCCTTATGCTGTATGAAGTCAAATGCCTTTTCATAATCCACAATTGCCAGGCATAATGGTGTTTTATGTTCATTTGCTTTCTCCATTAGCTGTGATATTACGTGAAGGTGATCCATAGTTGAGAATCCTGTCCTAAAGCCTTCTTGCTCTTTCGGTTGATTCTCATCAAGTATTCTTTCTAACCTGTTAGTGACGACCCTTGTGAACAACTTGTAGATGTGGGATAACAAGCTAATTGGTCTATAATTTCCAATTTCTGATTTATCTCCTTCTTATGCAGCAAAACTGTGATTGCATTATTAAACGGCTTAGGCATCACACCTTTTCTAATGCATTTTGTGAAGAGCCTTACCAGTTTTTGTGTTATGTCTCTTCCTCCCAATTTTAACAACTGTACAGTAACTTCATCTTCCCCCGGGGCTTTCTGATTCTTCATTTTCTTCAACGCTTGTTCTACCTAATCAGGAAGAATATCGGGTATGTCGTATGTGTTGCTAATTTGCAATCCATCTTCCCCACTGCTGGCATCATTCCCTCGCTCCTTGTATAATATGCAGCATCAGCCAAAAAAAAAAAAAAAAAAAAAGTAACATAAATAAATAAAAATAACCACTTCCACTTCACCCCTCTGTTCGTTCGAAATACCTGTCCAGCTGAGCCTTAAACTTATTTAGGCTATCAACTTCCACGACAAGGGATGGAAGTCTGTTCCACCCACCAACCACCCGCTGGCTAAAGGCAAATTTCCGCACATCTATCCTACATCTGTCTTTCCTCAATTTGAATTTATGCCCTCTCAGGTGATTTTTCTGAGCTAGCATAATTTGAATTATGCCTTCTCTGCTATTTGAATTATGCCTTCTCTGCTATTTATAAGTACACCATCGCTATTCTTCAGTTTCAGTATCATTTGCCTTTCTGTATGGCTGGTGATTTAAGTCCTTTGTTTTCCCTTAATGCTTGTTCTACTTTTCTTGTGTTAAATCTTCTTATGTCCTCTTTGAGCCTCTTTCTAATGGCTTTGCATAACTCAGTATACTCAATTTTCTCCTTGTCAGTGTTTATCTTGCTCTTCTTTTGTCACCTTCTGTTCATCATAACAAGTGTTTCTTGACTAATTTTTTCTTCTTTTGAAGAAAAAATTTCCCTATAGGTTTCTTGGGCTTTATCACTTTCAGCAAGTTGTAATATTTCTCGTCGATATCTTGGTCCTGAGCAGTCTGCAGAAGCACAAACTTGGTCTTAAGGCACCTCCGTAGCCAGGTTGGAAGGAGCAGCAGTGCGTAGCACACGCTTCTTGATGAGACCAGGGTTCGAGCCCATCAACACCAAATACGGAGGATGCGGAAAGGTCAGGGAATGACCACCGCATATCGCGGGAGCAATATGGCCTTAGTGCTAATGCTCCTAAAAACCAAAAAACAAACAACAATAAACAACTTGTTCTTAAGTTCCAGAACATACTGCTCTTTCTCGTCTTCTGTTATATCAAAGACATTCGTATTATTTACTCGAGTCAGGTTTTTCCTTTCTACATATATCAAGTGTGTATCTTACCATTCTGTGATCACTTCCAACAATTGATTTCATTAGTTGTTAATCCATTTGGACTCGTCCATGTCCACTTTCTGTTCACCCTTTTCTTGAAAAAACAGAGTTCATTACTGACAATCCTTGAGATTCTGCTAATTCCACAAGTCTTTCACCTCATTCACCAATTCCAAAATTTCCTATAGTTCCCCTTTCTGCGCTGTTTTGTCTTTTTCCAACCTTAGAATTGAAGTCCCCCCGTAATAATAGTGTAGTGGGGTTTTCTGCCCATCTAGAAGACTCAATTTCGGTGTACATTTCTTCAACCTCTTCATCATCATGGCTCAACGTTGGTGCATAAATCATTATAACCTTTAGCTTGTACCACTTAGAAATCTTGAGTATTAGTCTTGACACCCTTGGTGATGTTCTTTTGAATTCCAAAATGTTGTTTTTTATATCTTTATGGACCAGAAACCCAACTCCACCTTCGCTCCTTTCACTGTTTCCATTGGGGCACAGCAGATTTCCTTGATAAACTTATAAGTGATTCATTTCTTCTCCTTGTTTCAGCCAAACCAATGATATCCCAATTCACATTTTCCAGTTCCTTTTCAAGCTCTAATATCCTGTCTTCACCGATGAGCGATCTTACGTTGTAACAGGCCAAGTTCAGTTTCCGTGCATGGCAGCCTGGTCGTACCCAGAGATTCTTAGCACCCTCTGTTCCACTCTGATCCTCTTGCTGCTGTAAGGGGGGGTTGGGAGAGTGAAAGCTGCTGAGGACTGAGGGCCATTTGTTTCGTTGTGCTGTCATATGCTGGAGGGTTTGGTCTTTTCCTCTTCACGCTGATCAGACGTCTTGAAGAGAACCACTCTACACGTTCGTTGCCACCTAAGTGACGTAGCAGGGCTTACCATCGATAAGGTGTGCATGAGTGGATTTCGGGGAGGCAGGCCAACCGGACTTCCCCTAAATCTTCCGTACTAGAAAGATATTGGATCCATGAGTGTTTTAGACTGAGTGTCTGATAACACACAGAATGGGATACCAGCATTTTATCAAACTCTAATGGGGAGCTGAATGACTTTGTGATAACTTTGTTATTGAGAGGAAAGCAGAAGAGAAATTGATGACGTTAATCGTAAAAAAGGCACTTTGGGTTGAATGGGATGTATCCAATTATATTCAGGCAGGCTGCAAAGGAAATAAATAAACCTTTAACCATAATTATGAGAGCATCGTTGGATTCAGGTGAAGTCCCTATGGAGATACGCAAATGTGTCCCCAATTCACAAAGTGGGACCAGAGTGACATGGGTAATTACAGACCTGTTAGCATAATTTCTATTCCAGGAAAAATAATGGAGTTATTGGTTAAAAAAAGAAATGCAGGACAATCTAAACAGGGGTGCAATTATACTTCAGTCATGTGTTTTATACTTAGCATGTGTTTGCTAAGGAGAGATCTTGTCTGATAAAATTGATTGATCGTTTTGATAATGAAAAATGATTAGGATGCAAGGGATAATTTTGACATCATATATTTGGATTTCAAGAAAGCTTTTGATACTGTTGCACAGAAAACACTGCTGTATAAACAGAAGTAACATGGCATCAACAACTCACTGCTATGGATAAAGTGATGGTTGAGTGAGAAAAGAGAGAGAGTGATATCAAGGGGCATTGCTGTTGTAGTTGAAGTATAACATTAATTAGCATTAGCAGAAACATATGATGCAAGAAAGCAAGCTTATGCAGCATCAGCCAAAAAAAAAAAAAAAGCTCCCATTTCACCCCTCCATTCGTTCCAAGTACCTGTCCAACTCAGTCTTAATTTGTTTAGGCTATTAACTTCCACAACAAAGGATGGAAGTCTCTTCCACCAACCAACCACCCGCTGGCTAAAGGCAAACTTCCACACATCTATCCTACATCTGTCTTTCCTCAATTTGAATTTATGCCCTCTCAAATGATTATTCTAAGCAAGAGGAAGAATTCCATCAGCATTGAGCATACTCAAACTATTCAAGGATTTATACACCTCAATCAGATCACCTCGCAGGTGCCTAGTCTCCAGACACTGTCATTTGCAAAACTTAAACCTTTCTTCATAAGAGCAACCCTTTGTTCCATTCACTAATCTTGTTGCCCTTCTCTGAACTTGTTCCAACAGCTCTACATCCTTCTTAAAACGAGGCCTCCAGACCTGTATACAGTACTCAAGGTGTGGCCTGACCATTGCCTTATATAAGGGGATAATCACTTCCTTATCTCTGCTAGAAAAATTCCTGTATATCAGTGACAAGACACCATGAGCTACTCTTGCAGACCGTCTGCACTGTCAGAAAACTTCATATCTGCCTGCACAATTACCCCCAGGTCCTTTTCATTCTCTACCGCTGTCAGTGTAGTACCACAGCGTTGATACGTTACTATGGGGTTACTGTTTCCCATATGTAGTACTTTACATTTGTCAATGTTAAACTTCATTTGCCACCTCTCAGCCCATCTGCTCAACCTTTCCAGATCCTATTGCAACAGCATACTGTCAGTAGTGCCCTTAACAACATGCCAACCTTTGTATCATCTGCAAACTTGGACATTAAGATTGATATTCCATCATCAATATCATTTATAAATACAGAAAACAACAATGGACCCAATATTACGATTATTTATTTTGTTTGGTAATGTTTTGGTTACAAATGTGTGTTCAATCTTGGGTGGTCGGCACCTAACCCTATTTTTCCCAATAGGCCTGTTATTTATATTGCACGAGGGTTTTTAGGAACACAACCAGTGGTGGGATTCAGCCGGTTTGCACCAGTTCGGTAGAACCGATTTTTTTTTGAGTTCGGCAAATGGGTTGTTAAAATGGCACTTGTGATGAGGGTTCTTTCTAAGGTGGGCGCCTGGGCAGCCACCCAATGTGGAAATCACAAAATTACATTCCTTACTCTTTTTTAACGTTAATCTACGCAATAGCGTATTCCAAGTGCCGGTAGTAATGTTCATTCCGTCCATAGGCGAAAAAAAATTAGACGGAACTATGCTTGTATTATTTATTTATTCATTTCATAAAACTGATTATACATTTGATGAAATACTACATTTTTACCCTCACGTTTGTTACTTAAGTAAACAAACATATAATGTAAAGAGAAAAAGTTCCAAACAACCAGGAGGTGACACACTGTCATTTGTTTCAGCTTTGTGTTACGCCCTAAATTCACACGAGATACTATGAGTGCGTTCGTGTTCCCCAATCAATAAAAACAATAGGAAGCTAGGACACAACGAACCAATAGAAATATAGATTTCAAGGGTTATCTTATCGCCCATTTCGGAAGCTGTGGAAGAATGTTCTTCCACGTTGGAATCCTTATGCCAGTGTGCACGTGTTAAGACGTTTTTATCACAACTTTCCCGTGACAAACAGGTTTGTCGTACACATTATTCTATCGTATTTAATCTGCATAGCCTATGCCATTTATTAATTCAGCAAGAAATTTTCGTTCAGTATCGATAAAATGAAGAAAATGTATGTTCTGACTAATGTTTATCAATTGTATAAGCACAGTGCTTTGTTTATGATATGACCACACGTGGACAGAACCTGTAAAAATATTTAAATATATAGGCACATATCCGCTCCTGCTCTATAATATATTAAAATAAAACATTTTTAAAATTTTTTGCAGTAGCCCTTAAAACAATGAAAAGGCAAGAGAGTTTGACAGATTTTTTCAATAAGAAACCAAAATCAGAATTTATTGTATCAGAATTGGCCTTGGATGGTACAAAACAGTCACAAGCACAACCACTCCAACTTGAAGAAAGCAGCACGTCAATTATTGAAATAAAAAGTGATAACAATTCCAAAATTGAAAATAATCTTCCTGAATGCTGGACAGTGCAACAATATAACAATTTTAAAGAAAAATATGACGGACTGGTAATTTTTAATAAAAAGTTAGGCTGCAAGTATTGTGCAAAATATGACTTTATAAAAGAGAAAAGTGTTCATGTGTCAAAAGAATGGAAATGTTTTCAGATTGAGGCATCAGGGAAAAATAAAGAGGTACAACAAGCTTCTCTAAGGAAAAAAATGAAAGAACATTTTTCATCAAAAGCTCATAACATTTGTAAAGAGAACTTAAAACAATGTGAGCAGGATTCAATAACAAAAGTAATAGATACGATGAATGAAAAATATTTAAGTGTTACTTGTAGAGTATTTAATACAGTTTACAGCCTGGCAAAAAGATGTAAACCGTTTTCAGACATAGAAGATGAGATAGAAGTGCAAATTAAAAATGGATTAGATATGGGAATAGGATTACATTCTCGTAAAACTGCTGTGAAAGTAGTTGATTTCATTGCAAAGGAAATTAAAAAAGAAATATTTAATAACATTATTGAAAATAATCTGAAAATATGTTTGATTATTGACGAAGCTTCAATGATATCCTGCAAACCAGTTATTATACTTTTCTTAAAAGTTGAGGATTCAGTTACATCACCAACAATTTTCGTTGAACTAGTTGAATTGGAAAAACAAGATGCAGAGACAATACGTTCTTCAGTTATGGAAAGTTTAAATAATGTTGGGTTTACTAAGAACTACCTAGAAAAAAATTTAATAGGATTTTGCTCCGATGGTGCCAGCGTTATGCTTGGGAGAAAATCTGGAGTGAGCACTAGGATTGCAAAAGAGTTTCCACACAAAACAATATGGCACTGTTTAAATCATCGCCTCCATCTTGTTTTAGATGATTCGATAAAGGAAATAAAGCAAGTAAATCATTTTAAAATATTTATTGATAAGATATATACTATTTTTCATCAATCCAATAAGAACCAAATTGAACTTTCCAAAATATCCGAACAACTTGGAATTGAAATTATAAAGATTGGTAGAGTTTTGGTACCAAGATGGGCTGCCTGTAGTTTCAGGTCAACCCTAGCTGTGTGGCGCACTTATCCAGCACTACATCACTATTTTTATTCAAATAAAAAGTACTTAGGTATGGCTGCCCATTTCGAAAATATATATTTTATAACTGATTTGGCATTGATGATTGATATTTTAAATGAAATTTCTCTTCTTTCAAATGCACTGCAAGCAAGAAATATAGACATAATAAAGGCTAAAAAACTCGTGATAAGATCTATTAAAGCGTTTCAAATGATTGGAAAGGAAAAGGGTCCATACGAAAAAAAAAGTTGATGAATTAATTACTTCAGAAACCTTCAAAAATATAAAATTTGTAGAAAATCATCGATTTGTCGGGCTTCCTTGGGAAAGACTTTTAGAAAATGTAACGAATTTGAAAAAAAAGACTAATGGATTGTGAACATTTAAAAGCAAGTTGTAGCCAATTTCAAGATTGGAATAAATTACAATTTCTCAATTTTTTGGAGCCAGAATAGTCTGTCCTCGTATAACACGTGTTTGCATTACACGAATTCGATCATACACGATTTATAAATAGGGGAACAATGTCGCATATAACATGAACGTAATTCGCTTATGCACGATTAGCCCCTTTGTGTTTACAAGAAATGGTAGTCGAACGCGGCGGAATCACCACAACTGAACACAACACAGTAGGAATGAAGAGAAGATTCTGAAATTTTGTTTTTATGATTTCGTGGAAGGGGAAACACATTTAACATAATAACGTAAAAATCAACAGAATTTCAGCTACTGTATCGGTATTATCGCAAATGTAATTAGATCGACTTTTACTACCCGTTTATAACAGATTCCACTAGCAAGAAACACCAATAAACCGGAAACTGCAAATTGTTTTTATTGTTTTATGGTAGTGACCTCCAGAAATGTGCTTTAGTAAAACATAAGCATGTAATATGTGAGAATAGTGTGTTTTCGCCTTTACTGCATTGTTTATTCAGTTTGTACACGGGCGTTGCATCGTTTATTCAGTTGCTACTTGTTCACTGTGCGTTTATGTATATCAAGCTTGCCTCCTCATTTTTGTTCAGTTTATAATTGTGCTCTATTCTCAAAAAAAATGAGTAAAATACTTGAAAAAAGTGTGAAAAGGAAGCGTTCTGGTGAAAATACTTCAGAGAGAAAAAGAAAAGCAATATCAATAGAAGAAAAATATGAAATTGTGAAACGCTTTGACCGGAATGAAAGAACATGCGATATTGTGCGTGCTACAGGCCTAAATGAGGGAACGCTGAGAACAATTAGAAAGAATGCAGAAAAAATAAAAGCAACTTTCATAGCAGGAACAACACAAAGTGTAACAAAATCAGTTAGATCAAGACACAAAGAACTGGAAGAGATGGAACGTCTTTTATCTGTTTGGATAGAAGATCAAACAAAGAAGAGATCAGGAACAAGTTTGCTTACGATAAAAGCAAAGGCATTGGCTATTTGAAGAGCTCAGAAATAAAGGCTGGAAACCCTCAAGAAGTGCCTCCCTTTACTGCCAGTAGTGGCTGGTTCAACAATTTCAGGAAACGTCCTGCTTTCCATAATGAAATTATCAGGTGAAGCTGCAAGTGCAGATGAAGCAGCAGCAAAGGCATTTCTGCCGATACTGAAAAAACTAATTGAGGAAGAGGGCTATACACTGGACCAAATTTTCAACTTTGATGAAACCGGACTGTATTGGAAAAAAATGCCATCACGAACATATATCTCAAGAGAGGAAGCACGAGCTCCAGGCTTCAAGGCTGGAGCTCGTGCTTCCTCGAGCTCCAGGCTTCAAGGCTGCTAAGGATAGGTTTACCGTTATGTTAGGAGCAAATGCAAGTGGCGACTTGAAACTGAAGCCTGTTATAGTTTATCATGCAGCCAATCCACGAGCGTTAAAAGGGATCACAAGGACTACCCTGGGTGTTTACTTTAGGAACAGCAGAAGAGGGTGGATGACAGGGCAGATCTTCACTGAACTTCTACTACATATGTTTGAGGATGTGTTTCGAAGCTACTGCAAAAAGAAAAATTTGGATTTTAAGATTTTAATTATTTTGGACAATGCACCAAGTCACCCTCCAACCCTTGCTGAATTGTCACCAAACATCAAAATCCTGTTTTTACCGCCTAACACAACATCTCTTATCCAGCCACTTGACCAAGGAGTAATTGCTGTTTTTAAGCACTATTACACAAGACGGACATTTAAGATGCTGATAGCAGAAACAGAGGGCAAAAATGCACCAACAGTTAAAGACTTCTGGAAGCGATTCAACATTAAGAATGCAATTTACATAATTGTGGAGGCCTGGAACGAAGTGACAAAAGAATGCTTACATGGTGTTTGGCGGCCTCTTTTACCAGATTTTATTCGTGATTTTAAAGGCTTTGATCCTGTAAATGAGCTTCCTAAATTAAAAGCACATTGTGTTGCCCTCGCAAAGCAGGTTGGCTTTGAGGAATTGGAGGAAGATGATTTAGAAGAGTTGCTTCAGTCTCATGAAGAAGAACTTTCAACTGAAGAACTGCAACAACTTGTTGCTGGAGGGCAGGTGGAAGATGAGAAAGACGACGAAGTTGAATGCCTGAACGCCACCATAAAACCGCTTTCTACTTCAGAGTTATCTTCAGTTTTAAATTCATTTGAGAAAAGTATGCAATGGCTAGAAGATAACGATTATAATGCAGAAAGAAGCAGAAGAGCACTTCATACAATTCGATCTGCTTTGGAGCCATATAAGCAGCTGCTTTGTGAAAGGAGGAAGATTGCGAAACAACAGAAACTAGATGTCTTTTTTATGAAAACACCCAAGAAAGAGACAGAAAATGAGCCGCAGCCCTCTAGTTATGGCGTGACCACATTTCGTCCAAAGTCCTCATCGGCATCTCCTCCACCTCCCAGTTCGGATAATGATGACAACCTGCCTCCACTTTCCCCATAATTACGCTGCTTCAACCCCTTTCCCTCAAGCTGTCTTCATTTACTTTTAAGGTAAGAATCTAAATTTAAATGATTAAATTATTAATTTTACATTTTTCAACTGTAAGTGTTTTATTACGATTATTTATTATGTTTGGTAATGTTTTGGTTAAAAATGTGTGTCCAATCTTGGGTGGTCGGCCCCTAACCCTATTATTTCCATAAGGCCTGTTGTTTATATTACACGATTTTGCATTGCACGAGGGTTTCTAGGAACACAACTATCGTGTTATACGAGGACTGACTGTACTGGAATATTGAAGAAGTACTAGTTCCGTGGAAAGCAGCTGAAGAACAACTGCTCGTATTTAATGACATTTTTAATTACCAAATTGATATTAATGATTATCGAGATTTCGTGGAAAACGTTTCAAAAAATTCCCAGAATTATGCAATTCCTGAAAGTGTTCAAAGAGCTAAAAATATTGTCAGAACAATTGCTGTAAGTTCAGCAGAAGCGGAAAGGGGTTTTTCAAAGATGAACATAATATGTTCAGAGAAGAGAAGTCACCTAACTGTTTCTAATATATCAAACACAATGACTATTAGTCTAATCGGCCTACCTCTAAAAGAATGGGATCCAACTCCTACAGTGAAAAGATGGTTACGGATAAATCACTCAGCCAATGATGCTCCGGATAAAAGCGAAGAAAATTGCAAGTGAGGACGCCAATCAAGAAGCAATATGGAAATATCAGTTATATAACAGTTTTATTGTTTTTTGTCAGGTATTATTTAATATTTTAAAACTCTTTCTTATAACATAATCTAGTTTTGTGGGCCGCTTTTATTGTTCTTATTTAAGTATTAACTGCATGAAATAATAAACTACCTTTCGGTATATAGCTTTTTTATACTTAGAACGGTCATTAGGGCAGCGAACCGGTTGTTAAATTATTTGAATCCCACCACTGAACACAACTATCGTGCTATACGAGGACTGACTGTAGTAGGAATTCCCACAATCACTCAGAACTCTTCAACTTCCTTTCTTTGAAATTTGATGGTCTAATTTTCCTAATACAGAAGGTCGTTTTATGCTGGCTCACTTTTTGAATTACTGGAGTAGACTGCCCAGAACAAAGAAGCAGTAACTTAAATTGTTTGTACATGCAAACCACTGTTATGGTGGTGGTGTAGAGGTTTTGCGGCACAAGGGCAACTGAGGCAATCTCTGTATGCTGAATATAACTGCTGGTAGTTTTTTCTTGATAGTGTGTTTTTCCCCCAGGTTTGAAAATATATATCATATATGGGCTGAACTATGCACCATGGTAGAATGGTCTCTGCAATTGCAGTAGCGATGTTGTCATAATCAAGCTCTCGGCTTAGTAGTAAATCTTTCAGATGGATGTTAGCAGGTCGATTCATCCAAGGATGGGCTTGGTATATATTTTCTCAGTTATATGAAAACAGAAAGTCTATTTGGATGATCACTGATAGATTTTATCTTGACGGCATAGTGTAATAACATGTTCTGTCATCTAAGCTGTAATGAAGGTTCATGGGCTTCTGCATAAAGGCTTTGTATAGGTGAAGTTCGGAAAGCTCCGAGTGCTATACAGAGTGCACTGTGGTGTATGGGGTCTAACCATCTCAATGCACTTGGTTTCGCTGAGTCGTAAACAGCTGCTCCATAATCTAGTTTGGAACGAATTAGAGATCGACAAAGTTTGAGAAATGTATATCGATCTGCTCCCGAAGTTGTTGCGGAAAGAACTTTGAGAATGTTTAATGTCTTTAAGCAAGCAAGTCTGAGTTGTTTGATGTGTTCAAGGAATGTTTTAGTTTCTTATCCAAGAGAAGTCCTAAGAATCGAGTCTAGGAAAATTTACCGCCGCGTCAGTTTATTGCATTTTACCATCTAGAAGCAATGAGATGTGTTTGGTCAAATCATAAAAAATTTTTTTTTATTTAAGTTTCTGCCTTAAGCTATGATTAGCATATTTTTGGAATTCTATGAACTGTGAGGGAATAGTACGGAAATAAAAAAAAAACACATGTATGGAAATATGTAATTTAATAGGTAGATTATGTATTTTAATAGTTACATGTATCACAAAAATAGTAAAAAATCCATTATTTGAACAATATAACAATTGGTTAATTTTAAACTAAACTAATTATAACATTATGTATGTCATAGTACACTGCAAAAATTCAAAATGAATGTTTATGCAATCTTCAGAATCAGTCACGTTTGGATAATTAATTACTAAGAAACTGTAATATTTACAACACAGTGTGTAAATTATTAATAAGAAATATTATGCGCTATACCTCTTAGATAATCAACGTATGCACTAACAAGCCCTTTAATTCGTAAATCACAATCGCGATACTTCTTTTTTTTTTTGTCGCTGGATCACTTCCACTTAAGTTAAAGGAATTAAGTAGGTACTTACCTAATTCCAATTTTGGAAAATAACAGGCAATTAAATTAAAGCACCTGCAATGGTACATATTTCTAGGAAATGTATACCTGGCATATAACTTCCATTTTTAACTGCACTTAATTCTTAAATAACACCTATAGAAAAGCCATATTTTCAATTTAAAATGATCAATAAATTTATATAAATTATATGTATTGCCTGGCGATAAAATATGCTAGCGATCATTTGTAGGCTACAAATTGTTTATAAACTTAAATTTTCTTAAACTTTCGGCGATAAACTTTCCTAGACTTAGTCTAGGAATAACTTAGCCTTGTCTAGGAAAGTTTATCGCCCACAATTCACTGCCAGCAATTAATCACTAGCAGTTTACCGCTGCGTCAGTTTATCTCATAAACAATTTATAGCCTACAAATATCATCAGGCAATATATATAATTTATATAAATTTATTTTTAACTTAAGTAGCATGTTTTAGGGGAGTGGGGGTAGGGCATACCGATTAGGGAGATACTTATATATTTATAATCTCTTACAATTGCAACATTTTCTTATTTTGAGTTTATTTTTCATCCTTTTGAGTTTGTGAACGCATCGTGTTGGTGGAATTTTTGAAATCAGAAATTGTGCTTTAGTGGGCATTTGTTTTATCAAGACAGGCAAAATGAAACAAAAATTGATTGGAAGTGTCAAAATTACCCAAAAACCAAATGTGCCGCTCGAGTTACTACAGTAGATAACACCATCGTTAAAACATGGAAGGAGCACAATCATTGTGGAGACGCAGCAGGAGTTGAGGCAGCACAACTTCTTGATACCATTCAAACTTATGCAGAAATGACAAATAATACGTCTCATAGTATTATTTCAAATGTTTCGAGACTCTGAAGCCAAGCAGCAGCCCCTAAGCTTCCAAGTGTAGATACTATGAAACTAACGATCCGAAATATAAGAAATCGAAATTTTGATGGCCCAGTTCTTCCAACGTATCATAGAGATATAGTTTTTACAGAAGAATATAAAACATCGTGCAATGGAGAATTGTTTCTACAATTTGATTCTGAACCCGAGGACAATCGTATGTTAATTTTCAGTACAAAAAGAAATTTGCAGTTGTTAGCGCGAAGTGAACACTGGTATGCCGATGGGACTTTCAAAACTGTTCCCTTACTTTTTTATCAGCTTTATATGATACATGGATTCAAGGACAAAATAACGCTTCCATTAGTTTATGCATTATTGCCTAACAAGTCTGAGGAAACGTATGTATCTCTACTACAGCAGCTGAAAGTATTTTGAGACGGCGATGGTGAATGCTTGCAGAAGAGTTTTTCCTGACGCTTCGCAACGGGGTTGTTTTTTCCACTTTTCACAATGTATTTTTTGTTCCATTCAGAATAATGGATTGAAACAACATTATGAAACTGATGCTGATTTTGTTTTAAATATGCAAATTTTGGCAGCAATTGCATTTGTGCCCACTCCAATTGTGATGGTCGTTTCTTAACATTTGTGTGAAAATGATGTTTTTCCTACAGAATTGCAAGAAGTTGATTATTTTGAGGATACATGGATTGGACACCCAACCAGATAACATCTTCATCGACCAACAAAGTATTCCCATGAAATGTGAAACGTATGCCAGTTGTTCTTGAAGGATTACTAAGAACGAATAATTCTGTTGAAGGGTGGCATAGAGGATTTGAGGAACAAGTCGCTGCTTATCATCCCAACATTTGGAAATTTATCGATTGCATTAAAAAAGAACAAAGTATTAACGAAATGCGCATTGAACAATATTTAAGTGGAAGTGATCTGGGCGACAAAAAAAAAAGAAGTATCGCGATTGTGATTTACGAATTAAAAGGCTTGTTAGTGCATACTAAGGACTTCCTAATTCATTTCACAAATATACGTGGTCTCAATTCTAATCTCAACGATGTCCATTTCCACTTGCAGTCTTCCAAACCCCATGTACTTTTTCTGACTGAATCTCAGTTATCAGTTGATTCAACTACTGCTCATCTCAGATGTCCAAATTATTTGCTGTATGATTCCTTTCGCCTCAAAGGTGGTACTTGTGCATATGTCCGTTCTGATATTCCCTGTCAGAGACTTGGCAATTTGGAATCTCCTCTCTTTGATCTTCTCTGGCTTAAAATCTCTCTACCTCATTGTGTAAAATTCATCTGTTGTCTCTACCGTTCTCCCAACTCCACTAATCACTTGGAGCTCTTTGACTTCCTCTCTTTGCAACTTGACTTTCTCCAGTCCAACTTTCCTAACAGTGAGGTAATTTTCCTTGGTGATTTTAACGTTCACAACTCCAGCTGGCTTCCGTTTTCTAGTCACACCGACCCAGCAGGTCGAGATGCTGAGGCTTTTGCAATTACTAATGACCTAGCACAGATTGTTCATTTACCTACAAGAATACCGGACAATCCTAATCATACAGCCAATACGCTTGATCTTTTTCTCACAAACAACCCTTCTAAGTACAAGGTTGAAGTGAGAGGTCCTTTAGGCACTTCAGATCACAACTTGGTGATTGCCTCTTCTCCAATGGAACCTTTATCTCATGGCTATTCCCAACCTCGTATTGTTTGGCATTACAAGAATGCAAAATGGGATGACCTGCGAGACTTCTTTTCTTCTTTTCCTTGGTCTGATTACTGTTTCAAAACTTGTGATGTCAACGTTTGCTCAGATCGTGTCAGTGAAATTATTCTTGCAGGAATGGAATCCTTTATCCCACACTCCACTTTAAAATCTCGTCCTTTATCTAAACCTTGGTTTTCCAATAAATGTGCTAAGGCTGTCCAAGAGAAGAATGTTGCATATCGTAATTGGCTTGTTTCTAATTCTTCAGTTTCATTTTCTGCCTACACCAAAGCTCGCAACAATTGTAAAGCAGTTATTAATCAGTCCAAACCAGAGTTTGAACAGGCTAAGAGTAGAAAACTTGCTTCTTGCCCTAATGGTAGCCGAGCATTCTGGTCTCTTGCCAAAGCTATTGGCTGCAACTTTTGCCCATCTCTGCTCCCACCTCTGTCCAAACCAGATGGTTCTGTTGTCACTTCAGCCAAGGATAAAGCTGACCTGCTAGCATCCCATTTTTCTTTGAGCTCATGTATTAATGATCTTGGTAAAACACCTCCCACCATTCCTAACACGCTCCATTCAATGCCTCCTGTGGTCTTCCGTCAAAAGGATATCAGAAGGATTTTGATGAATCTTGATGCTAAGAAAGCTCCAGGTCCTGATGGTATTTCTCCACTTGTTCTCAAAACCTGTGCTCCTGAACTTACTCCTATTCTTTGCCGCCTTTTTTCACTTTCTTATTCCAAAGGTGTTTTTCCTTCTGCTTGGAAATTTGCTCATATCCAGCCAGTTCCTAAAAAGGGTGACAAATCCCTCCCATCCAATTATCGTCCCATTGCAATTACTTCTACTCTTTCTAAAGTAATGGAGAAATCAATTAACCGCCAACTCTTAAACTACCTAGAAACTTTCCGTCTGATCAACGATCGCCAGTATGGATTCCGTCAGTGTCGATCCACTGGTGATATTCTAGCTTATGTTACCCATTTATGGACTAATTCAATGGAAAGGTTCGGTGAAACACAAGTAGTTGCTCTTGACATCTCAAAGGCTTTTGATCGTGTTTGGCATAAAGGTCTTCTAAACAAGCTTCCATCTTATGGTTTGCCAACTGTTTTTAGTAATTGGTTATCCAGTTTTCTCTCTGATCGCTCACTGAGGGTGATGGTAGATGGCTCTCTGTCTTCTAACTTCTCCACTAATGCCGGTGTCCCCCAAGGTTCAGTTCTTTCCCCCACTCTTTTCCTCTTGTATATCAATGACCTTCTTCCATTGACTGGAAATCCTATCCATAGTTTTACCGATGATAGCACATTGCATTCAACTTTCCATTTTGAGAAACCTTGTCCAGCTCAATCAGCTTTATGTTCTCGAAAATCTGCTGCCAATTCCTTAAATGCCGATCTTCAGGTAATTCTCCAGTGGGGCAAAGACAACTTAGTTGATTTCAACCCTTCTAAAACTCAATCTTGTCTTATATCTCGCAAAAAGGATTCTTCTGCTCCTATGCTTATCTTTAGTGACACTCCAATTTCTAGGCAAAATGATATATCTCTTTTGGGGATTACCCTGACTTCTAATCTCTCTTGGCACAAGCACATTACAAATATTGCTTCCTCTGCATCTAAAAAACTTGGTTTTCTCTTTCGCTCTCGGCGTTACTTTTCTCCCAAACAGCTGCTCACTCTGTATAAATCGCAAATCCGCCCTGCCATGGAATATTGTTCCCACATCTGGGGTGGTGTCCCCAAAACCTCTCTCAGGCTTCTTGATTCCATTCAGAAGAGGGCAGTTCGGTTAATTAATGATTCATCTCCAACAGAGTCTCTCCACTCGCTGTCTCATAGACGCACTGTTTCTGCTGCATGCCTCTTCTACAGATACTTCCATGGGCACTGTTCTTCTGAATTGGCTTCTATAATTCCCGCTCTCTCTTTCAAAACAGTCCGAACACGTGCCGCCACCAGCCAACATCCATTTACTGTCCAACTTCAAACCCACAGAACCAACTTTTCATCTTCCTCATTTATTCATTCAACTGCCGTTTTCTGGAACAACCTTCCTTCATACGTATTTCCTGAAAATTACAATCTACAGAAGTTCAAGTCCAATATCAACAAATATCTTCTTTCGTCTTCTCAACCTCCAACCCAAGCACGGTACTAAGTACTATAGGTTTAATACCTCTCGTGTTTGGGGTTCTCATAAAAAAAAAAAAAAAAAAAAAATACTATGAACGGGGTGATATTGTATTATCTAAGAGGTATAGCGCATAATATTTCTTATTAATAATTTACATACTGTGTTGTAAATATGACAGTTTCTTAATAATTAATTATCCCAACGTGACTGATTCTGAAGATTGCATAAACATTCATTTTGAATTTTTGCAGTGTACTATGACATACATAATGTTATAATTAGTTTAGTTTAAAATTAACCAATTGTTATATTGTTCAAATAATGGATTTTTTACTATTTTTGTGATACATGTAACTATTAAAATACATAATCTACCTATTAAATTACATATTTCCATACATGTTTTTTTTTTTTTTTTTTATTTCCGTACTATTCCCTCACAGTTCATAGAATTCCAAAAATATGCTAATCATAGCTTAAGGCAGAAACTTAAATAAAAAAAAAAATTTTTATGGTTTGACCAAACACATCTCATTGCTTCTAGATGGTAAAATGCGGTAAACTGCTGGTGGTAAATTGTTTATGCGATAAACTGACGTGGCGGTAAATTGCTGGCGATAAATTTTCCGGACCCCCTAAGAATCTTATGCTTGGTACTACTAGGATAATATGTCCGTCAAGTTTAAATTCAGGATCAGGGTGTAAGTTGCGTTTTCTACAGAAGTGTATACACACAGTTTTTTGTGTGGAAATCTGGAAGCCATTTGTTTTAGCCCATTTACTTATTTTGTTTATTGTTCCTTGTAGCTGCCGTTCTATACTTCGCATATTCTGAGAGTGGTAGGAAATTCTGAAATCGTCAACGATTCTTGGAATGTGCTCGGTTATTGTATTTATTTTAATAGCAAAAAGGGTAATGCTAACCACAGACCCCTGAAGCACGCCTTCTTCTTGGATGAAAAACTTTGAAAGGGTTGTCTGCAGCCTACCATGGAATGTCCTGTGTTGCAAGAAATTTTGGATATATTTAGTAAGATGTCCACGTAAACCAAGGAGGTATAGGTTTTGGAGAATTCCGTAATGCCATGCCGTATCATAAGCTTTTTCTATATCAAAACAGATCATGGCATGATGCTCCTTTTAGATGAAGGCATTCCGTACACTGTCTTCTAATTTGATAAGTAAATCTAGCGTTGAACGATTTTTTCTGAAACCATGCTGTGCTGGATCATGAAGGTTATTTCTGTTTAAAAACCGTGTTAAAAGAGCATTAATAATTTTTTCCATAAATTTTTCTAGGCAACTTGTTAAAGCAATTGGATGGTAGTTGCGTGGGTTAGAGAGACCCTTTCCCCTTTTGGGAAAGCTAGAATTATTGCATGATGCCAACTATCTGGAAACTGGTTTGTCTGGAAGATTTTTTTATACAGTTCAAGTAATGCCGTTTGGGATTGGTGGTGGTAGAGTTCCTTTATCATCATATATTGAATTTGGTCTGGTCCTATAGCGCTTTGCTTTGTCTGCAACAGAGCTGTTTTTAATTCATGAAAAGTTAACTGTTCATTTCTTGTGGAAAAATTCAGTTTGCGTTTTTCTATTCTTGCCTTTTGTATATTTGAAAACTAGGAGTATATGATGTGGTTGCTGATGTTTGGGCAAGGTTTTCAGCCAGTGCACTGGCTATTTCTGAAAGCTGTGTGGTGATTTGTCCATTTCAGTTTAGGTTTGGAGGTGGATTAATCTGGTATCTGCCATTCATTTTGCTGATTTTATTCCAGACAGTTTGAGATGGTGTGGAACTTGTTAAAGTGGATGCAAATTTTATCCGGGATGCCTTGCTACTGGCTCTTCTAACATATCTGGCTCGCGCTTGTGCCTTTTTTGAATAATACAAGGTTCTCTGTAGTGAGACATCTTCGGAAATTATTCCAGGTTTTATTTCTCTCTCATTTAGCGTGTAAACATTCTTCATCCCACCATGATTTTGTATGTGTTGGAAGGTGTGATGATGTTTTTGGAATAGTCTGCTCAGCAGCTTGGATTAGTTTATTTGTTACATACTGTACTGCCGCATCTAATGGTTTTTGCTTGATAATATCTGTGTATAATTTTGCAATAGATTTATACATTTCCCAATCTGCTTCATTTACTTTCCATCTGGGATTTCTACGTGACTGACATATGGTTCTTAATATCATGGTAATGATTATCTGATAGTGAGGATCTCTGTGTCCTCGCCTGTTGGAAATAATGTTGGAGAGCATATCGATAGGTTGATAGTTGTGCTGTTTCCCGATGGAAGATGCGTGTATGTATGTGTGCCGTCATCCAACAGGGTTAAGTCTGTTCTATCCATTTCTCAATATGTTTTCCTCTCTGGTCTATGGCTGTGTTACCCCACAAAGGGCTGTGCCTGTTGAGGTCGCCCAGTATACAGAAGGGTGGAGGTAATTGAGTTAGTATATCTTCTAAGTCTTGTTGTTGTAATTCTTGGTGGAACATAAATTGTTGTAATGGTTATAAGAGATTTATTGGCTATGCGTACTGTAACCGCTTAAAGGGTTGTGTTTAGTGGAAGAAATTGGGAAAGAATGTGTGAATTTACCAAAATTGCCACACCACCATGGGTCATGCCACCTGTTACTCTATCTTTATGGTACATGATATAGTTCTTTACTGTGGGGGGGGGAGTCTTCAGGTCTGAGATGTTTTTTTTGCAGGCAAAGACACAGCAGGGTATGCTGTGCAATCAGATCATATATATCATGTATATTAGTGCGGAATCCTCTGCAGTTCCATTGGATTACAGTCCCCATTATTTGGTTTTGGAGAATGTTTCAGACTGTTTCTTAGACGTCGATTTAATCTTTTTGAGCTTAGGTTTTTCCTTTGGAAAATATGGTTTACTTGTATCCATATCTTAGAGCTGGAAAAGGAATTAGAAAATGTGAATTGGAATATCATCGGTTTGGCTGAAACAAGAAGAAGAAATGAATCACTTATAAGTTTATCAAGTGGAAATCTGCTGTACACCAATGGAAACAGTGAAAGGAGTGAAGGTGGAGTTGGGTTTCTGGTCCGTAAAGATTTTAAAAACAACATTTTGGAATTCAAAAGTACATCACCAAGGGTGTCAAGACTAATACTCAAGATTTCTAAGAGGTACAAGCTAAAGATTATAATGATTTATGCACCAACATCGAGCCATGATGATGAAGAGGTTGAAGAAATGTACACTGAAATTGAGTCTTCTAGATGAGCAGAAAACCCACTACACTATTATTATGGGGGACTTCAATGCTAAGGTTGGAAAAAGGCAAAACAGCGCAGAAAGAGGAACTATAAGAAATTTTGGAATTGGTGAAAGAAATAAAAGAGGTGAAAGACTTGTGGAATTTGCAGAATCTCAAGGAATGTCAGTAATGAACACTTTTTTCAAGAAAAGGGTGAACAGAAAGTGAACATGGAAGAGTCCAAATGGATTAACAACTAATGAAATCGACTTCATCCTCACTAATAGAAGATGTATTGTGAATGATGTTACCGTCCTGAATAAGGTAAATTAAATGTTGGAAGTGATCACAGAATGGTAAGATGTACACTTGATATAGATGTAGGAAAGGAAAAACCTGACTCGAGTAAATAATACAAAGGTCTTTGAAATAACAGAGGAGGAGAAAAAGCAGTATGTACTGGAACTTAAGAAGAAGTTTGAGCTTCTGCAGACTGCTTAGGACCAAGATATCGACGAGGAATATTACAACTTTCTGAAAGTGATAAAGCCCAAGAAACCTATAGGGAAACAGAAATCCAAAGAAGAAAAAATTAGCCAAGAAACACTTGTCATGATGAACCAAACACGACAAATGAAGAGCAAGAAAAACACTGACAGGGAGAAAATTGAGTATACTGAGTTATGCAAAGCCATTAGAAAGAGACTCAGAGAGGACATAAGAAGATTTAACACAAGAAAAGTAGAACAAGCATTAAGGGAAAACAAAGGATTTAAATCAGCAGCCATGAGCAGTAATACAGAAAGACAAATGATACTGAAACTGAAGAATAGCGATAGTGTACTTATAAACAGCAGAGAAGGCATAATTCAAATAGCAGAAGACTACTATAGAGAATTATACAAGGAGCGAAGGAATGATACCAGTAGTGGGGAAGATGGATTGCAAAGTAGCAACACATACGACATACCCGATATTCTTCCTGATGAGGTAGAACATGCATTGAAGAAAATGAAGAATCGGAAAGCCCCGGGGGAATATGAAGTTACTGTAGAGTTGTTAAAATTGGGAGGAAGAGACATAACACAAAAACTGGCAAGGCTCTTCACAAAGTGCATTAGAAAAGGTGTGATGCCTAAGCAGTGGAATAATGCAATCATAGTTTTGCTGCATAAGAAAGGAGATAAATCAGAAATTGGAAATTACTGGACAATTAGCTTGTTATCCCATATCTACAAGTTGTTCACAAGGGTCATTACTAACAGATTAGAAAGAATACTTGATGAGAATCAACCGAAAGAGCAAGCTGGCTTTAGGACAGGATTCTCAACTATGGATCACCTTCACGTAATATCACAGCTAATGGAGAAAGCAAATGAATATAAAACACCATTATGCCTGGCATTTGTGGATTATGAAAAGGCATTTGACTCCATACAGCATAAGGCAATGTTTCGGGCACTGGAAAGACAAGGCATAGATACTCCATATATTATGATTTTGAAGAAAATATATGAGAGTGCTACATCCTTTATTAGACTAGACAAAGACAGTAGCAAATTTAAAATGGAGAAAGGAGTTCGACAAGGAGACACAATATCTCCGAAGCTGTTTACTGCTGCCCTTGAGGAAGCTTTCAGAAGATTAGACTGGTCGCAGAAAGGAGTCAATGTGAACGGAGAGTACCTAAACCATTTACGATTTGCAGATGACATTGTGGTCATAAGCCACGATCCCAAAGAATTAGAGGAAAATCTTAATCAGTTATGCACAGTTAGTAAGGATTTTGGACTAAAGATGAATATGGCTAAAACAAAAGTAATGATGAACAAGTATGCCACGGAAAGGGAAATAATGATTGAAGGAGCAGTAATTGAAAAGGTGGAGTCATATACTTATCTGGGACAAGTTATTAGCTGTAATAATGATAAATGGCTGGAAGTCAAGAGAAGAATAAATTTTGGATGGATAGCATTCAGGAAATATAGTCACATACTGAAGAGCAATATCCCAGTTTGTCTGAAACGTAAAATAATGAACCAATGTATACTCCCCACCATGACTTATGGAAGTGAAACTTGGGCACTCACCAAAAGAATGGAAGAGAAGCTAAGAAATACACAGCGAAGAATGGAACGAATTATATTGGGAATCAGACTGTTAGATAAGAAGAGAAACACATGGATTAGGCAGCAAACTCAAGTAAAGGACATTCTTATCAAAACTAAAGAACTAAAATGGTCTTGGGCAGGACACATAGCTCGAAGACATGATGACAGATGGACTAAGAAAATAACAGAATGGTACCCAAGAGGAGCTAGAAGAAAACCTGGAAGACAAAGGCGGAGATGGATAGATGAAATTCATGAGTTTTTGAGTAGTAAATGGATGGCCAGTGCTCAAAACAGAAGGAACTGGAAAGCTGCTGGAGAGGCCTTCATCCTGCAGTGGATTGAAAATGGCTGATGATGATGATGATGATATCTTCTTCCGCAAAAATTTCTAGTGCTGTATCCATGTGTTCCATTGGCTTCTGGCTTATGATATGTTTTTCTGTGGCTTGTTTTGCATTGAGAGGTATAGATAGTGGTGTGTTTGTGACTTTCTCTTTTTGTTTTGGCTGGGATGTTATACGTAGAGCTCATGCCCAGTCTAAAATAGACTTAAATGCGCCAGTTTTTGTAAAGGAAGACCCGAAATTCAATGAGTTTTTTTCCAGAAAAAAATCACCCCTACTTTGGAGGTATCGTGAAATCTGTTTGGGTCTCTATTCTACGCCAATTCTTTATGACTTCTGCATAGGAAGGTCTGTTTAAGATAGTCGGGAGTACAGTTCTCTTAGCTTCTTGGTATGTGACAGTGTTCTACTTTATATCGTTGAATCTACTTTTCTCTTTTCCAATATTCACAGTTCTTAGAATAGGCAGAATTGTCCCCCTTACAGTTTGGACACTTTAAATGCCAAAAGTATGTGAATGACCATACTTTTGGCATTTAAAGCAGCGGAGAGGATTCGGAATGTATGGTCTGATGTTACAATTTAGATATCCAGCCTTCACCGTTGTAGGTGGTTTGGGAGTTTTAAAGGTCAGTATCAGATTTCTGGTTGGAGTAAGTATACCATCTCTAGTAACTTTAATCCTTCTCACAGCTATGACACCTTGATCTTCCAGCTCATTTTTAATTTCTTCTTCTGAGATGCTAATAAGGTATATATGCAAGATACTACATATGAGTTGCAGCAATCCCAGAGTAACATATCAATTGTGTGATACTAACTCAGCATAGTGGAAAATGAAAAGGACCCGGAAGTAAATGTCTGATATGTAGTGACATGGGGTTTTGTCGATGATATATCGGAATTTTACTAGCAGCGATAAGGAGGTGATATTATCCCGTTGTATAATAAAGCATGATTAGGCCACATCTTGAATACTGCATACAGGTCTAGAGGCCTCATTTTATGAAGAATGCGGAGCTGCAGGAATGGGAACAGAAGGGCAACGAGATTGGTGAGGGAAACAAAGGGGTGCTCTTACCAAGAAAGATTTGTTGCTAAGAGCACAATTCTGTAACATTTCTACCAATTGCAGCATCTCGAGAATAGGCACTTGCAAGGTGAACTGATTGAGGTGTTTAAAGCTTTGACTGGTTTGATCAAACTCAGTGCTGATAGGATTCTTCCTTTTGCTCAGACTATATACATAAGAGGGCATAAATTCTAACTGAGGAAAGATGGTTGTGGAACAGATGGGTGGAAGTGTACCTTCAGACAATTTTATCGTTGGAACAAGCTTCTATCTGTTGTTGTGGAAGTGGACAGTTTGAATAAATTCAAAGAACTATACAAACTATTAAAGGGGATGAATAGGTGAAATGGGATTTTTTTACCTGATGCCATATAATGGATTTTTTTTTTTTCTCCTGATGCCTTGCTTACTTGCATCATTTTCCACTATTAGTACTTCTTCTTCAAGCTCTCTGCTCACAGGACAGGTAGGTTCAGGGCTCTTATTGATGCCATTTTTCTCTATCTTGTGCTTTTCTCATCCAATCCAACATTCCAATTCTCCTTCTCCCAATAGCTTTCTTCCCCACATCTTCCCTTCTATCATGCTTTCTCTTCTTAAAATATGTTCTATAAAGTTCTTTTTGTCTTCTTCTTAGTTCTTTTATAATATTCTCTCTTCCAACTTTCCTCAAAATTTCCTCATTACTCACTTTGTCCACCCATTTCACCCTTTCCATTCTCCTCCACATCCACATCTCAAAAGCTTCTAGCTGTCTGATCTTTCTTCCCAGTGTCCATGTCTCTGAGCCATAAAGTACAACAGTCCATATTAATGTTTTCACCATTTGTTCTCTTAATTATTTCTTGAAACTTCTTCTCAATAGTTCTTTTCTATTATTAAATGCCTCTTTGCTTGCAATTCTTGTTTTCATCTCCTCCCAGCTTTTCTCATTTTCTGTCATTATGCTTCCAAAGTATCTGTATCTGTCCACCTGTTCTAATTTTATTCCATCTAATGTTACATTGATTCTTGTTCTTCTTCTTCTTCCTGGCCACTTTGAAATTAACATTATCTTAGTTTTCTTGCTGTTAATCTTCATATTGTACTCCTTTACTTTGCTGTTCAAGATATCCTGGGAGCTCTGAAATTCATCCTCATTATTAGCAATCAAAACCTGGTGTCTGCAAATCTTATTGTCTTTATCTTGTTCCGTCCTACTTTTACACCTCGTTTCTGCTTTTCTTTATACTCTTTCATTAATGCTTCTGCATATATATTAAATAGTAAGGGGGCATGGAACATCCTTGCCTTACACCCCTACCAATGTCTACTTCTTCTGAATCCCCTCCATCAATCCGAACCACAGCTGTGTGTCCCATGTAAAGTTCTCAAATTAGTTTTATATCTCTTTTTATCTAGGCCAACCTTTCCTAGTACGTCCATCAACTTAACCCAATTCACTCTGTCAAAAGCCTTTTCGAGATCAACAAAACAGATTGCCAGATTGTTTCCTATTTCCATGCTTCTTTCTGCCTCTCTGGTCCGACATCCTTCTCTGAACCCGAACTTATCTTCTTCTATGAATTCACACTCTTTTTTTTTTTTTTTTTCTTTAATGAGTTCTGATCAAGAATTTTTAGTAATATTTTTGAGGAATCAGAAATTAAACTGATTGTCTTATAGTCAGTACAATTTGTTGCATTTTTCTTCTTTTCCCCTAACCTATTTATGAGAGTTCCCTGAGGCTTCCTGTAATGAGTTTTTTTTTTTTTTTTTTTTTAAAGGGATGCTTTCTGCAGAGAGAGTTTTTTGATGAAATTTTGCAAAAATTAAGACTTGTACATAAATGCATTTATACATTAATTTCTTCTTATCCAGTCCTGACTGTCTATCATTAAATCAAAAAAAAAAAAATGTAAAAATGAAAAGTTAATTTTTTTAAAAACAAATATCCTCTTCATCTATTTATGTATCACTTAATTCAATTTAATTAACCTTTGGATTTAAATCCCAGAGAATTTCAGGTTTTAAGCCAAAGGATAACAGCAGCTGACAGGCACTATCAGCTGCTGTTGTCCTTTGGTGTTTAATTAATTAAAACAGCACTAATTAAAATTAGTGCTGTTTTAATAGATCACAGCACTAATTTTTGTGCTGTGAGCTATTAAAACTGTATTTACTATTAGTTGGAAACATACATAAAAGATGCAGCATCATCATCATCATCATCATCATCAGCCATTTTCAATCCACTGCAGGATGAAGGCCTCTCCAGCAACTTTCCAGTTCCTTCTGTTTTGAGCACTGGCCATCCATTTACTACTCAAAAACTCATGAATTTCATCTATCCATCTCCGCCTTTGTCTTCCAGGTTTTCTTCTAGCTCCTCTTGGGTACCATTCTGTTATTTTCTTAGTCCATCTGTCATCATGTCTTCGAGCTATGTGTCCTGCCCAAGACCATTTTAGTTCTTTAGTTTTGATAAGAATGTCCTTTACTTGAGTTTGCTGCCTAATCCATGTGTTTCTCTTCTTATCTAACAGTCTGATTCCCAATATAATTCGTTCCATTCTTCGCTGTGTAGTTCTTAGCTTCTCTTCCATTCTTTTGGTGAGTGCCCAAGTTTCACTTCCATAAGTCATGGTGGGGAGTATACATTGGTTCATTATTTTACGTTTCAGACAAACTGGGATATTGCTCTTCAGTATGTGACTATATTTCCTGAATGCTATCCATCCAAAATTTATTCTTCTCTTGACTTCCAGCCATTTATCATTATTACAGCTAATAACTTGTCCCAGATAAGTATATGACTCCACCTTTTCAATTACTGCTCCTTCAATCATTATTTCCCTTTCCGTGGCATACTTGTTCATCATTACTTTTGTTTTAGCCATATTCATCTTTAGTCCAAAATCCTTACTAACTGTGCATAACTGATTAAGATTTTCCTCTAATTCTTTGGGATCGTGGCTTATGACCACAATGTCATCTGCAAATCGTAAATGGTTTAGGTACTCTCCGTTCACATTAACTCCTTTCTGCGACCAGTCTAATCTTCTGAAAGCTTCCTCAAGGGCAGCAGTAAACAGCTTTGGAGATATTGTGTCTCCTTGTCGAACTCCTTTCTCCATTTTAAATTTGCTACTGTCTTTGTCTAGTCTAATAAAGGATGTAGCACTCTCATATATTTTCTTCAAAATCATAATATATGGAGTATCTATGCCTTGTCTTTCCAGTGCCTGAAACATTGCCTTATGCTGTATGGAGTCAAATGCCTTTTCATAATCCACAAATGCCAGGCATAATGGTGTTTTATATTCATTTGCTTTCTCCATTAGCTGTGATATTACGTGAAGGTGATCCATAGTTGAGAATCCTGTCCTAAAGCCAGCTTGCTCTTTCGGTTGATTCTCATCAAGTATTCTTTCTAATCTGTTAGTAATGACCCTTGTGAACAACTTGTAGATATGGGATAACAAGCTAATTGGTCTATAATTTCCAATTTCTGATTTATCTCCTTTCTTATGCAGCAAAACTATGATTGCATTATTCCACTGCTTAGGCATCACACCTTTTCTAATGCACTTTGTGAAGAGCCTTTCCAGTTTTTGTGTTACGTCTCTTCCTCCCAATTTTAACAACTCTACAGTAACTTCATCTTCCCCCGGGGCTTTCTGATTCTTCATTTTCTTCAATGCATGTTCTACCTCATCAGGAAGAATATCGGGTATGCCGTATGTGTTGCTACTTTGCAATCCATCTTCCCCACTGCTGGTATCATTCCCTCGCTCCTTGTATAATTCTCTATAGTAGTCTTCTGCTATTTGAATTATGCCTTCTCTGCTGTTTTTAAGTACACCATCACTATTCTTCAGTTTCAGTATCATTTGTCTTTCTGTATTACTGCTCATGGCTGCTGATTTAAATTCTTTGTTTTCCCTTAATGCTTGTTCTACTTTTCTTGTGTTAAATCTTCTTATGTCCTCTCTGAGTCTCTTTCTAATGGCTTTGCATAACTCAGTATACTCAATTTTCTCCCTGTCAGTGTTTTTCTTGCTCTTCATTTGTCGTCTTTGGTTCATCATGACAAGTGTTTCTTGGCTAATTTTTTCTTCTTTGGATTTTTGTTTCCCTATAGGTTTCTTGGGCTTTATCACTTTCAGAAAGTTGTAATATTCCTCATCGATATCTTGGTCCTGAGCAGTCTGCAGAAGCTCAAACTTGTTCTTAAGTTCCAGTACATACTGCTTTTTCTCCTCCTCTGTTATTTCAAAGACCTTTGTATTATTTACTCGAGTCAGTTTTTTCCTTTCCTTTCCTACATCTATATCAAGTGTACATCTTACCATTCTGTGATCACTTCCAACATTTATCTTATTCAGGACGGTAACATCATTCACAATATATCTTCTGTTAGTGAGGATGAAGTCGATTTCATTAGTTGTTAATCCATTTGGACTCTTCCATGTCCACTTTCTGTTCACCCTTTTCTTGAAAAAAGTGTTCATTACTGACATTCCTTGAGATTCTGCAAATTCCACAAGTCTTTCACCTCTTTTATTTCTTTCACCAATTCCAAAATTTCCTATAGTTCCTCTTTCTGCGCTGTTTTGCCTTTTTCCAACCTTAGCATTGAAGTCCCCCATAATAATAGTGTAGTGGATTTTCTGCTCATCTAGAAGACCCTCAATTTCAGTGTACATTTCTTCAACCTCTTCATCATCATGGCTCGATGTTGGTGCATAAATCATTATAATCTTTAGCTTGTACCTCGTAGAAATCTTGAGTATTAGTCTTGACACCCTTGGTGATGTACTTTTGAATTCCAAAATGTTGTTTTTAAAATCTTTATGGATCAGAAACCCAACTCCACCTTCACTCCTTTCACTGTTTCCATTGGTGTACAGCAGATTTCCACTTGATAAACTTATAAGTGATTCATTTTTTCTTCTTGTTTCGGCCAAACCGATGATATTCCAATTCACATTTTCTAATTCCTTTTCCAGCTCTAATATCCTGTCTTCACCGATGAGTGATCGTACGTTATAACAGGCCAAGTTCAATTTCCGTGCATGGCAGCCTGGTCGTACCCAGAGATTCTTAGCACCCTCTGCTTCCACTCTGATCCTCTCGCTGCCGTAAGAGGGAGAGTGAAAGCTGTTGGGGACTGAGGGCCATTTGTATTGTTGTGCTCTCATTGCTGGAGGGTTTGGTCTTTTCCTCTTCACGCTGACCAGGCGTCTTGAAGAGAACCACTCTACACGTTCGTTGCCACCTAAGTGACGTAACAGGGCTTACCATCGAGAAGGTGTGCATGAGTGGATTTTAGGGAGGCAGGCCAACCGGACTTCTCCTAAATCTTCTGTAATAGAGAGATATTGGATCCATCAGATGCAGCATGCACTGTAATAATTAATGCAACTTGTAGGTAAAGGGCCCACTGTTTGAAATACATTTGAAATGGCCTCTGGAAAATGTCAATCTATATATACACTTCCCAAAGTTCATATATCAAAAATATAGATCAATATGTTCACTTTTGAAAGGTTTAACAGGAGCCCCATGAAAATAGGAGTGTGCCTGACTTGATAAATTATTGACACTATCAATTATTCTATTTATGATTATTATTATCTAAATAAAGGTTAAATTAAAATAAATGCCATACTTCTGAATCTGCATTTACTGGCTGTTCCACTTGAAATAAACTTTCTCCTTCTGTAGACAATAATGAAAATCCTATAGGCTTTTTGCTAAGAAAAGGAAATTATACAATAGTATTTAGTTGTTATAAAATAAAAGAAATTAGTTGTTATAAAATGAAAGATCTTAATAAAAATTATTTCTATAATAAAACTTTGCAAAATGTCTGAAAAATTTAGTGAGAAGGATAATTAATTTTATGAATGTTGTCCCTGAATAACTATAGTTTCCTTATTCCCCCCCCACCCCATGGACAGATAGAGAGACACTTTAAGAAATACTACAGAAAGTTGTAGAAGTGGACTTGAGGATGGCAATACAGAAATGAGTATTCTTAG